>NC_090444.1:34635650-34973067 GCF_031143425.1 Pleurodeles waltl | reverse complement strand
TGGGGAATACTGCTGCTGCCACCATGGGTATCTAAACCCAACTTCTGTCTTTCCCTCTCTATTTCTAAAGACTGTCTATCCAAATCCAGCTGTTGCTTCTTGAGCTTCAGTCTGGTTTGTTCCACTCTCAATCTATTGAGCTCCCTTTCTAACAATCTGTCATCAGGGTGGGTGGGAGGGACATTTCTAGATACAGAGGTATGATGGGAATGAACAGAAGGAGACCTTTCCCTTACAGAGGGCACCCTAACAGCTTGGCTACCAGTATAATGTGAGAGTACACCATTAGTATGGTGTGATTCAACCTCTGTACCAACTATGCTAGACTGTCTAGTAATGGGCAGGCTGAGAAGTTTCTTTCCTGAACCTTTTCCTGGGGGAGTCCCTGGATCAGATTGAGAACCATTAGCTACTTTTTCTACAGATTGGGCACTTATGGCCTTATCCTGTACTCTAAGCATATTAATTAACAGTTCTAAGGAAGGATTCTTCCCTACACTCAAACTTCTCTCTATGCAGAGACTCCTTGCTCCTTTCCAGCTAAGGTGATCATATGCAAGTTTGGACAGTTCAACATTTTGGCCTGTGCCAGACATTTTTAGAGAGAGTTGAAGTGATAGAAAAAGAGTAAAAAGTTTTCAGAACTTTTTGGAAAGACAGAAAAAAAACTTTTTAAACTTTTAAGAACTTTTTGAAAGTTTAGAAGTACTTTTCAGCACTTAGAAAAGAGTGAAAAGAGGAAATGCAAAACTTTTTGGCTATGTGTATATACACTGACCTTGTTTTGTATATTTTTCTCTTATGAAAAGTACAATGACAAGAGTGGTAAGTAGTCTCAAGCACTTATCCCACCACTGCACAACCAATGTAGGAGGCTGGACTGGCTTGTAGTGAGTACCAAGGGGTACTTGCACCTTGCACCAGGCCCAGTTATCCCTTATTAGTGTATAGGGTGTCTAGCAGCTTAGGCTGATAGATAATGGTAGCTTAGCAGAGCAGCTCGGGCTGAACTAGGAGACGTGTGAAGCTACTACAGTACCACTTAGTGTCATATGCACAATATCATAAGAAAACACAATACACAGTTATACTAAAAATAAAGGTACTTTATTTTTATGACAATATGCCAAAGTATCTTAGAGTGTACCCTCAGTGAGAGGATAGGAAATATACACAAGATATATATACACAATAGCAAAAATATGCAGTATAGTCTTAGAAAACAGTGCAAACAATGTATAGTTACAATAGGATGCAATGGGGAAACATAGGGATAGGGGCAACACAAACCATATACTCCAAAAGTGGAATGCGAACCACGAATGGACCCCAAACTTATGTGACCTTGTAGAGGGTCGCTGGGACTATTAGAAAATAGTGAGAGTTAGAAAAATAACCCTCCCCAAGACCCTGAAAAGTGAGTGCAAAGTGCACTAAAGTTCCCCTAAGGACAAAATAGTCGTGTTAGAGGGAAAATGCAAGGAAAACACAAATCAGCAATGCAACAACGATGGATTCCTGACTGAGGGTACCTGTGGAACAAGGGGACCAAGTCCAAAAGTCACAAGCAGCTCGGAGATGGGCAGATGCCCAAGAAATGCCAGCGGTTGGTGCAAAGTAGCTCTTACTAGGCTGAAGAACTGTAAATACTGCAGGAACGACAAGGGCTAGAGACTTCCCCTTTGGAGGATGGATCCCCCACGCCTTGGAGAGTCGTGCAGAAGTGTTTTCCCGCCGGATGGACGCCAACAAGCCTTGCTACACGCAAATCGTGTGTTTGGCGTTTTTGGACGCTGCTAGGGCCCAGGAGGGACCAGGAGGTCGCAAATTGGACCTGCAGAGAGAGGGGACGTCGAGCAAGACAAAGAGCCCTCACTGAAGCAGGTAGCACCCGGAGAAACGCCAGAAACAGGCACTACGAGGATGCGTGAAACGGTGCTCGCCGAAGTTGCACAAAGGAGTCCCACGTCGCCGGAGACCAACTTAGAAAGTCGTGCAATGCAGGTTAGAGTGCCGTGGACCCAGGCTTGGCTGTGCACGAAGGATTTCCGCCGGAAGTGCACAGGGGCCGGAGTAGCTTGCAAAGTCGCGGTTCCCAGCAATGCAGCCCAGCGAGGTGAGGCAAGGACTTACCTCCACCAAACTTGGGCTGAAGAGTCACTGGACTGTGGGGGTCACTTGGACGGTGTCGCTGGATTCGAGGGACCTCGCTCGTCGTGCTGAGAGGAGACCCAAGGGACCGGAAATGCAGCTTTTTGGTGCCTGCGGTTGCAGGGGGAAGATTCCGTCGACCCACGGGAGATTTCTTCGGAGCTTCTGGTGCAGAGAGGAGGCAGACTACCCCCACAGCATGCACAAGCAGGAAAACAGTCGAGAAGGCGGCAGGATCAGCGTTACAGAGTTGCAGTAGTCGTCTTTGCTACTATGTTGCAGGTTTGCAGGCTTCCAGCGCGGTCAGCGGTCGATTCCTTATCAGAAGGTGAAGAGGGAGATGCAGAGGAACTCGGCTGAGCTCATGCATTCGTTATCTAAAGTTTCCCCAGAGACAGAGACCCTAAATAGCCAGAAAAGAGGGTTTGGCTACCTAGGAGAGAGGAAAGGCTACTAACACCTGAAGGAGCCTATCACAAGGAGTCTCTGACGTCACCTGGTGGCACTGGCCACTCAGAGCAGTCCAGTGTGCCAGCAGCACCTCTGTTTCCAAGATGGCAGAGGTCTGGAGCACACTGGAGGAGCTCTGGACACCTCCCAGGGGAGGTGCAGGTCAGGGGAGTGGTCACTCCCCTTTCCTTTGTCCAGTTTCGCGCCAGAGCAGGGGCTAAGGAGTCCCTGAACTGGTGTAGACTGGCTTATGCAGAATTGGGCACCTCTGTGCCCAAGAAAGCATTTCCAGAGGCTGGGGGAGGCTACTCCTCCCCTGCCTTCACACCATTTTCCAAAGGGAGAGGGTGTCACACCCTCTCTCAGAGGAAGTTCTTTGTTCTGCCATCCTGGGCCAGGCCTGGCTGGACCCCAGGAGGGCAGCTGCCTGTCTGAGGGGTTGGCAGCAGCAGCAGCTGCAGTGAAACCCCAGGAAGGGCAGTTTGGCAGTACCAGGGTCTGTGCTACAGACCACTGGGATCATGGGATTGTGCCAACTATGCCAGGATGGTATAGAGGGGGCAATTCCATGATCATAGACATGTTACATGGCCATATTCGGAGTTACCATGGTGAAGCTACATATAGGTAGTGACCTATATGTAGTGCACGCGTGTAATGGTGTCCCCGCACTCACAAAGTTCAGGGAATTGGCTCTGAACAATGTGGGGGCACCTTGGCTAGTGCCAGGGTGCCCTCACACTAAGTAACTTTGCACCTAACCTTTACCAGGTAAAGGTTAGACATATAGGTGACTTATAAGTTACTTAAGTGCAGTGTAAAATGGCTGTGAAATAACGTGGACGTTATTTCACTCAGGCTGCAGTGGCAGGCCTGTGTAAGAATTGTCAGAGCTCCCTATGGGTGGCAAAAGAAATGCTGCAGCCCATAGGGATCTCCTGGAACCCCAATACCCTGGGTACCTCAGTACCATATACTAGGGAATTATAAGGGTGTTCCAGTAAGCCAATGTAAATTGGTAAAATTGGTCACTAGCCTGTTAGTGACAATTTGAAAGTAATGAGAGAGCATAACCACTGAGGTTCTGGTTAGCAGAGCCTCAGTGAGACAGTTAGGCACCACACAGGGAACATATACATGCACACCTATGAGCACTGGGGCCCTGTGTGACAGGGTCCCAGTGACACATACATATAGGCCACAAACCTATGAGCACTGGAGTCCTGACCAGCAGGATCCCAGTGACACATAACAAACATACTGAAAACATAGTGTTTTCACTATGAGCACTGAGGCCTGGCTATCAGGATCTCAGTGAGACAGTGAAAACAGTGACAAACACCCTGACATACACTCACAAACAGGCCAAAAGTGGGGGTAACAAGGCTAGAAAGAGGCTACCTTCTCACAGGAGGGATAGTAGGTAGTGCTTTACTTCTACTAGCCCTAGCTTTAGGGAGCAATTGGTCCTTTGTTCCAGGATCCAAGTCACCCTGTCCTTTTTGCTTTTTGGCCTGAGCCCTGGTTAACGCAAAAATATGCCCTGGGATGCCCAGCATTGCTGCATGGGCCTAAACTCCACATCTGACCAAGCTGATGTCTCCAAATCATTCCCTAGTAGACAGTCTACAGGTAAATCTGAGGCTACCACAACTTTCTTTGGACCAGTAACCCCCCCTCAGTTGAGATTTACAACAGCCATGGGGTGGCTAAGTGTGTTGTTGTGAGCATCGGTTACTTGGCACTGGTGACCAAGTAGGTGTTGTTCAGGGTGGACCAGTTTCTCTATCACCATTGTGACACTGGCACCTGTGTCCCTGTAGGCCTGAACCTCAACACCATTTATTAGGGGTAGTTGCTTGTACTTATCCATGTTAAGGGGACAAGCAACCAAGGTGGCTAAATCAATAGCCCCCTCAGAGACTAACACAGCCTCTGTGGTCTCCGTAATCAGACCAACCCCAACTAAGTTACCAATAGTGAGCCCAGCTACTCCCTTGGATTGGCTATTAGTAGGTTTGCTCCCACCACCACTGATATTAGTAGGGACACTAGGTGTAGCAGTAGGGGTTGTAGTGGTAGGAGGCTTGGTGCTTTTCTTTGGACAACTGGGATCTGTTGTCCAATGGCCTTTTTATTTTACATAAATAGCACCATGGTTTCTTTTCTTTGTTTTGATTAGAAGAGGATTTGGGCCCACCACCCCCATCTGAGTGTTTTTGTGGGCCTGATGAAGACTCATTTTTAGATTTGTCCCCACCCTTGTCAGAAGACTTACCATCCTTCTTCTTATTGCCATCTTTGTCACCCCCTGTAAGAACTTTTCTGTTCATCCTTGTTCTGACCCATTTGTCTTCCTTCTTTCCCAATTCTTGGGGAGAGGTCAGATCAGAGTCCACCAAGTACTGGTGCAACAAATCAGACACACAATTATTAAGAATATGCTCTCTCAGGATCAAGTTATACAGGCTTTCATAATCAGTAACTTTACTGCCATGTAACCACCCCTCCAAGGCCTTCACTGAATGGTCAACAAAATCAACCCAGTCTTGTGAAGACTCCTTTTTGGTCTCTCTGAACTTCACCCTGTACTGTTCAGTGGTTAAGCCATAACCATCCAGGAGTGCATTCTTAAGAACTGTAAAATTATTGGCATCACTTTCTTTCACAGTAAGCAGCCCATCCCTACCCTTTCCACTAAATGATAGCCATAGGATAGCAGCCCACTGCCTTTGAGGGACATCCTGTACAACACAGGCCCTCTCAAGTGCAGCAAACCACTTGTTAATGTCACCCCCCTCCTTATAAGGGGGAACTATCTTATGCAGATTGCTAGAATCATGCTCTCTTGCAGGATGACTATTGGGAATACTGCTGCTGCCACCATGGGTTTCAAACCCAATTTTCTGTCTTTCTCTTTCTATCTCTAAGGACTGTCTATCTAAATCCAGCTGTTGCTTCTTGAGCTTCAGCCTGGATTCCTCCACTCTCAATCTATTGAGCTCCCTTTCTAACACTCTGTCATCAGGGTGGGTGGGAGGGACATGCCTAGAAACAGAAGTATGATGAGAATGAACAGAAGGAGACCTGTCTCTAACAGATGGCACCCTAACAGCTTGGCTAAGAGGAACAGCACTTCTACTATGATGAGAATGAATGCTCTTACTGTGATGTGAGACCACACTATCTGTATGATGTGACTCTACATCAGTACCAACTATGCTAGGTTGTCTGCTAATGGGCAGGCTAGGAAGTTTCCCTCCCACATCTTTTGCTAGGGGTGCCCCAGAATCAGAGTGGGAACCATCAGCTAACTTTTCAACAGTAGTGCCAGCTTTGGCCTTATCCTGTTCAACAAGCATATTCACTAACAGTTCTCTAGAGGGGTTCTTCCCTACACTTAAACCTCTTTCTATGCAGAGACTCCTTGCTCCTTTCCAGCTAAGGTGATCATAAGCAAGTTTGGACAGATCAACAGTTTGGCCTGTGCCAGACATTTTAGAAAGTGTTTAAGTGACAGAAAAAGTGAGAAAAAGAGTTTCAGAACTTTTGGACAGACAGAAAAAAAACTTTTTAAACTTTTTAAGAATTTTTAGAAAGTTTAGAGGTACTTTTCAGCACTTAGAAAAGAAGTGAAAAGAGGAAATGCAAAACTTTTTGGTTAGGTGTACATACACTGAACTTGTTTTGTATATTTTTCTCTTATGAAAAGTACAGTGACAAAAGTGGTAAGTAGTTGCAAAATACTTATCCCTCCGCTGCACAACCAACGTAGGAGGCTGGACTGGCTTGTAGTGAGTACCAAGGGGTACTTACACCTTGCACCAGGCCCAGGTATCCCTTATTAGTGTATAGGGTGTCTAGCAGCTTAGGCTGATAGATAATGGTAGCTTAGCAGAGCAGCTTAGGCTGAACTAGGAGACGAGTGAAGCTCCTACAGTACTACTAGTGTCACTTGCACAATATCATAAGAAAACACAATACACAGATATACTAAAAATAAAGGTACTTTATTTTTATGACAATATGCCAAAGTATCTCAGTGAGTACCCTCAGTATGAGGATAGCAAATATACACAAGATATATGTACACAATACCAAAAATATGCAGTGTAGTCTTAGAAAACAGTGCAAACAATGTATAGTTACAATAGGATGCAATGGGGACACATAGGGATAGGGGCAACACAAACCATATACTCCAAAAGTGGAATGCGAACCACGAATGGACCCCAAACCTATGTGACCTTGTAGAGGGTCGCTGGGACTGTAAGAAAACAGTGAGGGTTAGAAAAATAGCCCACCCCAAGATCCTGAAAAGAAGGTGCAAAGTGCACCTAAGTTCCCCACAGAGCACAGAAGTCGTGATAGGGGAATTCGGCAAGGAAGACCAACACCAGCAAAGCAACAACAATGGATTTCTGGACGAGAGTACCTGTGGAACAAGGGGACCAAGTCCAAAAGTCACGATCAAGTCGGGAGTGGGCAGATGCCCAGGAAATGCCAGCTGTGGGTGCAAAGAAGCTGCCACTGGATGGTAGAAGCTGAGGATTCTGCAAGAACGAAGAGGGCTAGAAACTTCCACTTTTGCGGATGGATGTCCCACGTCGTGAAGAAGCTTGCAGAAAGACCGCAAACAAGCCTTGCTAGCTGCAAGGGTTGTGGTTAGGGTTTTTGGATGCTGCTGTGGCCCAGGAGGGACCAGGATGTCGCCAATTGTGTGAGGAGACAGAGGGGGCATCCAGCAAGACAAAGAGCCCACTCAGAAGCAAGCAGCACCCGCAGAAGTGCCGGGACAGGCACTACAAAGAGGAGTGAACCGGAGCTCACCCGAAGTCACAAAAGAAGGTCCCACAACGCCGGAGGACAACTCAGGAGGTCGTGCACTGCAGGTTAGAGTGTCGGGGACCCAGGCTTGGCTGTGCACAAAGGAAATCCTGGAAGAGCGCACAGGAGCCGGAGCAGCTGCAAATCACGCAGTATCCAGCAATGCAGTCTAGCGTGGGGAGGCAAGGACGTACCTCCACCAAACTTGGACTGAAGAGTCACTGGACTGTGGGAGTCACAGGGACAGAGTTGCTGAGTTCCAGGCACCACACTCGTCGTGCTGAGAGGGGACCCAGAGGACCGGTGATGCAGTCTTTTGGTGCCTGCGGTTGCAGGGGGAAGATTCCGTCGACCCATGGGAGATTTCTTCAGAGCTTCTAGTGCAGAGAGGAGGCAGACTACCCCCACAGCATGCACCACCAGGAAAACAGTCGAGAAGGCGGCCGGATCAGCGTTACAAGGTCGCAGTAGTCGTCTTTGCTACTTTGTTGCAGTTTTGCAGGCGTCCAGAGCAGTCAGCGGTCGATTCCTTGGCAGAAGGTGAAGAGAAAGATGCAGAGGAACTCTGATGAGCTCTTGCATTCGTTATCTAAAGAATTCCCCAAAGCAGAGACCCTAAATAGCCAGAAAAGGAGGTTTGGCTACCTAGGAAGGAGGATAGGCTAGCAACAAAGGTAAGAGCCTATCAGAAGGAGTCTCTGACGTCACCTGCTGGCACTGGCCACTCAGAGCAGTCCAGTGTGCCAGCAGCACCTCTGTTTCCAAGATGGCAGAGGTCTGGAGCACACTGGAGGAGCTCTAGGCACCTCCCCTGGGAGGTGCAGGTCAGGGGAGTGGTGACTCCCCTTTCCTTTGTCCAGTTTCGCGCCAGAGCAGGGCTGGGGGATCCCTGAACTGGTGTAGACTGGCTTATGCAGAGATGGGCACCATCTGTGCCCATCAAAGCATTTCCAGAGGCTGGGGGAGGCTACTCCTCCCCAGCTCTGACACCTTTTTCCAAAGGGAGATAGTGTAATACCCTCTCTCTGAGGAAGTCCTTTGTTCTGCCTTCCTGGGCCAAGCCTGGCTGGACCCCAGGAGGGCAGAAACCTGTCTGAGGGGTTGGCAGCAGCTGCAGTGAAACCCCGGGAAAGGTAGTTTAGCAGTACCCGTGTCTGTGCTAGAGACTCGGGGGATCATGGAATTGTCTGCCCAATGCCAGAATGACATTGGGGTGACAATTCCATGATCTTAGACATGTTACATCGCCATGTTCGGAGTTACCATTGTGACGCTATACATATGTTGTGACATATGTATAGTGCACGCGTGTAATGGTGTCTCGCACTCACAAAGTCCGGGGAATTTGCCCTGAACGATGTGGGGGCACCTTGGCTAGTGCCAGGGTGCCTACACACTAAGTAACTTAGCACCCAACCTTTACCAGGTAAAGGTTAGACATATAGGTGACTTATAAGTTACTTAAGTGCAGAGGTAAATGGCTGTGAAATAATGTGGGCGTTATTTCACTCAGGCTGCAGTGGCAGGCCTGTGTAGGATTTGTCAGAGCTCCCTATGGGTGGCAAAAGAAATGCTGCAGCCTATAGGGATCTCCTGGAACCCCAATACCTTGGGTACCTCAGTACCATATACTAGGGAATTATAAGGGTGTTCCAGTATGCCAATGTAAATTGGTGAAATTGGTCACTAGCCTGTTAGTGACAATTTGTACAGAGAGAGCATAACCACTGAGGTTCTGGTTAGCAGAGCCTCAGTGAGACAGTTAGGCATCACACAGGGAACACATACATATAGGTCACAAACTTATGAGCGCTGGGGTCCTGGCTAGCAGGGTCCCAGTGACACATAACAAACATACTGAAAACATAGGGTCTTCACTATGAGCACTGGGCCCTGGCTAGCAGGATCCCAGTGAGACAGTGAAAACACCCTCACAAACAGGCCAAAATTGGGGGTAACAAGGCTAGAAAGGGGCTACTTTCTCACATGCATAGACTGTTGTGCTTGAATTGTTAGTTCTTTAGGGCTGCTAGATCTGGGACAAATGAGCGGAAAGATATGCCAAAAAGAGTGAGAAGAATTATTGTAGGAAGCCTCAACTATGGATAAAAAGTTTGAATCTAGCCAGCTGTGTCTAGTACAGGTAATTATCGTTTGTAATTTGTACGGGCAACCTGGATTTCACCAAGAGCTCGCTTTCTGACAGCTTCAATGAGCTGGCCTCTTGCTTTGCGGCACTTCATAGTATACCATGTTGGGGTCTGGGGACACGATCTGTTTTTGCCATTTTGGGCCTGAGTGCAATGTTGCTTTAGAGCTGCTGTCGTAGTTGGACTCTTGCTCTAGGAGAGACTGCTGGTTTAGGGATGACAGCACTTTTGTTTGTAGGTGACTAGGCCAATCCTGGAACAAATCGCAACTGTCGCCCCAACCCTCCTGACTCAGAAGCAGTACCTCACCAAAAACCCAAACAGTAAAAGGTGATTAGTGGCAGCCTTCACGCATGGACTCAAGAGTGTGACATCTCAGGGAGTGGTGTGGTTAAACAGAGATTACCCCTTTCTCACATGAACAACATGTGTCAGTTTTACCGACAGAAAATAAAAGAGATGCAGTAAAGTGTCAATAGGTTTTATTAACAAGACTGCAATCTACTGTAAAGTGCATGGGCTACAATGATTACGATAATGAACAATGCGAGAAACAGAATTGTAAAAACGAGAGTCGTGAATATAGAGACCCCACCATCTTGCAATAACAAGAAATGTAAAATAAACCCTAGCATGATAAACCTAATCTCTAACCTAACGAGAGCTAGGTGTACTAAACCTAATCTGCCAGTACCATGTCCATGAGACAAGCCCCCAACCCTCGTTACCTTGGTACCTTGGAAAGAGGTCTCTAGATCAGACTGTGTGGGGACACGAAGGCTGGGTCTGCATCAAGGCGACGTGTGGCATAGCGTCGATGGCATCAGGTAGGAATCCCCCTGATAACTTTGTCTGCGTGAGATGTATTGATCTCCCCCATGTTTCCAAACAATAGATAAGAAGGCATGCTTGGGGTGGCAAATACATAAACAATACCCTGAAAAGGTACATTATGTTACTGTCACACGAAAGTGGGAAAGTACATGATGTGAATACCTACGTATCTCATTTATCTTTGATGCTGATAGTGTTTACAGAGTGGTAGTGATAATGTGACAGTAAAACATCTTCCTAACTATAAAATTGGTAGCCATCTTAGAAGAAATTATGAAATACATATGCTAAAACAGAGCAAGCTAAGTAGGTGAAAAGTCACTGGGAGACAGGGGCACATGCCTGCAAGCCAGAAGGCTAAGCTAACTCCTGACTCCCATTAAAACTAAATAGGATCCACAACATTGCAAATAAGACATTGTGGTCGTCTGGCATTAGACGAGCTTCACAATGATGTTCATTGAGTGTTCTAGGGATATTATTGAAGGCCTCATAAATTCGTGTTGCGGATCCTGTATCAAAGCACAACTTGGACCACTTAAGCATAACTGTTGTTACCCAGATTGACGATTGATTCAGAGTTATTACCCTGGACACAATTTGGTGACTTCTGCCGCGGTGGCTAGCAGTGCTACAAAAAAAGACCACCCGAGGTGAGCTTCAGTGCGATATTATCCCTGTCAGTACGTACAAGAATTTCAGAGTCAACTGCTATGTGCCAGAGATCCAGGTCCCAAAGAATGTGATTGATTCCGCCGTGTGTGGGAGCACTTAGTCTCAGACGGAAACTTCCCGTTGCACCATTGCAGGCCATGGTTCAGGGATAGGGACAGAAGTTATGTAGCTGTCACTGACCATGAATATAGTGGTTCACTCTCTAAAGAGGGGATGCCTCTGGTCTCGTGCTTTCGACCAAAAAGAGACGACAAGCCATTCAAAGGCTCAATGGTGGCGCTAAAATCACCCACAATCATAACTGTGGGGCTATATACCCTATTGGCAATGTACTGAGCGAGTTGTTGTAATGTGGAGGATTCTTTGTTACGGGGACAGAATGATTGTAGATGTTGTACAGATAAACACAGTAACCTTACCACCCTAAGATTCAATTCCAAGATATCAGTGCTAGGGATACCCAACCTTTTCACAGTTAAATATGGTAGATTTTGTACCCATAGGTTAAGGCCACCAGATGGGCAACCAGCTGTTGATGGCATAGCTTCAATTCTAAAATTTGAATTACCTAACCTAAAGGTTTTATCCACCACCCATGTTTCTTGTAAGATGATGATATCATAAGAATTATTAAACATTTCCCAATCGGAGTCTGTAATTTTCCCCTTCATGCCAGCAATATTCCAAGATAGTAACAGTAGGGGATTTCCTCGGCCATTTAAAAAGGATATCGTTTGGTAGAAGGATTACCAAAATCTGGAGGTGTGAGTACGCCTAACTGCCACATGTGGGAGTCTTTTAAGGAATCGCTGGTTGGATACCTGC
The DNA here is from genome assembly GCF_031143425.1 of Pleurodeles waltl. Taxonomy (NCBI): domain Eukaryota; kingdom Metazoa; phylum Chordata; class Amphibia; order Caudata; family Salamandridae; genus Pleurodeles; species Pleurodeles waltl. The sequence goes on along the minus strand of NC_090444.1, from coordinate 34,961,155 downwards.
ACTGCCATTTCTAGCTTTATCACGGCCATGTGTAGCTTGAGAAATCTCTACTTGCCAACACATGATGCTTGTGAGCACCCTTCGAGTGTCAGGCAACACTACTGAGGTCCGATAGGGGCTGAAACCTGTAGGGCCAGGGAATATATTTTTCCACCGCTCTCTAGTACTATTTCAAATGGGACCTCCACCAGATAGGCCTTCTGAGTGGGGGGGGGGGATAAAGAGTTTATAGAAATACCCCAAAGAAACAAGGCCTATGCCAGGTCCCACACCCTCCCAATAGAGCCTAATACCACAGTTAGTTAATCGGTCTGCAAGGTTAGGATATTTATAATTAAATACTATGCAGTCACCAATTGTATGTTTGGATGATGGATCCACCCACCTAACCCTTCTGACAAACAGAATGTCCTGAAATTCCTTGTTCTTGAATTCAGTATTTCACGATAACCAGTGGCAAACTTTATTTATCAGCTGATCAGTCGACTCTTTGTTGCTACGTAGTCATGGGACATCAGTTAGTATGGCCACATAGGTGTAGCAGTCAGGGGGAAAGTCCAGTTTAACCTAGTTAGAGTGAATTTGTAAACTCACAGAGGTTTTGGTCGGTTCACCAGATATAGAACTGGGGCCCCTTGTAGTGCCTGCGGGCTGATGCCCCCCTTTCATACCAACAGTTCCCTTTTTATAAGGTTCACCAGATACCGCGTTGCAGCCTTCGGGACTAGCCTCCTGACACTGGAGATCCCCTGTCCTACAACTGGTCCCCTTTTGTTGGTAGAAAGAAAAGTGATGATACAGGGGCGGGAAGAAGATTGTCCAACCTGGGAACCACAGTGGGCTAAGGAGGCAAAAGGGATCAAGCTTTGTAATGCACAGTCGTCCCCCATCATGTCTTGATTAGGAGCCTCTAGAATTTCATACTGCCATGTGCGTTCCAGAGTAGTTGCGCTGCATCATCCAGTTACGTCAGTCTGTCCAGAACTGGAAATAGACTCGCCGTTAGCAGAAGCTTTATTGTTCAGACAGATCAAAAACCTCTACTTTGGCTAAAACAAATGAAAGGTGAAAACCCTAAATTGTTGAGGTGGTCCATATCCCTACAGGGAATGGACTATACAGTGGAACATAGACCTGGGAGTACCCACTCCAATGCAGATGGACTCTCCAGATATTTCCACTTAGACGATGAAGACTCATCTAAACAAGGCTAGTCTTATTGTCCTTCGTTTGGGGGGGGGGTTGTGTAGGAAAGTACCATCTTGCCTGGCATGTTACCCCCATTTTCACTGTATGTATGTTTGTTTTTGCCCTTGTTTCACTGGGATTCTGCCAGGCAGGACCCCAGTGCTCATAGGTTTGTGGCCTGTATGTGTTCCCTGTGTTGTGCCTAACTGTATCACTGAGGCTCTGCTAACCAGAATCTCAGTGTTTATGCTCTCTCTGCTTTCTAAAATAGTCACTGCAGGCTAGTGACTAAATTTACCAATTCTCATTGGCACACAGGAACAACCATATAATTCTCTTGTATATGGTACCTAGGTACCCAGGGTATTGGGGTTCCAGGAGATCCCTATGGGCTGCAGCATTTCTTTTGCCACCCATTGGGAGCTCAGACAATCCTTACACAGGCCTGCCTCTGCAGCCTGAGTGAAATAACGTCCACGTTATTTCACATCCATTTTACACTGCACTTAAGTAACTTATAGGTCACCTATATGTCTAACCCTCACTTGGTGAAGGTTGGGTGCCAAGTTACTTAGGGGGTCATTGCAACTATGGCGGGCGGCGGAAGTTCCCCTGTCGAAAGACCGCGGGGGTCATTTCGACTTTCCCGCTGGGCCGGCGGGCGACCGACAAAAGGGCGCCCGCCGGCCCAGCGGGAAAGACCCTGCAACAATGAAGCCGGCTCCGAATGAAGCCGGCGGAGTTGCAGGGGTGCGACGGGTGCAGTAGCACCCGTCGCGATTTTCACTGTCTGCAAAGCAGACAGTGAAAATCTTAATGGGGCCCTGTTAGGGGGCCCCTGCACTGCCCATGCCAGTGGCATGGGCAGTGCAGGGGCCCCCAGGGGCCCCACGACACCCGTTCCCGCCATCCTGTTCCTGGCGTTAAAAACCGCCAGGAACAGGATGGCGGGAAGGGGGTCGGAATCCCCATGGCGGCGCTATTCCCCCAGCCGGGGGAAATCTGGCGGTAAACCGCCGCACCCAGCCGCGGTCGGAATATGGAATGAAGCACCGCCAGCCTGTTGGCGGTGCTTCAGCCGGCCTCCACCCTGGCGGTCATAGACCGCCAGGGTTGGAATGAGGCCCTTAGTGTGTGGGCACCCTGGCACTAGCCAAGGTGCCCTCACATCGTTCAGGGCAAATTCCCCGGACTTTGTGAGTGCGGGGACACCATTACACGTGTGCACTATACATAGGTCACTACCTATGTATAGCGTCACAATGCTAACTCCGAACATGGCCATGTAACATGTCTAAAATTCTGGTATTGGGGGGACAATTCCATGATCCCCCGGGTCTCTAGCACAGATCCCGGGTGCTGCCAAACTGCCTTTCCGGGGTTTCCACTGCAGCTGCTGCTGCTGCCAACCCCTCAGACAGGATTCTGCCCTCCTGGGGTCTGGGCAGCCCCAGCCCAGGAAGGCAGAACAAAGGATTTCCTCTGAGAGAGGGTGTTACACCCTCTCCCTTTGGAAATAGGTTTGAAGGGCTGGGGAGGAGTAGCCTCCCCCAGCCTCTGGAAATGCTTTGAAGGGCACAGATGCTGCCCATCTCCGCATAAGCCATTCTACACCGGTTCAGGGATCCCCCAGCCCAGTTCTGGCGCGAAACTGGACAAAGGAAAGGGGAGTGACCCCTCCCCTGACCAGTACCTCCCAGGGGAGGTGCCCAGAGCTCCTCCAGTGTATCCCAGACCTCTGCCATCTTGGATTCAGAGGTGTTGGGGGCACACTGGACTGCTCTAAGTGGCCAGTGCCAGCAGGTGACATAAGAAACCCCCTCTGATAGGCTCTTACCTCTCTTGGTAGCCAATCCTTCCTTTCTTGGTAGCCAAACCTCCTTTTCTGGCTATCTAGGGTCTCTCCTCTGGGGTATTCTTCAGATAACAAATGCAAGAGCTCAAGAGAGTTCCTCTGCACTTCCCTCTTCGACTTCTGCCAAGGATCGACCGCTGACTGCTCCAGGAATCCGTCTTCAGTGCTTTGCTGGTGTTTGTGGTTCTTGCAGAATCCCCCATCAAGACTATTGTGTCCTTTTGGGGTAGTGGGGAACTTTACTCCTACTTTTCAGGGTCTTGGGGTGGGGTAACTTGGACACCCTGACTGTTTTCGTAGAGTCCCAGCAACCCTCTACAAGCCCCCATAGGTCTGGGGTCTATTCGTGATTCTCATTCCACTTTTGGAGTATATGGTTTGTGTTGCCCCTAGACCTATGTTTGCCTATTGCATCCTAATGTGATTCTACATTGTTTGCACTACTTTTCTACTGTTACTTACCTGTTTTGGGTTTGTGTACATATAACTCGTGTATACTACTTACCTTCTAACTGAGGGTACTCACTGAGATACTTTTGGCATATTGTAATAAAAATAAAGTACCTTTAGTTTTAGTTACTCTGAGTATTGTGTTTTCTTATGATATTGTGCTATATGATATAAGTGGTACAGTAGGAGCTTTGCATGTCTCCTAGTTCAGCCTAAGCTGCTTTGCCATAGCTACCTTCTATCAGCCTAAGCTGCTAGAAACACCTGTATTCTACTAATAAGGTATAACTGGACCTGGCACAGGGTGTAAGTACCACAAGGTACCCACGATAAGCCAGGCCAGCCTCCTACTCATGGCGACTGTAGAACTCTGCCTATTTGTAGCCCTAGTAGTTCTAGTCCTAGGGGCCTTTTTCTGGCCAGAGAAAACTCAATTGTTTTTAAGTAGCGCTGTGGGCAGGCAATCAAGGCCTGGAGTCCGGCTGCTTCTACAGGGCTGTATCCTTACTTCAATTGTTTGTTCAGTGAAGTTAGGCATGGAAATCCACTGGATGTGCCCAACGAAAATTTGTTTCTATCTGGGTTCCGATATAGTTTGAAGATGGGCTCTACCCACTTTTCTTTGGACACCATATTTCCTGATGCTCCAACGGGCCCTCCCTCAATTTGGTTCATGATGGATCATAACGGCTACCTGTTCTTTGACTTACAAGCCTCACCAGTATTATCCACTCCTGGCCCATGTAGGCTTGCTTGGCCTCCCATACTGCCGTTTTGTACTCTTTTCTTACTTCATAGAAGTTTTTGAGGTAAGTGGCTGCTATGTATTGAGATATCGTTAATTTGATGCCTATGTTGGCTTAAGGCCTGGATATACCACTCTTTTTCAAGTTTCACCTGCAAGGCGGGTGCTTGCATGCTATGCTTACGTTGCTTTTTGTAAATTAAAAAAATCATAAAAGGGGCTTGGACCCCACCTCATACTTACCTGAACTTACCATTGGTCTATTCCAACGTCACTCTGCTTTCCATGCTTCTCATTGGTCAGCACATTGTCACTTCTGTCTTCACTTCTCACTTCTCTGTTTTGCTTGCCTATCCATGCCTTGGCATAGAGCTTAGCCCAAGTTCAACTTCCAGTCACTGGCTAGTGGCTACTTGCCAGTGTCCTTCCGCTAGCTATGCACTTCTGAAGGTACTTTTTAAAAAATTTTGCTAGCAGGTCGTCTTCCCTCCTCCCTGGTGCTCGAAGTGTCCGGGGGTACATGGCTGCTTTGTCTGCACTAATCAGCTGTCTCCAGTCTTTAAAGCTCCCTCATGCAAACAATGGGGGCTGTGCATGACACCTCTGGCCGGGGCTTGCTGTTATACAGCCCCTACCCTTAACAAATGTCCCAATTTTGCCAGCAGGCCGTCTTCCAGTTAAATGAAATATTTGGAAAGAACTGGCAACGGAAGAGAAGTGTGTGTGCCTGCATACACGATGGCTATATCTTTGTGTACCTATGTGCATTTTACAAAGTCTAAAATATTGGACTTGTCAGAGACTACTAATGTAGTCTATTGACAAACCCTTGTTTCTCAACTATCATGAAATGTCTTCACCCCGTTCTCTCTGCCCATTGGTCACTCTTTGCACACGCCCCCTCCTTCAAGTCATCACAAAATGCACGTCTCCTTTGAAGCGCTTTCTTCATCTCGCCCGCTTATTTCTCTGCTGACTTGGCTGATTAATGCAAGAAATGGTTGGATGTTTCTCTTTTAATTTACTCTTTTGAAAATGCTAGTAGACGCTTCAGCATCCATCACATCATGGTTTCATTTTTGTACTTATATTTTGTGTGTCCGCCTGGTAGGTTCAAATTTGAGAAAAAAATTACTTGCGCTGATGCACTCTCTGATAAAATCTAAACTTATGTACACGACCATTTTGTTTTAACGACAAACAGGCAGCCTCGAAAAATTGATGAAATGGTTCACATTTCATTTTCTGTCTGGTTCATTGGTCTGAAGGATTCTCTATCTGAGGACAATTTATTCTGTTACTGACACATATGCAAGAACACTAAAACTTATTTACGAATAAAACCAATTAAGTTAATTAATAATTGTAGGAGGCTGGACTGGCTTGTAGTGAGTACCAAGGGGTACTTGCACCTTGCACCAGGCCCAGTTATCCCTTATTAGTGTATAGGGTGTCTAGCAGCTTAGGCTGATAGATAATGGTAGCTTAGCAGAGCAGCTTAGGCTGAACTAGGAGACGTGTGAAGCTACTACAGTACCACTTAGTGTCATATGCACAATATTATAAGAAAACACAATACACAGTTATACTAAAAATAAAGGTACTTTATTTTTATGACAATATGCCAGAGTATCTTAGAGTGTACCCTCAGTGAGAGGATAGGAAATATACACAAGATATATATACACAATAGCAAAAATATGCAGTATAGTCAAGTGCAAACAATGTATAGTTACAATAGGATGCAATGGGGAAACATAGGGATAGGGGCAACACAAACCATATACTCCAAAAGTGGAATGTGAACCACGAATGGACCCCAAACCTATGTGACCTTGTAGAGGGTCGCTGGGACTATTAGAAAATAGTGAGAGTTAGAAAAATAACCCTCCCCAAGACCCTGAAAAGTGAGTGCAAAGTGCACTAAAGTTCCCCTAAGGACAACGAAGTCGTGTTAGAGGAATAATGCAGGAAAGACACAAACCAGCAATGCAACAACTGTGGATTTCCAATCTAGGGTACCTGTGGAACAAGGGGACCAAGTCCAAAAGTCACAAGCAAGTCGGAGATGGGCAGATGCCCAGGAAATGCCAGCTGCGGGTGCAAAGAAGCTTCGACTGGACAGAAGAAGCTGAGGTTTCTGCAGGAACGAAAAGGGCTAGAGACCTCCCCTTTGGTGGACGGATACCGCTCGCCTTGGAGAGTCGTGCAGAAGTGTTTTCCCGCCAAAAGAACGCCAACAAGCCTTTCTAGACGCAAATCGTGCGTTTGGCGTTTTTGGACGCTGCTGGGGCCCAGGAGGGACCAGGAGGTCGCAAATTGGACCTGAAGAGAGAGGGGATGTGGAGCAAGACAAAACACCATCACTGAAGCAGGTAGCACCCGGAGAAGTGCCAGAAACAGGCACTACGAGGATGCGTGAAAACGGTGCTCGCCGAAGTTGCACAAAGGAGACCCACGTCGCCGGAGACCAACTTAGAAAGTCGTGCAATGCAGGTTAGAGTGCCGTGGACCCAGGCTTGGCTGTGCACAAAGGATTTCCGCCGGAAGTGCACAGGGGCCGGAGTAGCTGCAAAGTCGTGGTTCCCAGCAATGCAGCCCAGCTAGGTGAGGCAAGGACTTACCTCCACCAAACTTGGACTGAAGAGTCACTGGACTGTGGGGGTCACTTGAACAGAGTCGCTGGATTCGAGGGACCTCGCTCGTCGTGCTGAGAGGAGACCCAAGGGACCGGTAATGCAGCTTTTTGGTGCCTGCGGTTGCAGGGGGAAGATTCCGTCGACCCACGGGAGATTTCTTCGGAGCTTCTGGTGCAGAGAGGAGGCAGGCTACCCCCACAGCATGCACAAGCAGGAAAACAGTCGAGAAGGCGGCAGGATCAGCGTTACAGAGTTGCAGTAGTCGTCTTTGCTACTATGTTGCAGGTTTGCAGGCTTCCAGCGCGGTCAGCAGTCATTTCCTTATCAGAAGGTGAAGAGAGAGATGCAGAGGAACTCGGATGAGCTCTTGCATTCGTTATCTAAAGTTTCCCCAGAGACAGAGACCCTAAATAGCCAGAAAAGAGGGTTTGGCTACTTAGGAGAGAGGATAGGCTACTAACACCTGAAGGAGCCTATCAGCAGGAGTCTCTGACGTCACCTGGTGGCACTGGCCACTCAGAGCAGTCCAGTGTGCCAGCAGCACCTCTGTTTCCAAGATGGCAGAGGTCTGGAGCACACTGGAGGAGCTCTGGACACCTCCCAGGGGAGGTGCAGGTCAGGGGAGTGGTCACTCCCCTTTCCTTTGTCCAGTTTCGCGCCAGAGCAGGGGCTAAGGGGTCTCTGAACCGGTATAGACTGGCTTATGCAGAATTGGGCACATCTGTGCCCAAGAAAGCATTTCCAGAGGCTGGGGGAGGCTACTCCTCCCCTGCCTTCACACCATTTTCCAAAGGGAGAGGGTGTCACACCCTCTCTCAGAGGAAGTTCTTTGTTCTGCCATCCTGGGCCAGGCCTGGCTGGACCCCAGGAGGGCAGATGCCTGTCTGAGGGGTTGGCAGCAGCAGCAGCTGCAGTGAAACCCCAGGAAGGGCAGTTTGGCAGTACCAGGGTCTGTGCTACAGACCACTGGGATCATGGGATTGTGCCAACTATGCCAGGATGGCATAGAGGGGGCAATTCCATGATCATAGACATGTTACATGGCCATATTCGGAGTTACCATTGTGAAGCTACATATAGGTAGTGATCTATATGTAGTGCACGCGTGTAATGGTGTCCCCGCACTCACAAAGTTCAGGGAATTGGCTCTGAACAATGTGGGGGCACCTTGGCTAGTGCCAGGGTGCCCTCACACTAAGTAACTTTGCACCTAACCTTTACCAGGTAAAGGTTAGACATATAGGTGACTTATAAGTTACTTAAGTGCAGTGTAAAATGGCTGTGAAATAACGTGGACGTTATTTCACTCAGGCTGCAGTGGCAGGCCTGTGTAAGAATTGTCAGAGCTCCCTATGGGTGGCAAAAGAAATGCTGCAGCCCATAGGGATCTCCTGGAACCCCAATACCCTGGGTACCTCAGTACCATATACTAGGGAATTATAAGGGTGTTCCAGTAAGCCAATGTAAATTGGTAAAAATGGTCACTAGCCTGTCAGTGACAATTTGGAAAGAAATGAGAGAGCATAACCACTGAGGTTCTGATTAGCAGAGCCTCAGTGAGACAGTTAGTCACTACACAGGTAACACATTCAGGCACACTTATGAGCACTGGGGTCCTGGGTCACCAGGGTCCCAGTGACACATACAACTAAAACAACATATATACAGTGAAAAATGGGGGTAACATGCCAGGCAAGATGGTACTTTCCTACACAAACCCCCCCCCAAACGAAGGACAATAAGACTAGCCATGACCTGATGAGTCTTCATTGTCTAAGTGGAAATATCTGGAGAGTCCATCTGCATTGGAGTGGCTACTCCCAGGTCTATGTTCCACTGTATAGTCCATTCCCTGTAGGGATATGGACCACCTCAACAATTTAGGATTTTCACCTTTCATTTGTTTTAGCCAAAGTAGAGGTTTGTGGTCTGTCTGAACAATGAAGTGAGTGCCAAACAGGTATGGCCTCAACTTCATCAGAGCCCAGACCACAGCAAAGGCCTCCCTCTCAATGGCAGACCAACGCTTTTCTCTAGGGGTCAACCTTCTACTAATAAAAGCAACAGGTTGATCCTGGCCCTCAGAATTAAGTTGTGATAGGACTGCACCTACTCCTAATTCAGATGCATCAGTTTGGACATAGAATTTTTTAGAGTAACAAGGGCCTTTCAGGACAGGTGCAGAGCACATGGCCTGCTTCAGCTCCTCAAAAGCTTTCTGACAGTTTGCTGTCCATAATACCTTTTTAGGCATTTTCTTGGATGTGAGGTCATTAAGAGGGGCTGCAATGGAGCCATAGTTCTTAATGAACCTCCTGTAATACCCAGTGAGGCCTAGGAAGGCTCTCACCTGAGTCTGAGTGGTAGGGGGAACCCAATCAATAATAGTTTGGATTTTCCCCTGAAGTGGTGCAATCTGTTCCCCACCAACAAGGTGTCCCAGATAAACCACCTTACCCTGCCCTATCTGGCACTTTGAAGCCTTGATAGTGAGGCCTGCCTTTTGCAGGGCCTCCAAAACGTTATATAGGTGGACCAGGTGATCATCCCAGCTGGAGCTAAAGACAGCTATATCGTCCAAATATGCTGCACTGAAAGCTTCCAGCCCTTGCAGGACTGTGTTCACCAACCTCTGAAAAGTGGCAGGTGCATTTTTCAAACCAAAAGGCATTACAGTAAACTGGTAATGTCCTCCAATGGTAGAAAATGCAGTCTTAGGTTTAGCATCTTCTGATAATTTGATCTGCCAATACCCTGCAGTCAAATCAAAAGTGCTTAGATACTTGGCAGATGCCAGTGTATCTATAAGCTCATCTGCCCTGGGTATAGGGTGAGCATCAGTTTTGGTTACCAAGTTGAGACCTCTATAGTCTACACAAAACCGCATTTCCTTCTTTCCATCTTTAGAATTGGGTTTTGGTACCAGTACCACAGGAGAAGCCCATGGACTGTCAGAGTGCTCAACCACTCCTAGTTCCAACATTTTCTGAACTTCTTGCTTTATGCAGTCCCTGACATGGTCAGGCTGCCTATAGATCTTACTTTTGACAGGTAAACTGTCTCCAGTATCTATAGTGTGCTCACACCAAGAAGTGGTGCCTGGCACAGTAGAGAAGAGTTCTGAAAATTGTCCTAGGAGATTTATGCAATTGTCTTTCTGCTCAGCAGTAAGACAATCTGCCAAAACTACACCTTCCACAAGAGCATCTTGTTCTGTGGAAGAGAAGAGATCAGGTAGAGGATCACTGTCTTCCTCCTGTCCCTCATCAGTTGCCATGAGCAGGGTGAGATCAGCCCTGTCATAGTAGGGTTTCAGGCGGTTGACATGGAGCACCCTAAGGGGACTCCTGGCAGTGCCTAAGTCAACTAAATAGGTGACTTCTCCCTTCTTTTCAACAATTGTGTGGGGACCACTCCATTTATCTTGGAGTGCTCTTGGGGCCACAGGCTCCAAGACCCACACTTTCTGCCCTGGTTGGTACTGAACCAAAACAGCCTTTTGATCATGCCATTGCTTCTGGATCTCTTGGCTGGCCTGAAGGTTTTTACTGGCCTTTTTCATGTACTCAGCCATCCTTGATCTGAGGCCAAGTACATAATCCACAATATCCTGCTTAGGAGCTTTTAAAGGTTGTTCCCAACCCTCCTTTACAAGTGTGAGTGGTCCCCTAACAGGGTGTCCAAAAAGAAGTTCAAAGGGGCTGAAGCCCACTCCTTTCTGGGGTACCTCCCTGTAGGCAAAAAGGAGGCATGGTAGAAGGATATCCCATCTCCTGCGGAGTTTTTCAGGGAGACCCATAATCATGCCTTTGAGAGTTTTATTAAATCTCTCCACCAGTCCATTTGTTTGTGGATGATAGGGTGTTGTGAACTTGTACGTTACACCACACTCCTTCCACATGGCCTTTAAGTATGCAGACATGAAATTGCTTCCCCTGTCTGATACCACTTCCTTTGGGAAGCCCACCCTGGAAAATATTCCCAGGAGGGCCTTTGCCACTGCAGGTGCTGTAGTGGTCCTTAAAGGAATAGCTTCAGGATATCTTGTGGCATGGTCCACTACCACCAAGATAAACCTATTGCCTGAAGCAGTAGGAGGGTCAAGGGGGCCAACTATGTCAACCCCTACCCTTTCAAAGGGAACCCCAACCACAGGCAGTGGGATAAGGGGTGCCTTTGGGGTGCCACCTGTCTTGCCACTGGCTTGACAGGTTTCACAGGACTTACAAAATTCCTTTGTGTCCTCAGACATCCTAGGCCAATGAAACAGGGGAACAAGCCTGTCCCAAGTTTTCATTTGTCCTAGATGCCCAGCTAAGGGAATGTCATGTGCCAGTGTTAGGAGGAACTTTCTGTACTCCTGAGGAATCACTAATCTCCTGGCAGCTCCAGGTTTAGGATCCCTATGCTCAGTGTACAAGAGGTTGTCCTCCCAGTAAACTCTGTGAGAGTCACTGACATCCCCATTAGCCTGTTTGACAGCTTGCTGTCTGAGACCCTCTAATGTGGGACAGGTTTGCTGTGCCACACTCAGCTCCTCTCTGGCAGGCCCCCCTTCACCCAAAAGCTCAGCAGTGTCTGCTTCCAGCTCCTCTGGTGTAGGTTCTGCACAGGGAGGGAATTCTTCTTCCTCAGAAGTAGAATCCACTGTAGAGGGAGGGATAGTAGGAAGTGGTTTGCTTCTACTAGCCCTAGCTTTAGGGAGCACTTGGTCCATTGTTCCAGGATCCAAGCTTCCCTGTCCTTTTTGCTTTTTGACCTGAGCCCTTGTCAAAGCAAAAATATGCCCTGGGATGCCCAGCATTGCTGCATGGGCCTCCAACTCCACATCTGACCAAGCTGATGTCTCCAAATCATTCCCTAATAGACAGTCTACAGGTAAATCTGAAGCTACCACAACTTTCTTTGGACCAGTTACCCCCCCCCAGTTGAGATTTACAACAGCCATGGGGTGGCTTTGTGTTATGTTGTGAGCATCGGTTACTTGGTACTGGTGTCCAAGTATGTGTTGTTCAGGGTGCACCAGTTTCTCAATCACCATTGTGACACTGGCACCTGTGTCCCTGTAGGCCTGGACCTCAACACCATTTATTAGGGTTAGTTGCTTGTACTTCTCCAAGTTATGGGGGCAAGCAACCAAAGTGGCTAAATCAATAGCCCCTTCAGAGACTAAAGTAGCCTCTGTGGTCTCCCTAATCAGACCAACCCCAACTAAATTACCAAAAGTGAGCCCAGCTACTCCCTTGGATTGGCTATTAGTAGGTTTGCTCCCACCACCACTGCTATTAGTAGGGACACTAGGTGTAGCAGTAGGGGTTGTAGTGGTAGGAGCAGTGGTGCCTTTCTTTGGACAACTGGGATCTGTTGTCCAATGGCCTTTTATTTTACATAAATAGCACCATGGTTTCTTTTCCTTGTTCTGATTAAAGGAGGATTTGGACCCACCAGAGTGTTTTTGTGGGCCTGATGAAGACTCATTTTTAGATTTGTCCCCACCCTTGTCAGAAGACTTACCATTCTTCTTTTTGTTGCCATCTTTGTCACCCCCTGTATGAACTTTTCTGTTCACTCTTGTTCTGACCCATTTGTCTGCCTTCTTTCCCAATTCTTGGGGAGAGGTCAGATCAGAGTCCACCAAGTACTGGTGCAACAAATCAGACACACAATTATTAAGAATATGCTCTCTCAGGATTAGGTTATACAGGCTGTCATAATCAGTAACTTTACTGCCATGTAACCACCCCTCCAAGGCCTTCACTGAATGGTCAATGAAATCAACCCAGTCTTGTGAAGACTCCTTTTTGGTCTCTCTGAACTTTATCCTGTACTGTTCAGTGGTTAAGCCATAACCATCCAGGAGTGCATTCTTAAGAACCTGGAAATTATTAGCATCATTTTCTTTCACAGTAAGGAGCCTATCCCTACCTTTTCCACTAAATGATAGCCATAGGATAGCAGCCCACTGCCTTTGAGGGACATCCTGTACAACACAGGCCCTCTCAAGTGCAGCAAAACACTTGTTAATGTCATCCCCCTCCTTATAAGGGGGAACTATCTTGTGCAGATTCCTGGAATCATGCTCTTTTGCAGGATGACTATGGGGAATACTGCTGCTGCCACCATGGGTATCTAAACCCAACTTCTGTCTTTCCTTCTCTAATTCAAAAGACTGTCTATCCAACTCCAGCTGTTGCTTTTTAAGCTTCAGTCTGGTTTGTTCCACCCTCAACTTATTGAGTTCCCTCTCTAACATTCTGTCATCAGGGTTGGTGGGAGGGACATTTCTAGAAACAGAGCTATGATGGGAATGAACAGAAGGAGACCTGTCCCTTACAGAAGCCACCCTAACAGCTTGGTTTACAGAAACATTACTACCAGTATGGTGAGAATAAATGCTTTTGCTATGATGTGAGACAACACTATTTATTTGGTGTGGCTCATCATCATTACCATCTATGCTAGATTGTCTAGTAATGGGCAGGCTAGGAAGTTTCTTTCCTGAATCTTTTCCTGGGGGAGTCCCTGAATCAGATTGGGAACTATTAGGTACTTTTTCAACAGATGGGGCACCTATATCCTTATCCTGTTCTCTAAGCATGTTAAGTAACAGTTCCAAGGAAGGATTCTTCCCTACACTCAAACCTCTCTCTATACAGAGACTCCTTGCTCTTTTCCAGCTAAGGTTGTCATATGCAAGTTTGGACAGATCAACACTTTGGCCTGTGCCAGACATTTTTTAGAGAGAGTTAAAGTGATAGAAAAAGAGAAAAAAGTTTTCAGAACTTTTTGGAAAGACAGAAAAAAACTTTTTAAACTTTTAAGAACTTTTTGAAAGTTTAGAAGTACTTTTCAGCACTTAGAAAAGAGTGAAAAGAGGAAATGCAAAACTTTTTGGCTATGTGTATATACAATGACCTTGTTTTGTATATTTTTCTCTTATGAAAAGTACAATGACAAGAGTGGTAAGCAGTCTCAAGCACTTATCCCACCGCTGCCACCAATGTAGGAGGCTGGACTGGCTTGTAGTGAGTACCAAGGGGTACTTGCACCTTGCACCAGGCCCAGTTATCCCTTATTAGTGTATAGGGTGTCTAGCAGCTTAGGCTGATAGATAATGGTAGCTTAGCAGAGCAGCTTAGGCTGAACTAGGAGACGTGTGAAGCTACTACAGTACCACTTAGTGTCATATGCACAATATCATAAGAAAACACAATACACAGTTATACTAAAAATAAAGGTACTTTATTTTTATGACAATATGCCAGAGTATCTTAGAGTGTACCCTCAGTGAGAGGATAGGAAATATACACAAGATATATATACACAATAGCAAAAATATGCAGTATAGTCTTAGAAAACAGTGCAAACAATGTATAGTTACAATAGGATGCAATGGGGAAACATAGGGATAGGGGCAACACAAACCATATACTCCAAAAGTGGAATGCGAACCACGAATGGACCCCAAACCTATGTGACCTTGTAGAGGGTCGCTGGGACTATTAGAAAATAGTGAGAGTTAGAAAAATAACCCTCCCCAAGACCCTGAAAAGTGAGTGCAAAGTGCACTAAAGTTCCCCTAAGGACAACAAAGTCGTGTTAGAGGAATAATGCAGGAAAGACACAAACCAGCAATGCAACAACTGTGGATTTCCAATCTAGGGTACCTGTGGAACAAGGGGACCAAGTCCAAAAGTCACAAGCAAGTCGGAGATGGGCAGATGCCCAGGAAATGCCAGCTGCGGGTGCAAAGAAGCTTCTACTGGACAGAAGAAGCTGAGGTTTCTGCAGGAACGAAAAGGGCTAGAGACGGGTGTTCCAGTAAGCCAATGTAAATTGGTAAAATTGGTCACTAGCCTGTTAGTGACAATTTGAAAGTAATGAGAGAGCATAACCACTGAGGTTCTGGATAGCAGAGCCTCAGTGAGACAGTTAGTCACTACACAGGTAACACAGTCAGGCACACTTATGAGCACTGGGGCCCTGGCTGGCAGGGTCCCAGTGACACATACAACTAAAACAACATATATACAGTGAAAAATGGGGGTAACATGCCAGGCAAGATGGTACTTTCCTACACCCAGGTCAAGGAATTCTGAGTCAACCTTGGACTGCACCTTCACAGCTTCCTCTACCTTCCACGACATTCAGAGCTTTCATATAGAGGTTAGATGCGAATGCGATCATCATCACCAGATCGCAAAAATATTAAACAATAACCGGTGCACTGACCGCATCAACAATCAGGCAGCCCCTGGCCTCAAATAGGATGGACTCACTAATCCTTGGAAAATTATAAGAAAGGTAAAGCAAGCTTACCAGCTGAGCAAGGGGAAGTGTCTGATTTGGTCGCTAGATGAGAGACTATACAGGTATCCCTGAAGAATCAGCTGGTTCCACAGCAATGAAAAATCCATGAGCAGGAGATACATAACAAGCATTGGCAAAGCCAATAGGTTTTGCCCATGCAAAGGCCCTCATTATGAACATGGCGGTCTGGGCCGCCATGCCGGCGGTGGCAGTAATTACCGCCACTGGCATGGCGGTCCAGACAGCCATATAATAAACGTGGTAGAACCAGCAATTTTGAAACTCCACCACTGCCAGGTTTCCGCCACTGGGTAGCCTGGTGGAGTTTCATATCTGACAGGGCAGCGCTGCCCCCCGGATAATAAGTCAGGTTCCACCAGCCTTTCTCTGGTGGTTTGCACCGCCAGGGAAAGGCTGGCGGAATGGGTGACTCGGGCCACCTTGGGGGCCTCTGCACTGCCCAAACACTTGGCATGGGAAGTGCAGGGGCTCCCATGCACAGCCCCATTGCGCATTTCACTGCCCGATTTACAGACAGTGAAATGCGCAACGGGTGCTGCTGCACCCGCCGCACTGCTACTTTGCCACCGGCTCCATTTGGAGCCGGCTTCAATGTTCAGGCCCTGCATTCAGCTGGGCCAGCTGAAGGAAACACTGTTTCTGCACCAGGCCCAGCTGAATGTTCTTTATGTGGCCGGCAGGGGGTTCTGCGCGCTGGCGGTCTTCTGTTGACCGTCAGCACCGAACTCGGCGGGTTTTCCTGCTGAGTTCGTAATGAGGGCCAAAAAAATCTATTGCCTTTGTCAATGATTTTTTACATGCCACACAGCAGTTCAGCTGTGCAACATGCTTTAAAGAAAAGCGCGATAACACGCCAGCATTGTCTGTGACATAGCGCCTTTTTCAACTTTAAGTTATATTGCGCAGGAGCTCAACTGTTTTGTAATATGTAAAAAACACTTACAAAGTTAATTAAATTTGCATAGGCGAAACCTATTGGATTTGCATAAACTTAACTCCAAGTAATGTGATGAGATCCATGAAATGCAGGTATTAGCACTTTTGTTGAAAAGTGAGTGTATCTGTGTGTTTTGTGTCTTAGGTGAAACGTGCTCATCTTTCCAGACTGAGGACAACTGCAACAGTGCTGTGCTGAAGAGGTGCTTGGGAGCTGGGAACCACTTGCCCTCTCCGTCAAAGGGCTTGGAAACTCCCTTTCTGTTCGTTCCCTCAACCTACTTTGCTGAAAGTGGTGGCCGCGCTTGTGCGAGGCAGCGTGAAAGCATGTTCAATATCTCTATATGATTTGTGTAGGAAAGTACAATCTTGCCTGGCATGTTACCCCCATTTTTCACTGTATATATGTTGTTTTAGTTGTATGTGTCACTGGGACCCTGGTAACCCAGGGCCCCAGTGCTCATAAGTGTGCCTGAATGTGTTACCTGTGTAGTGACTAACTGTCTCACTGAGGCTCTGCTAATCAGAACCTCAGTGGTTATGCTCTCTCATTTCTTTCCAAATTGTCACTGACAGGCTAGTGACCATTTTTACCAATTTACATTGGCTTACTGGAACACCCTTATAATTCCCTAGTATATGGTACTGAGGTACCCAGGGTATTGGGGTTCCAGGAGATCCCTATGGGCTGCAGCATTTCTTTTGCCACCCATAGGGAGCTCTGACAATTCTTACACAGGCCTGCCACTGCAGCCTGAGTGAAATAACGTCCACGTTATTTCACAGCCATTTTACACTGCACTTAAGTAACTTATAAGTCACCTATATGTCTAACCTTTACCTGGTAAAGGTTAGGTGCAAAGTTACTTAGTGTGAGGGCACCCTGGCACTAGCCAAGGTGCCCCCACATTGTTCAGAGCCAATTCCCCGACTTTGTGAGTGCTGGAGACACCATTATACGCGTGCACTACACATAGGTCACTACCTATATGTAGCTTCACAATGGTAACTCCGAATATGGCCATGTAACATGTCTATGATCATGGAATTGCCCCCTCTATGCCATCCTGGCATAGTTGGCACAATCCCATGATCCCAGTGGTCTGTAGCACAGACCCTGGTACTGCCAAACTGCCCTTCCTGGGGTTTCACTGCAGCTGCTACTGATGCCAACCCCACAGACAGGCTTCTGCCCTCCTGGGGTCCAGCCAGGCCTGGCCCAGGATGGCAGAACAAAGAACTTCCTCTGAGAGAGGGTGTGACACCCTCTCCCTTTGGAAAATGGTGTGAAGGCAGGGGAGGAGTAGCCTCCCCCAGCCTCTGGAAATGCTTTCTTGGGCACAGATGTGCCCAATTCTGCATAAGCCAGTCTACACCGGTTCAGGGACCCCTTAGCCCCTGCTCTGGCACGAAACTGGACAAAGGAAAGGGGAGTGACCACTCCCCTGACCTGCACCTCCCCTGGGAGGTGTCCAGAGCTCCTCCAGTGTGCTCCAGACCTCTGCCATCTTGGAAACAGAGGTGCTGCTGGCACACTGGACTGCTCTGAGTGGCCAGTGCCAGCAGCTGACGTCAGAGACTCCTTCTGATAGGCTCCTTCAGGTGTTAGTAGCCTATCCTCTCTCCTAAGTAGCCAAACCCTCTTTTCTGGCTATTTAGGGTCTCTGTCTCTGGGGAATTCCTTAGATAACGAATGCAAGAGCTCATCAGAGTTCCTCTGCATCTCTCTCTTCACCTTCTGCCAAGGAATCGACTGCTGACCGCGCTGGAAGCCTGCAAAACTGCAACAAAGTAGCTAAGATGACTACTGCGACGTTGTAACGCTGCTCCTGCTGCCTTCTCGACTGTTTTTCTTGGTGGTGCATCCTGTGGGGGTAGTCTGCCTCCTCTCTGCATCAGAAACTGCGATGAAATCTCCTGTGGGTCGACGGAATCTTCCCCCTGCAACCGCAGGCACCAAAAAGCTGCATCACCGGTCCCTTGGGTCTCCTCTCACGACGACGAGCGAGGTCCCTTGAATCCAGCAATACTGTCCAAGTGACCCCCACGGTCCAGTGACTCTTCAGTCCAAGTTTGGTGGAGGTAAGTCCTTGCCTCCCCACGCCAGACTGCATTGTTGGTAACCGCGACTTTTGCAACTTCTCCGGCCTCTGTGCACTTCCGGTGGAAATCCTTTGTGCACAGCCAAGCCTGGGTCCACGGCACTCTAACCTGCATTGTACGACTTTCTAAGTTGGTCTCCGGCGACGTGGGACTCCTTTGTGTAACTTCAGGCGAGCACCGTTTCACTTTTCTTTGTAGTGCCTGTTCTGGCACTTCTGCGGGTGCTGCCTGCTTCTGAGAGGGCTCCTTGTCTTGCTCGGCGTCCCCTCTGTCCCCAGACGAAATTGGCAACATCCTGGTCCATCCTGGGCCACAGCAGCATCCAAAAACGCTAACCAAACGACTTGCAGCTAGCAAGGCTTGTTGGCGTCCTTTCGGCGGGAAAACACTTCTGCACAACTCTCCACGGCGTGGGGGATCCATCCTCCAAAGGGGAAGTCTCTAGCCCTTGTCGGTCATGCAGAATCCTCAGCTTCTTCAGTCCAGTAGAAGCTTCTTTGCACCCACAGCTGGCATTTAATGGGCATCTGCCCATCTCCGACTTGCTTGTGACTTTTGGACCCGGTCCCCTTGTTCCACAGGTACCCTCGACTGGAAATCCATTGTTGTTGCATTGCTGGTTTGTGTCTTTCCTGCAGAATTCCTCTATCACAACTTCTATGTCTTTGGGGAACTTTAGTGCACTTTGCACTCACTTTTCAGGGTCTTGGGGTGGGGTATTTTTCTAACCCTTACTATTTTCTAATAGTCCCAGCGACCCTCTACAAGGTCACATAGGTTTGGGGTCCATTCGTGGTTCGCATTCCACTTTTGGAGTATATGGTTTGTGTTGCCCCTATCCCTAAGTGTTTCCATTGCATCCTATTGTAACTATACATTGTTTGCACTGTTTTCTAAGACTATACTGCATATTTTTGGTATTGTGTACATATATCTTGTGTATATTTCTTATCCTCATACTGAGGGTACTCACTGAGATACTTTTGGCATATTGTCATAAAAATAAAGTACCTTTATTTTTAGTATAACTGTGTATTGTGTTTTCTTATGATATTGTGCATATGGCATTAGTGGTACTGTAGTAGCTTCACACGTCTCCTAGTTCAGCCTAAGCTGCTCTGCTAAACTACCATTATCTATCAGCCTAAGCTGCTAGACACCCTATGCACTAATAAGGGATACCTGGGCCTGGTGCAAGGTGTAAGTACCCCTTGGTACTCACTACAAGCCAGTCCAGCCTCCTACACTGGGCCTCTGCCATTTGGGAGGCAGAGGGGGTTTTGCCATTAACGACCGTCAGCCCCAGAGCCTCCAGGGCACGCAGGAGGATGGTATCGCTTAGTTAATATTCATGAAGAGCCATTCCTGCCCTGTACCCTTTCTCTGGTGCTTCTCTTGTGTTGGTTTGTCATGGTTAGGTTGACGTCTCCGGTGATTATCCATGATATTACCCTGTGGGTAGCTCGTAATTCTAGTAGTTTGTTCTCTTTATCTGTGAGTGATGTGAAGATTTATATATATATATTGACTATTATGGCTGAGGCTGCCACCGAACACGAGATCCAGTTTGTAATTTTTTTTGCCAGCAAGTAGTTGATTTTCACATCTAGTTGGCTTGCATTAAAAATGTTGCTGGTTCTTATATACGTTGATAAGCTGCCTTTTGGATGCCCTCTGTTCTTTGCCTTTCCTGCTAGATTTGAAAATTCTCCTACTTTGTACCAGGTTTTTTGGATTCAGATGATGTCAAAGTTGCGCAAGCTTTGGTCCAGCGGCAGTTTGCTGGCCCGCTATATTCCACAAAATAAACTTAGTGCTGAAGACAGTGAATCAATGTTGCTTTGTATTAGCCTGATCTTATGAGTTTTTCACGAATTGGATGCTTGGAAATATTTTTGCTTTATTTTATTCTGTTGCTGAAGTTGACTCACTTTTTGTGTTTTTTACTACATAGGCAACTGCCTGACTCAAAAATGGCATCCTCTATGTATGTCTATGTTGCTTGCCTGGCTCTAAGATGGCTGCAGTTCACTTGCTCCTTCTTTTGTCTTGCTGCTTTACTGGAGGCTATGCACTTCACAAGATCTTGCTCTTTGTTTGTTTTTAAAGGTGGTTTACCCTGTCTTGTATGGCTGCATGTGGAGGACATGCTCGTCTCATGAGAGCTTGCTCTTTCTTTTTGTGTCTGCTGGTGATTCACCCTGCCTTGGAGCTATCTTACTGCTGCTTGCCAAGGAGCGCATTGCGATGATAGGGGTTCCTAGTTTTAAGTGGGGTGCAGTTTTTATTGCTTTTACAGGTTCTTTTAGTTGCACAGTCTTGTATTTTAGTGCATGAGTGCTACACAGGCACATGCGCTTTGTACTCATGGTTTGTCTGGATTCTTTGGTGTTTTCACCCACTGATACACAGTTATACTCAGGACAGAAGTAGTACAGTCACATCTCTTTAGTCTGGAAAGTTTGCTGGATGCTGTAATGAGCAGCCATGGCAGCATATGTCCTACTTTCTCAAGGACCTGTCCCTTCCTGCCCCTGCCCTGAGGGGGATGTGACCACTTTGGAGGGGCACTCAGGCTCCCAGCCTCTTACAGCCTAACTCTGGCTCCAAGTGCATATGACTTCGTGACAAAACCCTAACTTTGGGGGAGGGGCGAACACTTCATGCAGTGTAGGCTTGGCCGGATTCTGACTTGCGTGTGGCCTGTCATTCTTGTGGGGCAATGCATGATATGAGTACAATTCCTGCGATGTTTGATGCATTACAAATGCGACACACAAGTTCACCAAAATGTCTCTGAAAATCGGTGATTAAGAGTGTCTGTATTTCAGAAGACAACATTGCAACTTGAAATTCAAACGTATCATGGGCAGATGTGAGCGCCACATTTGTCTGAAACAATAGTGCTTTGAGTTGGTTCACCTTGTCGAAGTTAACAGTAATTGTTCGAATGGAAGGCCACAAGCTGACTACTTTAATCTCATGCGCAGGAGGAAAAAGTATGTAACTGCAGCAGGTCACTAGCTTAAAAAAATCCAAACCTATTTACCAGGGAAAGAGCCTACAGGAAATGCTATGGAAATGCCATCCTACTTACAGCACCCAGCTGAGGGTTGGTGGGTTTCACTGAAACACTGCTTTTTTGTTTCTTGTATCTGAGATTGAAGTAATCCTCACTAGTAATGAATGGACAAGGGCGAGGTGGACTAAGAGTAATGAAGATTACTGGCAAATAATCCGATGATTCATTAAATCAAGGACTCTTGCTAGGACTGAATCACTCTTCTGTTCTGTGGGATGAAATGCTTAACAAAACATTCCACTTCCTCCTTTGATATAGGGGTCAAAATTGTAAATGTGGGGTGATGGCAATGGAGTGATACGAGGATATCAGTGACATTGGGTTTAGTAGTCGCTGGCAAACGTGACCTTGGGATGGAACCCTTGCTTGTAATGAAAGTTGCTTGGAATAAAATAAGACAACATAACTTCAAAAGAGTCAGGAAGTGGACCATAGGGTTGGTGCATCCCCTCCACACTGTTCCTAAGTCTGTAAAGTATCTGCAGGCCTCCTTTGACGGTGCTGTGGAGGAAGAGATTCCTACCAATCTGCTGAGAAGCCGAAGTGCCCTTATCCAGGCTAGTGACCTGATCAGAGACTGCAGAAGCCCAGCTGCAGTAGGACCTGCATGGTACAGCTTCAATGGCATAGTTCTGCCGCTGGGAGGAGCGACCCCCCCAGACACCAGCCCGGTGGAAGCAGGACAGAGAAGTACACCATCTGGATTCAGGATAGAGTTCAGGATCGGCTTCATCCACAGTGAGCTGGCCCCTATCCAGCCAGAGACATCATCATGTTTGTCAGCACATGGTCCTTGAGGGACAGCTTGCCAGGAGCTGATCCTTGAGGGACACTTAAGCAGCAAACTGAGGGACAGTTGGCTGGCAGCAGTACTTTGAGAGACAATTGTCAGCAGTTGGTCCTTGAGGGAGAGTCAGCCAGAAGCAGGTCTTTAAGGGACACTTGGGCAGCAGGGGGTCCTTGAGTGACAAGTGGTAAGCAGCAAGCCCTTGAGGGAAAACTGGCCGGTTCCGGGTGCATGATGGACAGTTGGCCACAACGGGATCTCTGGCACTGTCAAGGACCGGTGTGGTGACTTGAGTGCTAAAAATCTAAATGTGTATTTGGCTTTCCTTTATTAAATGAACTGGTTATGCCTTGATGCTTTCCAGATGATTGTTGAAACCAGCTTGTGGTGACACGTAAAAAGAAATGTGTGATTGAATTCAGGTCATGGAAAACAAACAAAAACCAAAAGGACATGCACAGCTTGACTTGCAGAGAAATGCACAGAGGTCAAGGATTCGTGACGTCCGGAATGTGGAAGATAAACAAGTTGGTTAGATTCTGCCATTTTGTATTTGAACTAATGGAAGATGAGAGACACACCACAGGGAGTTCTGTAACAAGATGAGGAAGCAGAAACCGACCCGAGGCAGGAGTAGACTGGGCCAGCCTTTCCTCTGGAAATATCAGAGGATAAGGTCTAGAAAGTTTAGTTTGTCGTCCGTAGAATTGAACAGTGTGCTCTCCGTAAAGTGAAGTATAGGGAACTCACTGACTCTGCGAAAAGGATTTAAACCTGTATTATGAGTTTGAAAACACTGTGTGGAAGTTACTGAGCACAAGAAGTACACTATAAATATCGAGCTCGATTCTCAAAGGTAAACTTGGAACAAAAGTCTAACTTTAGACACGAAGTCTAAGTTTATATCTGAAGTCCAAGTTTAGACCTAAAATCTGATATTATTACTAGTGAAGTTACACTTTAGGTCTAAAGTAGGACTTAAGATCCAAACGCAGACTGTGAATCAGGTCCATACCTTGCAGAAATGTAGGAAACATTGCCATCATGTGAGACAATTGAGTATTGTGTTTTCTTTTGATATTGTGCTATATGATATAAGTGGTATAGTAGGAGCTTTGCATGTCTCCTAGTTCAGCCTAAGCTGTTTTTCCAAAGCTACCTTCTATCAGCCCAAGCTGCTAGAAACACCTCTATTCTAATAATAAGGCATAACTGGACCTGGCACAGGGTGTAAGTACCACAAGGTACCCACAATAAGCCAGGCCAGCCTCCTACAGTCAGCAGTCCTTCTTCTTGTTAAGGTTGCAGGAATCTAGTTTCCTAGATTCTGGGGTGCCCCTTGTAGGAGGCTGGCCTGGATTGTAGTGGGTACCAGAGGTACTTACACCTTGTGCCAGGTCCAGTTATCCCTTATTAGTGTAGAAGAGCTGTTTCTAGCAGCTTAGGCTGATAGAAGGTAGCTATAGCAGAGCAGCTTAGGCTGAACTAGGAGACATGCAAAGCTCCTACTATACCACTGGTGTCATATGCACAATATCATAAGAAAACACAATACACAGATATACTAAAAATAAAGTTACTTTATTTTTATGACAATATGCCAAAAGTATCTCAGTGAGTACCCTCAGTATGAAGATGTCAAAAATACACAAGATATATGTACACAATTCCACAAATATGCAGTAATAGCAAAAGGAAGTAATGCAAGCAGTGTAAAGCTATAATAGATTGTAATAGGAGCACATAGGTATAGGGGCAACACCAACCATATACTCCCAAAGTGGAATGCGAACCACGAATGGACCCCAAACCTGTGTGAGCTTGTAGACGGTCGCTGGGATTGTAAGAAAACAGTGAGGGTTAGAAAAATAGCCCACCCCAAGACCCTGTAAGGTATGTGTAAAGTGCACCTACAACCCCCAGAGAGCACAGAAGTCGTGATAGGGGGATTCTAAAAGGAAAACCAACACCAGCAATGCAACAACAGTGGATTTCCGGACCTGAGTACCTGTAAGACAAGGGGACCAAGTCCCAGAGTTGCGACAGTGTTGAGAGTGGGCAGGAGCCCAGGAAATGCCAGCTGAGGGTGCAAGGAAGTTGCCACCAGATGGAAGAAGCTTGGTATTTTGCAAGAACGAAGAGGACTAGGAATATCCCCTTTGGAGGATGGATGTCCCACGTCGTGAAGAAGCTTGCAGAGGTGTTCCCATGCAGAAAGATCGCAAACAAGCCTTGCTAACTGCAAGGGTCATGGTTAGGTTTTTTGGATGCTGCTGTGGCCCAGGAGAGACCAGGATGTCGCCACTTGGATGAGGAGACAGAGGGGGCACCCAGCAAGTCAGGGAGCACTCACAGAAGCAGGCAGCCCCCTCAGAAGTACCGGAACAGGCGCTTAGAAGAGGAGTGAACCGGAGTCCACGCGAAGTCACAAAAGGGAGTACCACGACTCCGGAGGACAACTCAGAAGGTTGTGCACTGCAGGTTAGAGTGTCGGGGACCCAGGCTTGGCTGTGCACAAAGGAAATCCTGGAAGTGTGCACAGGAGCCGGAGCAGATGCAGATCACGCGGTACCCAGCAATGTAGTCTAGCGTGGGGAGGCAAGGACTTACCTCCACCAAACCTGGACTGAAGAGTCACTGGACTGTGGGAGTCACTTGGACAGAGTTTCTGGGTTCCAGGGACCACGCTCGTCTTGCTGAGAGAGGACCCAGATGGCCGGTGGTGCAGTCTTTTGTTGCCTGCGGTTGCAGGGGGAAGATTCCGTCGACCCACGGGAGATTTCTTCAGAGCTCCTGGTGCAAGAAGGAGGCAGGCTATCCCCAGAGCATGCACCACCAGGAAACAGGCGAGAAAGCCGGCAGGATGAAGCAATACAAGGTTGCAGTAGTCATCTTTGCTACTTTGTTGCAGTTTTGCAGGCGTCCTGAGCAGTCAGCGGTCAATCCTTTGGCAGAAGGTGAAGAGGGAGATGCAGAAGAACTCTGGTGAGCTCTTGCATTCAGTATCTGAAGAATTCCCCAAAGCAGAGACCCTAAATAGCCAGAAAAGGAGGTTTGGCTACCTAGGAAGGAGGATAGTCTAGTAAGAAAGGTAAGAGCCTATCAAAAGAAGTCTCTGACGTCACCTGATGGCACTGGCCACTTAGAGCAGTCCAGTGTGCCAGCAACACCTCTGTTTCCAAGATGGCAGAGGTCTGGGGCACACTGGAGGAGCTCTGGGCACCTCCCCTGGGAGGTGCAGGTCAGGGGAGTGGTCACTCCCCTTTCCTTTGTCCAGTTTCGAGCCAGAGCAGGGCTGGGGGATCCCTAAACCGGTGTAGACTGGCTTATGCAGAGATGGGCAGCATCTGTGCCCATTAAAGCATTTCCAGAGGCTGGGGGATTCTACTCCTCCCCAGCCATCACACCTATTTCCAAAGGGAGAGGGTGTCACACCCTCTCTCAGAGGAAATCCTTTGTTCTGCCTTCCTGGGCCAGGGCTGCCTGGACCCCAGGAGGGCAGAAACCTGTCTGGGGGGTTGGCAGCAGCAGCAGCTGCAGTGGAGACCCCGGAAAAGGCAGTTTGGCAGTACATGGGTTCTGTGCTAGAGACCCGGGGGATCATGGAATTGTCTCCCCAATGCCAGAGTGGCATTGGGGTGAGAATTCCATGATCTTAGACATGTTACATGGCCATGTTCGGAGTTACCATTGTGACGCTATACATAGGTAGTGACCTATGTGTAGTGCACACGTGTAATGGTGTCCCCGCACTCACAAAGTCAGGGGAATTTGCCCTGAACGATGTGGGGGCACCTTGGCTAGTGTCAGGGTGCCCACACACTAAGTAACTTTGCACCCAACCTTCACCAGGTGAAGGTTTGGACATATAGGTGACTTATAAGTTACTTAAGTGCAGTGGTAAATGGATGTGAAATAACGTGGACATTTTTTCACTCAGGCTGCACTGGCAGGCCTGTGTAAGATTTGTCAGATCTCCCTATGGGTGGCAAAAGAAATACTGCTGCCCATAGTGATCTCCTGGAACCCCAATACCCTGGGTACCTCAGTACCATATACTAGGGAATTATATGGGTCTTCCAGTATGCCAATGTGAATTGGTGAAATTGGTCACTAGCCTGTTAGTGACAATTTGGAAAGCAGAGAGAGCATAACCACTGAGGTTCTGGTTAGCAGAGCCTCAGTGAGATAGTTAGGCATCACACAGAGAACACATACATATAGGTCACAAACATATGAGCACTGGGCCCTGGCTAGCAGGATCCCAGTGAGACAGTGAAAACACCCTGACATCTACTCACAAACAGGCCAAAAGTGGGGGTAACAAGTCTAGAAAGAGACTACTTTCTCACACCCCTAAATGCTGAATTTAGGGGTGTGTTTAGGTCTGGGAGGGCAGTAGCCCATGGCTACTGTCCTTGAGGGTGGCTACACCCTCTTTGTGCCTCCTCCCTGTGTGGAGGGGGCACATCCCTAATCCTATTGGGGGAATCCTCCAAACTCAAGATGGAGGATTTCTCAAGGCAGGGGTCACCTCAGGACACCTTAGGGGCTGTCCTCACTGGTGGGTGACTCTCCTTGTTTTTGTCATTATCTCCTCCAGCCTTGCTGCCAAAAGTGGGGGCAGTGGGTGGAGGGGCGGGCATCTCCACTAGCTGGGATGCCCTGTGGCGCTGTAACAAAAGGGGTGAGCATTTGAGACTCACCGTCAGCCAGGCCTGGCCCAGGATGGCAGAACAAAGAACTTCCTCTGAGAGAGGGTGTGACACCCTCTCCCTTTGGAAAATGGCGTGAAGGCAGGGGAGGAGTAGCCTCCCCCAGCCTCTGGAAATGCTTTGTTGGGCACAGATGTGCCCAATTCTGCATAAGCCAGTCTACACCGGTTCAGGGACCCCTTAGCCCCTGCTCTGGCGCGAAACTGGACAAAGGAAAGGGGAGTGACCACTCCCCTGACCTGCACCTCCCCTGGGAGGTGTCCAGAGCTCCTCCAGTGTGCTCCAGACCTCTGCCATCTTGGAAACAGAGGTGCTGCTGGCACACTGGACTGCTCTGAGTGGCCAGTGCCACCAGGTGACGTCAGAGACTCCTTGTGATAGGCTCCTTCAGGTGTTGCTAGCCTATCCTCTCTCCTAGGTAGCCAAACCCTCTTTTCTGGCTATTTAGGGTCTCTGTCTCTGGGGAAACTTTAGATAACGAATGCAAGAGCTCATCCAAGTTCCTCTGCATCTCTCTCTTCACCTTCTGATAAGGAAACGACTGCTGACCGCGCTGGAAGCCTGCAAACCTGCAACATAGTAGCAAAGACGACTACTGCAACTCTGTAACGCTGATCCTGCCGCCTTCTCGACTGTTTTCCTGCTTGTGCATGCTGTGGGGGTAGCCTGCCTCCTCTCTGCACCAGAAGCTCCGAAGAAATCTCCCGTGGGTCGACGGAATCTTCCCCCTGCAACCGCAGGCACCAAAAAGCTGCATTACCGGTCCCTTGGGTCTCCTCTCAGCACGACGAGCGAGGTCCCTCGAATCCAGCGACTCTGTCCAAGTGACCCCCACAGTCCAGTGACTCTTCAGTCCAAGTTTGGTGGAGGTAAGTCCTTGCCTCACCTCGCTGGGCTGCATTGCTGGGAACCGCGACTTTGCAGCTACTCCGGCCCCTGTGCACTTCCGGTGGAAATCCTTTGTGCACAGCCAAGCCTGGGTCCACGGCACTCTAACCTGCATTGCACGACTTTCTAAGTTGGTCTCCGGCGACGTGGGACTCCTTTGTGCAACTTCGGAGAGCACCGTTTCACGCATCCTCGTAGTGCCTGTTTCTGGCACTTCTCCGGGTGCTACCTGCTTCAGTGAGGGCTCTTTGTCTTGCTCGACGTACCCTCTCTTTTCAGGTCCAATTTGCGACCTCCTGGTCCCTCCTGGGCCCCAGCAGCGTCCAAAAACGCCAAATGCACGATTTGCGCCTAGCAAGGCTTGTTGGCGTCCTTTCGGCGGGAAAACACTTCTGCACGACTCTCCAAGGCGAGAGGGATCCGTCCCCCGAAGGGGGAGTCTCTAGCCCTTTTCGTTCTTGCAGAAACCTCAGCTTCTTCTGTCCAGTTGAAGCTTCTTTGCACCCGCAGCTGGCATTTCCTGGGCATCTGCCCATCTCCGACTTGCTTGTGACTTTTGGACTTGGTCCCCTTGTTCCACAGGTACCCTAGATTGGAAATCCACAATTGTTGCATTGCTGGTTTGTGTCTTTCCTGCATTATTCCTCTAACACGACTACTTTGTCCTTAGGGGAACTTTGGTGCACTTTGCACTCACTTTTCAGGGTCTTGGGGAGGGTTATTTTTCTAACTCTCACTATTTTCTAATAGTCCCAGCGACCCTCTACAAGGTCACATAGGTTTGGGGTTCATTCGTTGTTCGCATTCCACTTTTGGAGTATATGGTTTGTGTTGCCCCTATCCCTATGTTTCCCCATTGCATCCTATTGTAACTATACATTGTTTGCACTGTTTTCTAAGACTATTCTGCATATTTTTGCTATTGTGTATATATATCTTGTGTATATTTCCTATCCTCTCACTGAGGGTACACTCTAAGATACTTTGGCATATTGTCATAAAAATAAAGTACCTTTATTTTTAGTATAACTGTGTATTGTGTTTTCTTATGATATTGTGCATATGACACTAAGTGGTACTGTGGTAGCTTCACACGTCTCCTAGTTCAGCCTAAGCTGCTCTGCTAAGCTACCATTATCTATCAGCCTAAGCTGCTAGACACCCTATACACTAATAAGGGATAACTGGGCCTGGTGCAAGGTGCAAGTACCCCTTGGTACTCACTACAAGCCAGTCCAGCCTCCTACAGGCCTAAAAAGGCTCTCACCTGGGTTTGAGTTGTAGGGGGAACCCAATCCATGATAGTCTGGATTTTCCCCTGTAGTGGTGCAATTTGTTCTCCACCTACCAGGTGGCCCAGATAAACCACTTTCCCCTGCCCTATCTGGCACTTTGAGGCCTTGATAGTGAGGCCTGCCTTTTGCAGGGCCTCCAAAACTTTCCATAGGTGGACCAGGTGATCATCCCAGGGTGAGCTAAAGACAGCTATATCATCTAGATATGCTGCACTAAAAGCTTCCAACCCTTGCAGAACTGTGTTCACCAACCTCTGAAAAGTGGCAGGTGCATGTTTCAGACCAAAGGGAATTACTGTGAATTGGTAGTGCCCTCCAATGGTTGAAAATGCGGTCTTGGGTTTAGCATCTTCTGATAACCTAATCTGCCAATGCCCTGCAGTTAGATCAAAAGTGCTTAGATACTTGGCAGAAGCCATTGTACCTATGAGCTCATCTGCCCTGGGTATAGGGTGAGCATCTGTCTTGGTTACTTGGTTGAGCCCTCTATAATCAACACAAAACCTCATCTCTCTCTCTCCCTCTTTGGTGTGAGGTTTTGGGACAAACACAACTGGGCTAGCCCAGGGGCTTTCTTAAGGCTCAATCACCCCTAAGTCCAACATTTTCTGTACCTCTTGTTTAATGCAATCCCTGACATAGTCAGGCTGCCTATACATTTTACTTTTGACAGGCAAGCTGTCTCCAGTATCAATTGTGTGTTCACACCAAGTAGTAGTACCTGGTATAAGTGAAAAGAGGTCAGAAAACTCACTTAAGAGATTGACACAGTTGTCTTTCTGTTCAGCAGTAAGACAATCTGCTAAGACCACTCCCTCTACTACGCCATCAGCTTCAGTAGTGGAGAAGAGATCAGGGAGAGGGTCACTCTCTTCTTCCTGTCCCTCATCTGTTGCCATGAGCAGGGTGAGATCAGCCCTGTCATAGTAGGGTTTTAGGCGGTTGACATGAATCACCATAAGGGGACTCCTGGCAGTGCCTAGGTCTACCAAATATATAACATCACAAAACAAATTAAAATGATGGACGGAGTGTTGAAACTTTTCAAACACTCACCCCCAGGCACAGATCTGGGTTTAATCCATTGTTATTTTGCTCACCATGTCACCCCAGTTTTGACCGAGCCATATGCAAATCAGTCTTGACCCTGTTCCCCATGGGAACAGTCCAGCCCGAACTGCTAGGCCAGGTCCTCCCTGGACTGGAAACAGGCATCCTGGGACCGGTTTCTGGATATCACCCTTCATCAGCCAGGCTAGCTTGAATCCAGTGGCACAGCGAGCAAGGGACCCACATCTGGGCATACCCCTGCCACTTAGGGCGCACAAAGCAACATCACAAAACAAAATAAAATGATGGAGTGTTGAAACTTTTCAAACACTCACCCCCAGTCACAGATCTGGGTTTAATCCATAGTTATTTTGCTCGCCACGTCACCCCAGTTTGGACCCAGCCATATGCAAATCAGTCTTGACCCTGTTCCCCATGGGAACAGTCCAGCCCGAACTGCTAGGCCAAATATGTAACCTCACCCTTCTTTTCAACAATTAGGTGGGGTCCACCCCATTTGTCCTGAGTGCTCTTGGGGCCACAGGCACCAATACCCACACCTTCTGTCCTGGGTAGTACTGAGTCAGGACAGCCTTCTGGTCAGGCCATTGTTTTTGCAGCTCCTTGCTGGCCTGAAGATTTTTACTGGCCTTTTTCATATACTCAGCCAATCTTGATCTTAGGCCAAGTACATAATCCACTATGTCTTGTTTAGGAGCTTTTAAAGGTTGTTCCCAACCCTCCTTCACAAGAGCAAGGGGACCTCTCACAGGGTGCCCAAAGAGGAGTTCAAAGGGCTGAAGTCCACTCCTTTTTGGGGTACCTCCCTGTAAGGAAAAAGGAGACAAGGTAACAGGACATCCCATCTCTTGAGTTTTTCAGGGAGTCCCATTATCATACCTTTTAAGAGTTTTATTAAACCTCTCAACCAGACCATCAGTTTGTGGATGGTAAGGAGTTGTGAACTTGTAAGTTATACCACACTCCTTCCACATTGCTTTGAGGTATGCAGAGTTACTACCTCTGTCTGACACCTCTTCCTTAGGGAAACCCACCCTGGAAAAGATTACCTGGAGGGCCTTTGCCACTGCAGGAGCTATACTGGTCCTTAAGGGGATGGCTTCAGGGTACCTAGTGGCATGGTCCACTACCACAAGGATGAATCTATTGCCTGAAGCTGTTGGAGGGTCAAGGGGGGCAACTATGTCAACCCCTACCCTTTCGAAGGGCACCGCAACCGCTGGAAGTGGAATTAAGGGGGCCCTTGGAGTGCCACCAGTCTTGCCACTGGCTTGGCAGGTCACACAAGAGCGACAAAACTCTTTGGTATCCTCTGACATAAGAGGCCAGTGAAACAGGGGGAACAAGTCTCTCCCAAGTTTTCGTCTGGCCCAAATGCCCAGCTAAAGGAAAGTCATGTGCCAAAGTAAGAAGAAACTCTCTGTACTGCAAGGGAATGACCAATCTCCTGGCAGCTCCAGGTTTAGGGTCCCTTGATTCAGTGTACAAGAGGTTGTCTTCCCAATAGAACCTTTTGGCTATCACTGACTTCCCCATTCTGCTGCTTGACAGCTTGTTGTCTTAAACCCTCTAATGTGGGACAGGTCTGCTGTGCCACACTCAGCTCTTCCCTAGCAGGCCCCCCTGCCCCCAAAAGCTCAGCAGTGTCTGCTGCCAGCTCCTCTGGTGTAGGTTCTGTACAGGGAGAGGATTCCTCTTCCTCAAAAGGGGAATCTTCTGTAGAGGGAGGGATCGTGGGCAGGTATTTACCCTTTCTACCCCTAGCTTTTGGGAGCACTTGGTCCATTGTTCCAGGATCCAAGTTTCCCTGTCCTTTTTGCTTTTTGGCCTGAGCCCTTGTCAAAGCAAAAATATGCCCAGGAATGCCCAGCATTGCTGCATGAGCCTCCAACTCCACTTCTGCCCAAGCTGATGTTTCCAAATCATTGCCCAGTAAGCAATCTACAGGTAATACAGTGGCTACCACCACTTTCTTTGGACCAGTAACGCCCCCCAGTTGAGATTCACAACCGCCATGGGGTGGTTAAGTGTGTTATTGTGAGCATCAGTCACTTGGTACTGGTGACCAAGTAGGTGTTGATCAGGGTGAAGCAGTTTCTCTATCACCATAGTTACACTGGCTCCTGTGTCCCTGTAGGCCTCAACCACAACACTGTTGATTAGGGGTAGTTGCTTGCACTTACCCATATTAAGGGGACAAGTGTGAGAAGGTAGCCTCTTTCTAGCCTTGTTACCCCCACTTTTGGCCTGTTTGTGAGTGTATGTCAGGGTGTTTGTCACTGTTTTCACTGTCTCACTGGGATCCTGATAGCCAGGCCTCAGTGCTCATAGTGAAAACACTAGGTTTTCAGTATGTTTGTTATGTGTCACTGGGGTCCTGCTGGTCAGGACCCCAGTGCTCATAGGTTTGTGGCCTATATGTATGTGTCACTGGGACCCTGTCACACAGGGCCCCAGTGCTCATAGGTGTGCATGTATATGTTCCCTGTGTGGTGCCTAACTGTCTCACTGAGGCTCTGCTAACCAGAACCTCAGTGGTTATGCTCTCTCATTACTTTCAAATTGTCACTAACAGGCTAGTGACCATTTTTACCAATTTACATTGGCTTACTGGAACACCCTTATAATTCCCTAGTATATGGTACTGAGGTACCCAGGGTATTGGGGTTCCAGGAGATCCCTATGGGCTGCAGCATTTCTTTTGCCACCCATAGGGAGCTCTGACAATTCTTACACAGGCCTGCCACTGCAGCCTGAGTGAAATAACGTCCACGTTATTTCACAGCCATTTTACACTGCACTTAAGTAACTTATAAGTCACCTATATGTCTAACCTTTACCTGGTAAATGTTAGGTGCAAAGTTACTTAGTGTGAGGGCACCCTGGCACTAGCCAAGGTGCCCCCACATTGTTCAGAGCCAATTCCCTGAACTTTGTGAGTGCGGGGACACCATTACACGCGTGCACTACATATAGGTCACTACCTATATGTAGCTTCACAATGGTAACTCCGAATATGGCCATGTAACATGTCTATGATCATGGAATTGCCCCCTCTATGCCATCCTGGCATAGTTGGCACAATCCCATGATCCCAGTGGTCTGTAGCACAGACCCTGGTACTGCCAAACTGCCCTTCCTGGGGTTTCACTGCAGCTGCTGCTGCTGCCAACCCCTCAGACAGGCATCTGCCCTCCTGGGGTCCAGCCAGGCCTGGCCCAGGATGGCAGAACAAAGAACTTCCTCTGAGAGAGGGTGTGACACCCTCTCCCTTTGGAAAATGGTGTGAAGGCAGGGGAGGAGTAGCCTCCCCCAGCCTCTGGAAATGCTTTGTTGGGCACAGATGTGCCCAATTCTGCATAAGCCAGTCTACACCGGTTCAGGGACCCCTTAGCCCCTGCTCTGGCGCGAAACTGGACAAAGGAAAGGGGAGTGACCACTCCCCTGACCTGCACCTCCCCTGGGAGGTGTCCAGAGCTCCTCCAGTGTGCTCCAGACCTCTGCCATCTTGGAAACAGAGGTGCTGCTGGCACACTGGACTGCTCTGAGTGGCCAGTGCCACCAGGTGACGTCAGAGACTCCTGCTGATAGGCTCCTTCAGGTGTTAGTAGCCTTTCTTCTCTCCTAGGTAGCCAAACCCTCTTTTCTGGCTATTTAGGGTCTCTGTCTCTGGGGAAATTTTAGATAACGAATGCATGAGCTCAGCCGAGTTCCTCTGCATCTCCCTCTTCACCTTCTGATAAGGAAACGACCGCTGACCGCGCTGGAAGCCTGCAAACCTGCAACATAGTAGCAAAGACGACTACTGCAACTCTGTAACGCTGATCCTGCCGCCTTCTCGAATGTTTTCCTGCTTGTGCATGCTGTGGGGGTAGCCTGCCTCCTCTCTGCACCAGAAGCTCCGAAGAAATCTCCCGTGGGTCGACGGAATCTTCCCCCTGCAACCGCAGGCACCAAAAAGCTGCATTACCGGTCCCTTGGGTCTCCTCTCAGCACGACGAGCGAGGTCCCTCGAATCCAGCGACACCGTCCAAGTGACCCCCACAGTCCAGTGACTCTTCAGCCCAAGTTTGGTGGAGGTAAGTCCTTGCCTCACCTCGCTGGGCTGCATTGCAGGGAACCGCGACTTTGCAAGCTACTCCGGCCCCTGTGCACTTCCGGCGGAAATCCTTTGTGCACAGCCAAGCCTGGGTCCACGGCACTCTAACCTGCATTGCACGACTTTCTAAGTTGGTCTCCGGCGACGTGGGACTCCTTTGTGCAACTTCGGCGAGCACCGTTTCACGCATCCTTGTAGTGCCTGTTTCTGGCACTTCTCCGGGTGCTACCTGCTTCAGTGAGGGCTCTTTGTCTTGCTCGACGTCCCCTCTCTCTGCAGGTCCAATTTGCGACCTCCTCGTCCCTCCTGGGCCCCAGCAGCGTCCAAAAACGCCAAACGCACGATTTGCGTGTAGCAAGGCTTGTTGGCGTCCATCCGGCGGGAAAACACTTCTGCACAACTCTCCAAGGCGTGAGGGATCCATCCTCCAAAGGGGAAGTCTCTAGCCCTTGTCGTTCCTGCAGTATTCACAGTTCTTCAGCCTAGTAAGAGCTTCTTTGCACCAACCGCTGGCATTTCTTGGGCATCTGCCCATCTCCGAGCTGCTTGTGACTTTTGGACTTGGTCCCCTTGTTCCACAGGTACCCTCAGTCAGGAATCCATCGTTGTTGCATTGCTGATTTGTGTTTTCCTTGCATTTTCCCTCTAACACGACTATTTTGTCCTTAGGGGAACTTTAGTGCACTTTGCACTCACTTTTCAGGGTCTTGGGGAGGGTTATTTTTCTAACTCTCACTATTTTCTAATAGTCCCAGCGACCCTCTACAAGGTCACATAGGTTTGGGGTCCATTCGTGGTTCGCATTCCACTTTTGGAGTATATGGTTTGTGTTGCCCCTATCCCTATGTTTCCCCATTGCATCCTATTGTAACTATACATTGTTTGCACTGTTTTCTAAGACTATACTGCATATTTTTGCTATTGTGTATATATATCTTGTGTATATTTCCTATCCTCTCACTGAGGGTACACTCTAAGATACTTTGGCATATTGTCATAAAAATAAAGTACCTTTATTTTTAGTATAACTGTGTATTGTGTTTTCTTATGATATTGTGCATATGACACTAAGTGGTACTGTAGTAGCTTCACACGTCTCCTAGTTCAGCCTAAGCTGCTCTGCTAAGCTACCATTATCTATCAGCCTAAGCTGCTAGACACCCTATACACTAATAAGGGATAACTGGGCCTGGTGCAAGGTGCAAGTACCCCTTGGTACTCACTACAAGCCAGTCCAGCCTCCTACAACAAGCAACCAAGGTAGCAAAGTCAATGCCACCATCAGAGACTAAAACAGCCTCTGTGGTCTCCCTAACAAGACCAACACCAACTACACTGCCAATAGTGAGCACAGCTACACCCTTGGATTGTCTATTAGTAGTAGATTTCCCACCACCACTGCTATTACTAGGGGCACTAAAGGTTGCAGTTGGGGTTGTGGTGGTGGGAGGTTTGGTGTTTTTCTTTGGACAAGTGGAATCACTTGCCCAATGGCCTTTTACTTTCCATAAATAACACCAAGGCTTTTTCTGATTGTTTGAAGAGGATTTGGACCCACCACCCCCAGAGGATGTTTGTGGGCCTGATGAAGACTAAGAATGCTTACTTTTGTCCCCACCCATCTTTCATCTTGCCATCCTTGTCACCCCCTGTATGAACTTTTCTGTTCACTCTTGTTCTGACCCATCTGTCTGCCTTCTTTCCCAATTCTTTGGGAGAGGTCAGATCTGAGTCTACAAGTACTGGTGCAACAAATCAGACACACAATTGTTAAGAATATGCTCTCTCAGGATCAGATTATACAGGCTTTCATAGTCAGATACTTTACTGCCATGCAACCAACCCTCCAAGGCCTTCACTGAACAGTCAACAAAATCTGTCCAGTCTTGAGAGGACTCTTTTGTGGTGTCTCTGAACGTAATCCTGTATTGTAAAGTGGTTAAGCCAAATCCATCCAAGAGTGCATCCTTTGTACTTTGTAGTTATTGGCATCACTTCCTCTGACAGTAAGGAGCCTATCCCTACCTTTTCCAGTGAAAGATAGCCACAAAATAGCAGCCCACTGCCTTTGAGGGACCAACTGTACCATACAGGTCATCTCAAGTGCAGCAAACCACTTATTAATGCCATCCCCCGCGTTGTAAGGGGGACTATCTTATGCAGGTTTCTAGAATCTTGCTCTCTAACAGGATTACTATCTGAAACACTGCTGCTGCCACCATGGGGAACTAACCCCAATCTCTGTCTTTCCCTCTGTACATCCAGGGATTCCATGTCTAAGGCCAGCTGCTGCTGTTTGTAGGAGGCTGGACTGGATTGTAGTGAGTACCAAGGGGTACTTACACCTTGCACCAGGCCCAGGTATCCCTTATTAGTGTATAGGGTGTCTAGCAGCTTAGGCTGATAGATAACGGTAGTTTAGCAGAGCAGCTTAGGCTGAACTAGGAGACGAGTGAAGCTCCTACAGTACCATTAGTGTCACTTGCACAATATCATAAGAAAACACAATACACAGATATACTAAAAATAAAGGTACTTTATTTTTATGACAATATGCCAAAGTATCTTAGTGAGTACCCTCAGTATGAGGATAGCAAATATACACAAGATATATGTACACAATACCAAAAATATGCAGCTCAGTCTTAGAAAACAGTGCACACAATGTATAGTTACAATAGGATGCAATGGGGACACATAGGGATAGGGGCAACACAAACCATATGCTCCAAAAGTGGAATGCGAACCACGAATGGACCCCAAACCTACGTGAACTTGTAGAGGGTCGCTGGGACTGTAAGAAAACAGTCAGGGTCAGAAAAATAGCCCACCCCAAGACCTTGAAAAGTGAGTTCAAAGTGCACTAAAGTTCCCCAAAGAGCACAGAAGTCGTGATAGGGGAATTCTGCAGGAAAGACACAAACCAGCAATGCAACAATGATGGATTTCCAAACGAGGGTACCTGTGGAACAAGGGGACCAAGTCCAAAAGTCACAAGCAAGTCGGAGATGGGCAGATGCCCAGGAAATGGCAGCTGTGGGTGCAAAGAAGCTGCTACTGGACAGTAGAAGCTGAGGATTCTGCAGGAACGACAAGGGCTAGGAACTTTCCCTTTGGAGGATGGACGTCCCACGTCGTGAAGAGTCGTGCAGAAGTGTTTTCCCGCCGAAAGACTGCCAACAAGCCTTGCTAGCTGCAAATCGTGCGGTTAGAGTTTTTGGATGCTGCTGTGGCCCAGGAGGGACCAGGATGTCGCCAATTGCGTCAGGGGACAGAGGGCGC
This sequence comes from Pleurodeles waltl, assembly GCF_031143425.1. NCBI lineage: Eukaryota > Metazoa > Chordata > Amphibia > Caudata > Salamandridae > Pleurodeles > Pleurodeles waltl. Next base: position 34,923,689 of record NC_090444.1, on the reverse strand, counting down.
ACCCAGCAAGACAAGGAGCCCTCTCAGAAGCAGGCAGCACCCGGAACAGGCACTACGAAGAGGAGTGAAACAGTGCTCACCCGAAGTTGCACAAAGGAGTCCCATGCCGCCGGAGGACAACTTAGAAAGTCGTTCAATGCAGGTTAGAGTGCCGTGGACCCAGGCTTGGCTGTGCACAAAGGATGTCCGCCGGAAGTGCACAGAGGCCGGAGTAGCTGTAAAAGATGCGGTTCCCAGCAATGCAGTCTGGCGTGGGGAGGCAAGGACTTACCTCCACCAAACTTGGGCTGAAGAGTCACTGGACTGTGGGAGTCACTTGGACAGAGTTGCTGGATTCAAGAGACCTCGCTCATCGTGCTGAGAGGAGACCCAGAGGACCGGTAATGCAGTTCTTTGCTGCCTGCGGTTGCAGGGGGAAGATTCCGTCGACCCACGGGAGATTTCTTCGGAGCTTCTAGTGCAGAGAGAAGGCAGACTAACCCCACAGCATGCACCACCAGGAAAACAGTTGAGAAGGCGGCAGGATCAGCGTTACAGAGTTGCAGTAGTTGTCTTTGCTACTTTGTTGCAGGTTTGCAGGCTTCCAGCGCAGTCAGCAGTCGATTCCTTGGCAGAAGGTGAAGAGAGAGGTGCAGAGGAACTCTGATGAGCTCTTGCATTCGTTATCTAAGGAATTCCCCAAAGCAGAGACCATAAATAGCCAGAAAAGAGGGTTTGGCTATTTAGGAGAGAGGATAGGCTAGCAACACCTGAAGGAGCCTATCAGAAGGAGTCTCTGACGTCACCTGCTGGCCGTGGCCACTCAGAGCAGTCCAGTGTGCCAGCAGCACCTCTGTTTCCAAGATGGCGGAGGTCTGGAGCACACTGGAGGAGCTCTGGGCACCTCCCATGGGAGGTGCAGGTCAGGGGAGTGGTCACTCCCCTTTCCTTTGTCCAGTTTTGCGCCAGAGCAGGGCTGAGGGGTCCCTGAACCGGTGTAGACTGGCTTATGCAGAAATGGGCACCATCTGTGCCCATGAAAGCATTTCAGGAGGCTGGGGAGGCTACTCCTCCCCTGCCTTAACACCTTTTTCCAAAGGGAGAGGGTGTAACACCCTCTCTCTGAGGAAGTACTTTGTTCTGCCATCCTGGGCCCAGCCTGGCTGTATCCCAGGAGGGCAGAAACCTGTCTGAGGGGTTGGCAGCAGCAGCAGCTGCAGTGAAACCCCTGAAATGGCAGTTTGGCAGTACCAGGGTCTGTGCTACAGACCTGTGGGATCATGGGATTGTGCCAACAATGCCAGGATGGCATAGAGGGGGCAATTCCATGATCATAGACATGTTACATGGCCATATAGTGCCAGGGTGCCCACACACTAAGTAACTTAGCACCCAACCTTTACTAGGTACCAGGGTCTGTGCTACAGACCTGTGGGATCATGGGATTGTGCCAACTATGCCAGGATGGCATAGAGGGGGCAATTCCATGATCTTAGACATGTTACATGGCCATATTCGGAGTTACCATTGTGAAGCTACACATAGGTAGTGACCTATGTGTAGTGCACGCGTGTAATGGTGTCCCCGCACTCACAAAGTCCGGGGAATTTGCCCTGAACAATGTGGGGGCACCTTGGCTAGTGCCAGGGTGCCCACACACTAAGTAACTTAGCACCCAGCCTTTACTAAGTAAAGGTTAGACATATAGGTGACTTATAAGTTACTTAAGTGCAGTGAAAATGGCTGTGAAATAATGTGTGCATTATTTCACTCAGGCTGCAGTGGCAGGCCTGTGTAAGAATTGTCAGAGCTCCCTATGGGTGGCAAAAGAAATGCTGCAGCCCATAGGGATCTCCTGGAACCCCAATACCCTGGGTACCTCAGTACCATATACTAGGGAATTATAAGGGTGTTCCAGTATGCCAATGTGAATTGGTAAAATTGGTCACTAGCCTGTTAGTGACAATTTGTACAGAGAGAGCATAACCACTGAGGTTCTGGTTAGCAGATCCTCAGTGAGACAGTTAGGCACCACACAGGGAACACATACATAGGCCACAAACTTATGAGCACTGGGGTCCTGACTAGCAGGGTCCCAGTGACACATAACAAACATACTGAAAACATTGGGTTTTCACTATGAGCACTGGGCCCTGGCTAGCAGGATCCCAGTGAGACAGTGAAAATACCCTGACATACACTCACAAACAGGCCAAAAGTGGGGGTAACAAGGCTAGAAAGAAGCTACTTTCTCACACTGTTTAAGCTTCAGTCTGGTCTCTTCCAACCTCAGCTTTCTGAGTTCCCTTTCCATTAAGTTATCCTCAGGGTGGGAGGCTTGGGAATGTTTGGACACATAGGAGATTTGGGAATTGGAATAGAGAGACCTGTTCCTAACTAGGTGGATCCTAGTAACCTGGCCTCTAGGAGTGAAAGATGTCCTACTAATGTGTGACCCTCTAACACTACCAGTGTCACTAGGTGGCCTGCTAAATGGCAGGTCTTTGTAAGAACACCCCCAGCCTCTTCAGGGAACTCCTCTGAGTCTGACTGGGCAGCTTCCCCTCCTACCCCCTCTTCCTGAGATGGGCCAGACTGGTTCTGGTCATTTTCTAAGAGCAGGTTGAAGAGAATCTATTTTGTAGGAGTTTTACCAATGCTTAAACCTCTTTCTAAGCAGAGACCCCTCAAACTTTTGTAGTTTAAACTCTCATAGGCTGACTGAACAACTTTGGGAGTGAGCTCTACTGAATACATGATAGAAAAGGTTTAAGACAGAGAGAGAAAAAGTTTTAGAACTTTTGAAAGTACAGAGAAAAAACTTTTTCAAACTTTTTTGAAAACTTTAAAAAGTTTTCATAACTTTTCAGAAACTTAGTTGAAAGTTTTAGAGTAGAAAAGTAAACTGTTTTGGTTCAATGTACATATATTGAAATATTTGGTATATGTTTTTCTTATGAAAAGCACCAAATGACAGAGTGGTAAAGCAGTTACAAGTACTTATCCCACCGCTGCACCACCAATGTATGAGGCTGGCCTGGCTTATAGTGGGTACCTTGTAGTACTTACACCTTGTGCCAGGTCCAGTTATACCTTATTAGCAGTATAGAGGTGTTCTAGCAGCTTAGGCTGATAGAGGTAGCTATGGCAAAGCAGCTTAGGCTGAACTAGGAGACCTGCAAAGCTCCTACTATACCACTTATATCATATAGCACAATGGGCCAGATGTATGAAAATATTTTGCACTCGCAAACGGTGCAAATCGGTACATTCGGCCGTTTGCAAGTGCAAAATAGTGGTCTGCAATGCATGAAAGGCAATCGCAGACCACAAAGTAGAAATCGTTAAAATTGCGATTTCTAGCGTTGCGACCTGGATTTGCGATTCGCAAAATCCAGGTCGCAAGGCAATGCTGCAAAAAATCGCAAATTGCGATTTTTCGCAGAATGGCATTTTGCACATGCAAAATACCATGATATGCAACCAGGTGGTACTGCATTTTTAAATTGAACATGTAAAGCACAATTGCCCTTTTGGCATGTGTGTACCTTACATGTTGCTAAAAATGATTTTTGGGCGCAGCAGAGGGGGTCTTAGGCCTCCAAGACCCTGGCCTTTCTGGTTCAGAAATGGCAATTTTGGAAATGCAAAAAATTCGCAGCTATGGGCCAACAGGCCCGTAGCTGCGAATGGGGCCGGTATCGCAATTTGCGATTCGGTAATAGCATTTGCGATTTTTAAGAAATCACTATTACCGATTTGCAAATGTGATACATGGCACTTTGCGAGTCGGTAATAGCGATTTCTTAAAAATCTCTATTACCGAATTGCAAAGGGCCGTGATGATACATCTGGCCCTATATAACAAGAAAACACAATACTCAGAGTTACTAAAAATAAAGTTACTTTATTTGAGTGTCAATATGCCAAAAAGATCTCAGAGGATACCCTCACTTAAGAGGTAAGTAATATACACAAATTATATGTACACAAACCCAATACAGGTAAGTAACAGTTAGAAAAGTAGTGCAAACAATGTAGAATCACAATAGGATGCAATAGGTAGAAATAGGCCTAGGGGCAACACAAACCATATACTCCAAAAGTGGAATGCGAATCACAAATGGACCCCAGGCCTAGTGTAGGTTGTAGAGGGTCGCTGGGACTGTGAGAAAACAGTAAGGGTGTCCAAGATACCCCACCCCAAGACCCTGAAAAGTAGGAGTCAAGTTACCCAACTACCCCGGAAAGACAGTATAGTTCAGATAGGGGATTGTGCAAGAACCACAACCACCAGCAAAACACTGAAGACGGATTCCTGGACCTGAGACCCTGTAAAGGAAGGGGACCAAGTCCAAGAGTCACGCAAGTGTCCAGGTGGGGCAGGAGCCCACTAAACCCCGGATGAAGGTGCAAAAGGGCTGCCTCCAGGTGGAAGAAGCCAAAGATTCTGCAACAACGGAAGGAGCCAGGAACTTCTCCTTTGGTCAGAAGATGACCCACGGTGTGTTGGAGGGTGCAGAAGTGTTCCCACACAGAAATACTGCAAACAAGCCTTGCTAGCTGCAATAGTCGTGGTTGAGGATTTTGGGTGCTGCTGGGGATCAGGAAGGACCAGGATGTCGCCCCTCAGCAAGTTGGGCAATGCAGGACAGAATGCTGGGGACCCAGGTTAGGCTGTGCACAAAGGAATCCTTGGAAAAGTGCACAGAAGCCGGAGCAGCTGCAGATCACGCAGCACACAGGATTACTGTCTGACATGGGGCGGCAAGGACTTACCTCCACCAAATTTGGACAGATGGGCAACTTAACTGTGGGAGACACTTGGACCCAGCTGGTGATGCAGAAGTTTGGTGCCTGCGTTGGCAGGGGGAAGATTCTGTCGACCCACAGGAGATTTCTTCTTGGCTTCCAGTGCACGGTGAAGGCAGACAGCCCTCAGAGCATGCACCACCAGGAAACAGTCGAGAAAGCCGGCAGGATTTGGCGCTACAATGTTGATGGTAGTTGTCTTGCTACTTTGTTGCGGTTTTGCAGGCGTCCTGGAGCAGTCAGCGGTCGATCCTTTGTAGAAGTCGAAGAGGGAGATGCAGAGGAACTCTGGTGAGCTCTTGCATTCGTTATCTGAAGAGTTCCGCAAAGCAGAGACCCTAAATAGCCAGAAAAGGAGGTTTGGCCACCAAGGAAGGAGGATTGGCTACCAAGGAAGGTAAGAGCCTATCAGAGGGGGTCTCTGACATCACCTGCTGGCAGTGGCCACTCAGAGCAGTCCAGTGTGCCCCCAACACCTCTGTTTCCAAGATGGCAGAGGTCTGGGACACACTGGAGGAACTCTGGGCACCTCCCCTGGGAAGTACTGGTCAGGGGAGTGGTCACTCCCATTTCCTTTGTCCAGTTTTGCGCCAGAGCAGGGCTAGGGGATCCCTGAACTGGTGTAGACTGGCTTATGCAGAGATAGGCACCATCTGCACATCAAAGCATTTCCAGAGGCTGGGGGAGGCTACTCCTCCCCAGCCCTTCACACCTATTTCCAAAGGGAGAGGGTGTAACACCCTCTCTCAGAGGAAATCCTTTGTTCTGCCTTCCTGGGCCAGGGCTGCCTGGACCCCAGGGGGGCAGAAACCTGTCTGAGGGGTTGGCAGCAGCACCAGCTGCAGTGGAAACCCTGAAAAGGCAGTTTGGCAGCACCCAGGTTCTGTGCTAGAGACCCGGGGGATCATGGAATTGTCCCCCCAATACCAGAATGGTGTTGGGGTGACAATTCCATGATCTTAGACATGTTACATGGCCATGTTCGGAGTTACCATTGTGACGCTATACATAGGTAGTGACCTATGTATAGTGCACGCGTGTAATGGTGTCCCTGCACTCTCAAGGTCCGGGGAAATTGCCCTGAACGATGTGGGGGCACCTTGGCTAGTGCCAGGGTGCCCCCACACTAAGTAACTTGGCACCCAACCTTCACTAAGTGAAGGTTAGACATATAGGTGACTTATAAGTTACTTATGTGCAGTGAAAAATGGCTGTGAAATAATGTGGGCATTATTTCACTCAGGCTGCAATGGCAGTCCTGTGTAAGAATTGTCTGAGCTCCCTATGGGTGGTGTAAGGAAATGGCTCCCTGTTGCAGTTACCCCCCCTATTTGCCTGATACTGATGCTGACTTGACTGAGAAGTGTGCTGGGACCCTGCTAACCAGGCCCCAGCACCAGTGTTCTTTCACCTAAAATGTACCATTGTACCCACAATTGGCACACCCCTGGCACACAGATAAGTCCCTTATAAAAGGTACCAGTGGTACCAAGGGCCCTGTGACCAGGGAAGGTCCGTAAGGGCTGCAGCATATGTTGTGCCACCCTAAGGGACCCCTCACCTAACACATGCATACTGCCATAGCAGATTGTGTGTGTTGGTGGGGAGAAAAAGGCAAAGTCGACATGGCATCCCCCTCAGGATGCCATGCACACAAAATACTTCCTGTGGCATAGGTAAGTCACCCCTCTAGCAGGCCTTACAGCCCTAAGACAGGGTGTACTATACCACAAGGGAGGGCATAGCTGCATGAGCAATATGCCCCTACAGTGTCTAAGTCTATTCTTTGCCATTGTAAGTACAGTTGTGGCCATATTAAGTATATGGTCTGGGAGTTTGTCAAAAACGACCTCCACAGCTCCATAATGGCTACACTGAATACTGGAAAGTTTGGTATCAAACTTCTCAGAATAATTAACCCACACTGATTCCAGTATTGGATTTATTAAGAAATGCACACAGAGGGCATCTTAGAGATGCCTCCTGTATTTTACCCAATTGTTCAGTGCAGGACTGACTGGTCTGTGCCAGCCTGCTGCTGAGAGACGAGTTTCTGACCCCATGAGGTGAGGGCCTTTGTGCTCTCTGAGGACAGAAACAAAAGCCTGCTCTGGGTGGAGGTGCTTCACACCTCCCCCCTGCAGGAACTGTAACACCAAGCAGTGAGCCTCAAAGGCTCAGACTTCGTGTTACAATGCCCCAGGGCACTCCAGCTAGTGGAGATGCCCGCCCCCTGGACACAGCCCCCACTTTTGGCGGCAAGTTCAGGGGAGATAATGAGAAAAACAAGGAGGAGTCACCCTCCAGTCAGGACAGCCCCTAAGGTGCCCTGAGCTGAGGTGACCCCTGCCTTTAGAAATCCTCCATCTTGGTTTTGCAGGATTCCCCCAATAGGAATAGGGATGTGCCCCACTCCCCTCAGGGAGGAGGCACAAAGAGGGTGTAGCCACCCTTAAGGACATTAGCCATTGGCTACTGCCCTCCCAGACCTATTTAGGGGCTCCCCAGAACCTAGGAAACTAGATTCCTGCAACCTAAGACAAAGAAGGACTGCTGACCTGAAGCCCTGCAGAGAAGACGGAGACACCAACTGCTTTGGCCCCAGCCCTACCGGCCTGTCTCCCCACTTCAAGAGAAACTGCAACAGCGACGCGGTCCCCAAGATCCAGCGACCTCTGAAGCCTCAGAGGACTACCCTGCATCTAAAAGGACCAAGAACTCCTGAGGACAGCGGCCCTGTTCCAAAGAAACCAAAACTTGCAACAAAGAAACAACTTTAAAAGGACTCCACGTTTCCCACCGGAAGCGTGAGACTTTCCACTCTGCACCCGACGCCCCCGGCTCGACCTGCGGAGAAACAACACTACAGGGAGGACTCACCGGCGACTGCGACCCTGTGAGTAGCCAGAGTTGACCCCCCCTGAGCCCCTCCTGCGACACCTGCAGAGGGAATCCAGAGGCTCCCCCTGACCGCGACTGCCTGCTTCCAGGAACTAACACCTGGTAATGACATTGTTCCTGCAGCCCCCAGGACCTGAAGGATCCGGCCTCCAGTGCAGAAGCGACCCCCAGGTGTCCCTCTCCCTTTCCCAGGTGGTGGCTACCCAGAGGAGCCCCCCTTTTCCCTGCCTGCTTCTCTGAAGAGACCCCTGGGTCTCCCATTGAAATCTATTGCAAACATGACGCCTGTTTGCACTCTGCACCCGGCCGCCCCCGTGCCGCTGAGGGTGTACTTTCTGTGCTGACTTGTGTCCACCCCGGTGGCCTACAAAACCCCCCCTCGTCTGCCCTCTGAAGTCGCGGGTACTTACCTGCTGGCAGACTGGAACCGGGGCACCCCCTTCTCCATTGAAGCCTATGCGTTTTGGGCACCACTTTGAACTCTGCACCTTACCGGCCCTGAGCTGCTGGTGTGGTAAATTTGGGGTTGCTCTGAACCCCCCACGGTGGGCTACCTTGGACCCAACTTTGAACCTTTTAAATGTTTTACTTACCTGTGAAACTAACAAATGCTTACCTCCCCCAGGAACTGTTGAATTTTGCACAAAGTGTCCATTTTTAAAATAGCTTATTGCCATGTTTGCCAAAACTGTACATGCTATTGTGATGATTCAAATTTCCTAAGATACCTGAGTGAAATACCTTTCATTGAAAGTATTGTTGGGAAATCTTGAACCTGTGGTTCTTAAAATAAACTAAGAAAAGTTATTTTTACTATATAAAAACCTAATGGCCTGGAATTATCTTTGAGTGTGTGTTCCCCATTTATTGCCTGTGTGTGTACAACAAATGCTTAACACTACCCTCTGATAAGCCTACTGCTCAACCACACTACTACAAAATAGAGCATTAGAATTATCTCTTATTGCCACTATCTTACCTCTAAGGGGAACTCTTGGACTATGTGCATGCTATTTCTTACTTTGAAATAGTACATACAGAGCTAACTTCAACAGGTGGCAAAAGAAATTCTGCAGCCCATAGGGATCTCCTGGAACCCCAATACCCTGGTGTAGGAAAGTACCATCTTGCCTGGCATGTTACCCCCATTTTTCACTGTATATATGTTGTTTTAGTTGTATGTGTCACTGGGACCCTGCAACACAGGGCCCCAGTGCTCATAAGTGTGCCTGACTGTGTTACCTGTGTAGTGACTAACTGTCTCACTGAGGCTCTGCTAACTAGAACCTCAGTGGTTATGCTCTCTCATTACTTTCAAATTGTCACTAACAGGCTAGTGACCAATTTTATCAATTCACATTGGCTTACTGGAACACCCTTATAATTCCCTAGTATATGGTATTAAGGTACCCAGGGTATTGGGGTTCCAAGAGATCCCTATGGGCTGCAGCATTTCTTTTGCCACCCATAGGGAGCTCTGACAATTCTTACACAGGCCTGCCACTGCAGCCTGAGTGAAATAATGCCCACATTATTTCACAGCCATTTTCACTGCACTTAAGTAACTTATAAGTCACCTATATGTCTATCCTTTACCTGGTAAAGGTTAGGTGCAAAGTTACTTAGTGTGTGGGCACCCTGGCACTAGCCAAGGTGCCCCCACATTGTTCAGGGCAAATTCCCCGACTTTGTGAGTGCTGGAGACACCATTATATGCGTGCACTACACATAGGTCACTACCTATGTGTAGCTTCACAATGGTAACTCCGAATATGGCCATGTAACATGTCTAAGATCATGGAATTGCCCCCTCTATACCATCCTGGCATAGTTGGCACAATTCCATGCTCCCAGTGGTCTGTAGCACAGACCCTGGCACTGCCAAACTGCCTTTTCAGGGGTTACACTGCAGCTGCTGCCAACCCCACAGACAGGCTTCTGCCCTCCTGGGGTCCAGCCAGGCCTGGCCCAGGATGGCAGAACAAAGGACTTCCTCAGAGAGGGGGTGTTACACCCTCTCCCTTTGGAAAATGGTGTGAAGGCAGGGGAGGAGTAGCCTCCCCCAGCCTCTGGAAATGCTTTCTTGGGCACAGATGTGCCCAATTCTGCATAAGCCAGTCTACACCGGTTCAGGGACCCCTCAGCCCCTGCCTGGGCACGAAACTGGACAAAGGAAAGGGGAGTGACCACTCCCCTGACCTGCACCTCCCCTGGGAGGTGCCCAGAGCTCCTCCAGTGTGCTCCAGACCTCTGCCATCTTGGAAACAGAGGTGCTGCTGGCACACTGGACTGCTCTAAGTGGCCAGTGCCCACAGCTGACGTCAGAGACTCCTCCTGATAGGCTCCTTTAGGTGTTGTTAGCCTATCCTCTCTCCTAAGTAGCCAAACCCTCTTTTCTGGCTATTTAGGGTCTCTTTCTTTGGGGATTCCTCAGATAACGAATGCAAGAGCTCATCAGAGTTCCTCTGCATCTCTCTCTTCACCTTCTGCCAAGAAATCGACTGCTGACCGCGCTGGAAGCCTGCAAAACTGCAACAAAGTAGCTAAGACAACTACTGCAACCTTGTAACGCCGCTCCTGCTGCCTTCTCGACTGTTTTTCGTGGTGGTGCATCCTGTGGGGGTAGTCTGCCTCCTCTCTGCATCAGAAGCTGCGAAGAAATCTCCCGTGGGTCGACGGAATCTTCCCCCTGCTACCGCAGGCACCAAAAAGCTGCATCACGGTCCCTTGGGTCTCCTCTCACGACAACAAGCGAGGTCCCTTGAATCCAGCCAGACTGTCCAAGTTACCCCCACGGTCCAGTGACTCTTCAGTCCAAGTTTGGTGGAGGTAAGTCCTTGCCTCCCCACGCCAGACTGCATTGTTGGTTTTTGCGACTTTTGCAACTTCTCCGGCTCCCGTGCACTTTCGGCAGAAATCCTTTGTGCACACCCAAGCCTGGGTCCACGGCACTCTAACCTGCATTGCACAACTTTCTAAGTTGGTCTCCGGCGACGTGGGACTCCTTTGTGTAACTTCAGGCGAGCACCGTTTCACTTTACTTTGTAGTGCCTGTTCTGGCACTTCTGCGGGTGCTGCCTGCTTCTGAGAGGGCTCCTTGGCTTGCTCGGCGTCTCCTCTGTCCCCAGACGAAATTGGCGACATCCTGGTCCAACCTGGGCCACAGCAGCATCCAAAAACGCTAACTGCACAACTTGCAGCTAGCAAGGCTTGTTGGCATCCATCCGGCGGGAAAACACTTCTGCACGACTCTCCACGGCGTGGGGGATCCATCCTCCAAAGGGGATGTCTCTCGCTCTTGTCGTTCCTGCAGAATTCCTAGCTTCTTCAGTCCAGTAGAAGCTTCTTTGCACCAACAGCTGGCATTTCTTGGGCATCTGCCCATCTCCGACTTGCTTGTGACTTTTGGACTCGGTCCCCTTGTTCCACAGGTCCCCCCGACTAGGAATCCATTGTTGTTGCATTGCTGGGTTGTGTTTTTCTTGCATTATTCCTCTATCACGACTTCTGTGTCTTTGGGGGAACTTTAGTGCACTTTGTACTCACTTTTCAGGGTCTTGGGGTGGGGTATTTTTCTAACCCTTACTATTTTCTAATAGTCCCAGCGACCCTCTACAAGGTCACATAGGTTTGGGGTCCATTCGTGATTCGCATTCCACTTTTGGAGTATATGGTTTGTGTTGCCCCTATCCCTATGTGCTCCCATTGCATCCTATTGTAATTTTACACTGTACGCACTGTTTTCTAAGACTATACTGCATATTTTTGGTATTGTGTACATATATCTTGTATATATTTCTCATACTGAGGGTACTCACTGAGATACTTTTGGCATATTGTCATAAAAATAAAGTACCTTTATTTTTAGTATAACTGTATATTGTGTTTTCTTATGATATTGTGCATATGGCATTTGTGGTACTGTAGTAGCTTCACACGTCTCCTAGTTCAGCCTAAGCTGCTCTGCTAAGCTACCATTATCTATCAGCCTAAGCTGCTAGACACCCTATACACTAATAAGGGATACCTGGGCCTGGTGCAAGGTGTAAGTACCCCTTGGTACTCACTACAAGCCAGTCCAGCCTCCAACACCTGGGTACCTCAGTACCATATACAAGGGAACTATATGGGTGTACCAGTATGCCAATGTGAATTGGTAAATGTAGTCACTAGCCTGTTAGTGACAATTTGAAAGTAATGAGAGAGCATAAACACTGAGAATCTGGTTAGCAGAGCCTTAGTGAGACAGTTAGGCACCACATAGGGAACACATACAGGGCACATACTATGAGCACTGGGGCCCTGTCTGGCAGGGTCCCAGTGACACAAGGACTAAAACAACATACATACAGTGAAAAATGGGGGTAACATGCCAGGCAAGATGGTACTTTCCTACACACACTGCTGCTGTTTGTAGGCGCTATAAGTAGCGTGTGTTCCGTTTGCCAGGAGGACAGGATGCCGGGTGGACCTTGGCTCAGTTCAGTTGGAAAGCATCAAATAACGGCTCCTGTGCACCTATTTATCAGGTTATGCGTGTGTGTGTTATGTGCACAGCTTCTGACATGTTCTGTTTTGTATTTTCAGGATCAACATGTGGCTTCACATATGGACGAAGTGTAACTTACGACTCTTTCTAACACTTATTATGGTTTTCGTTATCGGTTCTATTTATTATCAGTTTACCCAAAAGGTAAGATATCAATAATGCACTTTAAAGCTTTAGGAACTTGGACATGTAGTAATTTTTTAATACATGTGGCCTAAATAATGTATTTATATTGGGACTTTTGTAAAGTGCTGCATGCCACTTAAATGTCTCTCGAGGCTCTGTGGACAAGGCTCTGTGGACAAGGCTCTGTGGACAAGGTGAAGGAAGAAGTTGCATGGACACGAGGCAGTTGGCCTGGAATCGAGCATGGCCGTGCCGTCCTACACCGGGACCACCAGGACATGAACAGATGATGTGAAGGGTGGAGGGATGGCAGGACTCCTACAGTTGTGTGGGGAATTACTAGGGCAGGGCACGAGCACCTCCTAGCCGCATATCGAGACGTACAGTAGAGGTGTCCATCCTCTAAGGAGTTCTAGAGGTCGCACTGAGCCTAAGATGTAGATCCTTCAAGGTGAAGGGATCTCCTGTCACAATTGGGCAGGAGGTATCTTCATGTTGGGGCTTTCAGGGGACCCATGAACTGACTACGTATTAATGAATTGGGGTTGTTGGCAGCGCATGAATCTGGGGTTGATATGACTGGTATCTGGACAGTGGTTGAGTGGTTCCAGTTGTGGAAGTTGTTCGATACAGAGCGTTCAGGCAGGCTTTGGCTAGCTTCAGTGCAGATTACAACAGGGCGAGCGAGTAGTGCAGGGGATATTGAGTGAAGAGTAGGTAGTGGCTCATCCGTAGACCTGAACCTTGGGTACTTTGCGGTACTCTCCAAAGTCCCCCTCGAGATGGAGAGGACCGCAGAGAGCTCCTCAGTGAAGCATTCCTTGAGCTGGAACAGTATCTAAACCTCCCTGTGTTTCTGCCCCAGTGACCAGGGAGACCATCTTCCTTTCTTGGAGGTGGAACCTTGGGCCTCTGGCCGGGCCCAGGGATATCAGTGTGAGCTTTTACTTGACCGAGTGAGTGCAGAAGTTGCAGCTCCGGCAGAAGGATAGCCACCAGGAGAAGCAGCTCTGACCTTTTGGAGCTCTACCATGGTATGTGTTGCAGGCCCAAAGCAGAGGAGGACAGACAGGAGGAGAGACGTGCATCTCTGGTGTCTCTTACCTCACTAACTCTCACAGTGGCCCGATGTAGGAAAGTACCATCTTGCCTGGCATGTTACCCCCATTTTTCACTGTATATATGTTGTTTTAGTTGTATGTGTCACTGGGACCCTGGTAACCCAGGGCCCCAGTGCTCATAAGTGTGCCTGTATGTGTTACCTGTGTAGTGACTAACTGTCTCACTGAGGCTCTGCTAATCAGAACCTCAGTGGTTATGCTCTCTCATTTCTTTCCAAATTGTCACTGACAGGCTAGTGACCATTTTTACCAATTTACATTGGCTTACTGGAACACCCTTATAATCCCCTAGTATATGGTACTGAGGTACCCAGGGTATTGGGGTTCCAGGAGATCCCTATGGGCTGCAGCATTTCTTTTGCCACCCATAGGGAGCTCTGACAATTCTTACACAGGCCTGCCACTGCAGCCTGAGTGAAATAACGTCCACGTTATTTCACAGCCATTTTACACTGCACTTAAGTAACTTATAAGTCACCTATATGTCTAACCTTTACCTGGTAAAGGTTAGGTGCAAAGTTACTTAGTGTGAGGGCACCCTGGCACTAGCCAAGGTGCCCCCACATTGTTCAGAGCCAATTCACTGAACTTTGTGAGTGCGGGGACACCATTACACGCGTGCACTACATATAGGTCACTACCTATATGTAGCTTCACCATGGTAACTCCGAATATGGCCATGTAACATGTCTATGATCATGGAATTGCCCCCTCTATGCCATCCTGGCATTGTTGGTACAATTCCATGATCCCAGTGGTCTGTAGCACAGACCCTGGTACTGCCAGACTGCCCTTCCTGGGGTTTCTCTGCAGCTGCTGCTGCTGCCAACCCCTCAGACAGGCAGCTGCCCTCCTGGGGTCCAGCCAGGCCTGGCCCAGGATGGCAGAACAAAGAACTTCCTCTGAGAGAGGGTGTGACACCCTCTCCCTTTGGAAAATGGTGTGAAGGCAGGGGAGGAGTAGCCTCCCCCAGCCTCTGGAAATGCTTTGTTGGGCACAGATGTGCCCAATTCTGCATAAGCCAGTCTACACCGGTTCAGGGACCCCTTAGCCCCTGCTCTGGCGCGAAACTGGACAAAGGAAAGGGGAGTGACCACTCCCCTGACCTGCACCTCCCCTGGGAGGTGTCCAGAGCTCCTCCAGTGTGCTCCAGACCTCTGCCATCTTGGAAACAGAGGTGCTGCTGGCACACTGGACTGCTCTGAGTGGCCAGTGCCACCAGGTGACGTCAGAGACTCCTTGTGATAGGCTCCTTCAGGTGTTAGTAGCCTTTCCTCTCTCCTAGGTAGCCAAACCCTCTTTTCTGGCTATTTAGGGTCTCTGTCTCTGGGGAAACTTTAGATAACGAATGCATGAGCTCAGCCGAGTTCCTCTGCATCTCCCTCTTCACCTTCTGATAAGGAATCGACCGCTGACCGCGCTGGAAGCCTGCAAACCTGCAACATAGTAGCAAAGACGACTACTGCAACTCTGTAACGCTGATCCTGCCGCCTTCTCGACTGTTTTCCTGCTTGTGCATGCTGTGGGGGTAGTCTGCCTCCTCTCTGCACCAGAAGCTCCGAAGAAATCTCCCGTGGGTCGACGGAATCTTCCCCCTGCAACCGCAGGCACCAAAAAGCTGCATCTCCGGTCCCTTGGGTCTCCTCTCAGCACGACGAGCGAGGTCCCTCGAATCCAGCGACACCGTCCAAGTGACCCCCACAGTCCAGTGACTCTTCAGCCCAAGTTTGGTGGAGGTAAGTCCTTGCCTCACCTCGCTGGGCTGCATTGCTGGGAACCGCGACTTTGCAAGCTTCTCCGGCCCCTGTGCACTTCCGGCGGAAATCCTGTGTGCACAGCCAAGCCTGGGTCCACGGCACTCTAACCTGCATTGCACGACTTTCTAAGTTGGTCTCCGGCGACGTGGGACTCCTTTGTGCAACTTCGGCGAGCACCGTTTCACGCATCCTTGTAGTGCCTGTTTCTGGCACTTCTCCGGGTGCTACCTGCTTCAGTGAGGGCTCTTTGTCTTGCTCGACGTCCCCTCTCTCTGCAGGTCCAATTTGCGACCTTCTGGTCCCTCTTGGGCCCCAGCAGCGTCCAAAAACGCCAAACGCACGATTTTCGTGTAGCAAGGCTTGTTGGCGTCCATCCGGCGGGAAAACACTTCTGCACGACTCTCCAAGGCGTGGGGGATCCATCCTCCAAAGGGGAAGTCTCTAGCCCTTGTCGTTCCTGCAGTATTCACAGTTCTTCAGCCTAGTAAGAGCTTCTTTGCACCAACCGCTGGCATTTCTTGGGCATCTGCCCATCTCCGAGCTGCTTGTGACTTTTGGACTTGGTCCCCTTGTTCCACAGGTACCCTCAGACAGGAATCCATCGTTGTTGCATTGCTGATTTGTGTTTTCCTTGCATTCTCCCTCTAACACGACTATTTTGTCCTTAGGGGAACTTTAGTGCACTTTGCACTCACTTTTCAGGGTCTTGGGGAGGGTTATTTTTCTAACTCTCACTATTTTCCAATAGTCCCAGCGACCCTCTACAAGGTCACATAGGTTTGGGGTCCATTCGTGGTTCGCATTCCACTTCTGGAGTATATGGTTTGTGTTGCCCCTATCCCTATGTTTCCCCATTGCATCCTATTGTAACTATACATTGTTTGCACTGTTTTCTAAGACTATACTGCATATTTTTTGCTATTGTGTATATATATGTTGTGTATATTTCCTATCCTCTCACTGAGGGTACACTCTAAGATACTTTGGCATATTGTCATAAAAATAAAGTACCTTTATTTTTAGTATAACTGTGTATTGTGTTTTCTTATGATATTGTGCATATGACACTAAGTGGTACTGTGGTAGCTTCACACGTCTCCTAGTTCAGCCTGAGCTGCTTTGCTAAGCTACCATTATCTATCAGCCTAAGCTGCTAGACACCCTATACACTAATAAGGGATAACTGGGCCTGGTGCAAGGTGCAAGTACCCCTTGGTACTCACTACAAGCCAGTCCAGCCTCTTACATTGGTTGTGCAGTGGTGGGATAAGTGCTTTGAGACTACTTACCACTCTTGTCATTGTACTTTTCATAAGAGAAAAATATACAAAACAAGGTCAGTGTATATACACATAGCCAAAAAGTTTTGCATTTCCTCTTTTCACTCTTTTCTAAGTGCTGAAAAGTACTTCTAAACTTTCAAAAAGTTCTTAAAAGTTTAAAAAGTTTTTTCTGTCTTTCCAAAAAGTTCTGAAAACTTTTTTTTCTCTTTGTCTATCACTTTAACTCTCTCTAAAAATGTCTGGCACAGGCCAAAAAGTTGAACTGTCCAAACTTGCATATGATCACCTTAGCTGGAAAGGAGCAAGGAGTCTCTGCATAGAGAGAGGTTTGAGTGTAGGGAAGAATCCTTCCTTAGAACTGTTAATTAATATGCTTAGAGTACAGGATAAGGCCATAAGTGCCCAATCTGTAGAAAAAGTAGCTAATGGTTCTCAATCTGATCCAGGGACTCCCCCAGGAAAAGGTTCAGGAAAGAAACTTCTCAGCCTGCCCATTACTAGACAGTCTAGCATAGTTGGTACAGAGGTTGAATCACATCAAACTGATGATGTGCTCTCACATTATACTGGTAGCCAAGCTGTTAGGGTGCCCTCTGTAAGGGACAGGTCTCCTTCTGTTCATTCCCATCATACCTCTGTATCTAGAAATGTCCCTCCCACCCACCCTGATGACAGATTGTTGGAAAGGGAGCTCAATAGATTGAGAGTGGAGCAAACCAGACTGAAGCTCAAGAAGCAACAGCTGGATTTGGATAGACAGTCTTTAGAAATAGAGAGGGAAAGACAGACAATGGGTTTAGATACCCATGGTGGCAGCAGCAGTATTCCCCATAGTCATCCTGCAAAAGAGCATGATTCCAGGAATCTGCATAAGATAGTTCCCCCTTACAAGGAGGGGGATGACATTAACAAGTGGTTTGCTGCACTTGAGAGGGCCTGTGCTGTACAGGATGTCCCTCAAAGGCAGTGGGCTGCTATCCTATGGCTATCATTTACTGGAAAAGGTAGGGATAGGCTCCTTACTGTAAAAGAAAATGATGCTAACAATTTCCAAGTTCTTAAGAATGCACTCCTGGATGGTTATGGCTTAACCACTGAACAGTACAGGATCAAGTTCAGAGATACCAAAAAGGAGTCTTCACAAGACTGGGTTGATTTCATTGACCAGGCAGTGAAGGCCTTGGAGGGGTGGTTACATGGCAGTAAAGTTACTGATTATGACAGCCTGTATAACTTAATCCTGAGAGAGCATATTCTTAATAATTGTGTGTCTGATTTGTTGCACCAGTACTTGGTGGACTCTGATCTGACCTCTCCCCAAGAATTGGGAAAGAAGGCAGACAAATGGGTCAGAACAAGAGTGAACAGAAAAGTTCATACAGGGGGTGACAAAGATGGCAACAAAAAGAAGGATGGTAAGTCTTCAGACAAGGGTGGGGACAAATCTAAAAATGAGTCTTCATCAGGCCCACAAAAACACTCTGGTGGGGGTGGTGGGCCCAAACCCTCCTTTAATCAGAACAAGGAAAAGAAACCATGGTGCTATTTATGTAAGATAAAAGGCCATTGGACAACAGATCCCAGTTGTCCAAAGAAAGGCACCACAGCTCCTACCACTACAACCCCTACTGCTACACCTAGTGTCCCTACTAATAGCAGTGGTGGTGGGAGCAAACCTACTAATAGCCAATCCAAGGGAGTAGCTGGGCTCACTTTTGGTAATTTAGTTGGGGTTGGTCTGATTAGGGAGACCACAGAGGCTACTTTAGTCTCTGAAGGGGCTATTGACTTAGCCACTTTGGTTGCTTGCCCCCATAACTTGGAGAAGTACAAGCAACTAACCCTAATAAATGGTGTTGAGGTCCAGGCCTACAGGGACACAGGTGCCAGTGTCACAATGGTGATTGAGAAACTGGTGCACCCTGAACAACACATACTTGGACACCAGTACCAAGTAACCGATGCTCACAACATAACACAAAGCCACCCCATGGCTGTTGTAAATCTCAACTGGGGGGGGTATCTGGTCCAAAGAAAGTTGTGGTAGCTTCAGATTTACCTGTAGACTGTCTATTAGGGAACGATTTGGAGACATCAGCTTGGTCAGATGTGGAGTTGGAGGCCCATGCAGCAATGCTGGGCATCCCAGGGCATATTTTTGCTTTGACAAGGGCTCAGGCCAAAAAGCAAAAAGGACAGGGAAGCTTGGATCCTGGAACAATGGACCAAGTGCTCCCTAAAGCTAGGGCTAGTAGAAGCAAACCACTTCCTACTATCCCTCCCTCTACAGTGGATTCTAATTCTGAGGAAGAAGAATTCCCTCCCTGTGCAGAACCTACACCAGAGGAGCTGGAAGCAGACACTGCTGAGCTTTTGGGTGAAGGGGGGCCTGCCAGAGAGGAGCTGAGTGTGGCACAGCAAACCTGTCCCACATTAGAGGGTCTCAGACAGCAAGCTGTCAAACAGGCTAATGGGGATGTCAGTGACTCACACAGAGTTTACTGGGAGGACAACCTCTTGTACACTGAGCATAGGGATCCTAAACCTGGAGCTGCCAGGAGATTAGTGATTCCTCAGGAGTACAGAAAGTTCCTCCTAACACTGGCACATGACATTCCCTTAGCTGGGCACCTGGGTCAAATGAAAACTTGGGACAGATTGGTACCACTGTTTCATTGGCCTAGGATGTCTGAGGACACAAAAGAATTTTGTAAGTCCTGTGAAACCTGTCAAGCCAGTGGCAAGACAGGTGGCACTCCAAAGGCACCCCTTATCCCACTGCCTGTGGTTGGGGTTCCCTTTGAAAGGGTAGGGGTTGACATAGTTGGCCCCCTTGACCCTCCTACTGCTTCAGGCAATAGGTTTATCTTAGTGGTAGTGGACCATGCCACAAGGTATCCTGAAGCAATTCCTTTAAGGACCACTACAGCTCCTGCAGTGGCAAAGGCCCTCCTGGGAATATTTTCCAGGATGGGCTTCCCAAAGGAAGTAGTATCAGACAGAGGAAGCAATTTCATGTCTGCATACTTAAAGGCCATGTGGAAGGAGTGTGGTGTAACTTACAAGTTCACAACACCCTATCATCCACAAACAAATGGACTGGTGGAGAGATTTAATAAAACTCTCAAAGGCATGATTATGGGACTCCCTGAAAAACTCCGCAGGAGATGGGATATCCTTCTACCATGCCTCCTTTTTGCCTACAGGGAGGTACCCCAGAAAGGAGTGGGCTTCAGCCCATTTGAACTTCTTTTTGGACACCCTGTTAGGGGTCCACTCACACTTGTAAAGGAGGGTTGGGAACAACCTTTAAAAGCTCCTAAGCAGGATATTGTGGATTATGTACTTGGCCTCAGATCAAGGATGGCTGAGTACATGAAAAAGGCCAGTAAAAACCTTCAGGCCAGCCAAGAGCTCCAGAAGCAATGGCATGATCAGAAGGCTGTTTTGGTTCAGTACCAACCAGGGCAGAAAGTGTGGGTCTTGGAGCCTGTGGCCCCAAGAGCACTCCAAGATAAATGGAGTGGTCCACACACAATTGTTGAAAAGAAGGGTGAAGTCACCTACTTGGTTGACTTAGGCACTGCCAGGAGTCCCCTTAGGGTGCTCCATGTCAACCGCCTGAAACCCTACTATGACAGGGCTGATCTCACCCTGCTCATGGCAACAGATGAGGGACAGGAAGAAGACAGTGATCCTCTACCTGATCTCTTCTCTTCCACAGAACAAGATGCTCTTGTGGAAGGGGTAGTTTTGGCTGATTGTCTTACTGCTGAGCAGAAAGATAATTGCATAAATCTCCTAGGACAATTTTCAGAACTCTTCTCCATTGTGCCAGGCACCACTTCTTGGTGTGAGCACACTATAGATACTGGAGACAGTTTACCTGTCAAAAGTAAGATCTATAGGCAGCCTGACCATGTCAGGGACTGCATAAAGCAAGAAGTTCAGAAGATGTTGGAACTAGGAGTGGTTGAGCACTCTGACAGTCCATGGGCTTCTCCTGTGGTACTGGTACCAAAACCCAATTCTAAAGATGGAAAGAAGGAAATGAGGTTTTGTGTAGACTATAGAGGTCTCAACTTGGTAACCAAAACAGATGCTCACCCTATACCCAGGGCAGATGAGCTAATAGATACACTGGCATCTGCCAAGTATCTAAGCACTTTTGATTTGACTGCAGGGTATTGGCAGATCAAAATGTCAGAAGATGCTAAACCTAAGACTGCATTTTCTACCATTGGAGGACATTACCAGTTTACTGTAATGCCTTTTGGTTTGAAAAATGCACCTGCCACTTTTCAGAGGTTGGTGAACACAGTCCTGCAAGGGCTGGAAGCTTTCAGTGCAGCATATTTGGATGATATAGCTGTCTTTAGCTCCAGCTGGGATGATCACCTGGTCCACCTTTG
The DNA here is from genome assembly GCF_031143425.1 of Pleurodeles waltl. Classification (NCBI taxonomy): domain Eukaryota; kingdom Metazoa; phylum Chordata; class Amphibia; order Caudata; family Salamandridae; genus Pleurodeles; species Pleurodeles waltl. The sequence continues at coordinate 34,902,749 of NC_090444.1, read as the reverse complement.
GAAAGTTTTGGAGGCCCTGCAAAAGGCAGGCCTCACTATCAAGGCTTCAAAGTGCCAGATAGGGCAGGGTAAGGTGGTTTATCTGGGACACCTTGTTGGTGGGGAACAGATTGCACCACTTCAGGGGAAAATCCAAACCATTATTGATTGGATTCCCCCTACCACTCAGACTCAGGTGAGAGCCTTCCTAGGCCTCACTGGGTATTACAGGAGGTTCATTAAGAACTATGGCTCCATTGCAGCCCCTCTTAATGACCTCACATCCAAGAAAATGCCTAAAAAGGTATTATGGACAGCAAACTGTCAGAAAGCTTTTGAGGAGCTGAAGCAGGCCATGTGCTCTGCACCTGTCCTAAAAAGCCCTTGTTACTCTAAAAAATTCTATGTCCAAACTGATGCATCTGAATTAGGAGTAGGGGCAGTCCTATCACAACTTAATTCAGAGGGCCAGGATCAACCTGTTGCTTTTATTAGTAGAAGGTTGACCCCTAGAGAAAAGCGTTGGTCTGCCATTGAGAGGGAGGCCTTTGCTGTGGTCTGGGCTCTGAAGAAGTTGAGGCCATACCTGTTTGGCACTCACTTCATTGTTCAGACAGACCACAAACCTCTACTTTGGCTAAAACAAATGAAAGGTGAAAATCCTAAATTGTTGAGGTGGTCCATATCCCTACAGGGAATGGACTATACAGTGGAACATAGACCTGGGAGTAGCCACTCCAATGCAGATGGACTCTCCAGATATTTCCACTTAGACAATGAAGACTCATCAGGTAATGGCTAGTCTTATTGTCCTTCGTTTGGGGGGGGGTTGTGTAGGAAAGTACCATCTTGCCTGGCATGTTACCCCCATTTTTCACTGTATATATGTTGTTTTAGTTGTATGTGTCACTGGGACCCTGGTAACCCAGGGCCCCAGTGCTCATAAGTGTGCCTGTATGTGTTACCTGTGTAGTGACTAACTGTCTCACTGAGGCTCTGCTAATCAGAACCTCAGTGGTTATGCTCTCTCATTTCTTTCCAAATTGTCACTGACAGGCTAGTGACCATTTTTACCAATTTACATTGGCTTACTGGAACACCCTTATAATCCCCTAGTATATGGTACTGAGGTACCCAGGGTATTGGGGTTCCAGGAGATCCCTATGGGCTGCAGCATTTCTTTTGCCACCCATAGGGAGCTCTGACAATTCTTACACAGGCCTGCCACTGCAGCCTGAGTGAAATAACGTCCACGTTATTTCACAGCCATTTTACACTGCACTTAAGTAACTTATAAGTCACCTATATGTCTAACCTTTACCTGGTAAAGGTTAGGTGCAAAGTTACTTAGTGTGAGGGCACCCTGGCACTAGCCAAGGTGCCCCCACATTGTTCAGAGCCAATTCACTGAACTTTGTGAGTGCGGGGACACCATTACACGCGTGCACTACATATAGGTCACTACCTATATGTAGCTTCACCATGGTAACTCCGAATATGGCCATGTAACATGTCTATGATCATGGAATTGCCCCCTCTATGCCATCCTGGCATTGTTGGTACAATTCCATGATCCCAGTGGTCTGTAGCACAGACCCTGGTACTGCCAGACTGCCCTTCCTGGGGTTTCTCTGCAGCTGCTGCTGCTGCCAACCCCTCAGACAGGCAGCTGCCCTCCTGGGGTCCAGCCAGGCCTGGCCCAGGATGGCAGAACAAAGAACTTCCTCTGAGAGAGGGTGTGACACCCTCTCCCTTTGGAAAATGGTGTGAAGGCAGGGGAGGAGTAGCCTCCCCCAGCCTCTGGAAATGCTTTGTTGGGCACAGATGTGCCCAATTCTGCATAAGCCAGTCTACACCGGTTCAGGGACCCCTTAGCCCCTGCTCTGGCGCGAAACTGGACAAAGGAAAGGGGAGTGACCACTCCCCTGACCTGCACCTCCCCTGGGAGGTGTCCAGAGCTCCTCCAGTGTGCTCCAGACCTCTGCCATCTTGGAAACAGAGGTGCTGCTGGCACACTGGACTGCTCTGAGCGGCCAGTGCCACCAGGTGACGTCAGAGACTCCTTGTGATAGGCTCCTTCAGGTGTTAGTAGCCTTTCCTCTCTCCTAGGTAGCCAAACCCTCTTTTCTGGCTATTTAGGGTCTCTGTCTCTGGGGAAACTTTAGATAACGAATGCATGAGCTCAGCCGAGTTCCTCTGCATCTCCCTCTTCACCTTCTGATAAGGAATCGACCGCTGACCGCGCTGGAAGCCTGCAAACCTGCAACATAGTAGCAAAGACGACTACTGCAACTCTGTAACGCTGATCCTGCCGCCTTCTCGACTGTTTTCCTGCTTGTGCATGCTGTGGGGGTAGTCTGCCTCCTCTCTGCACCAGAAGCTCCGAAGAAATCTCCCGTGGGTCGACGGAATCTTCCCCCTGCAACCGCAGGCACCAAAAAGCTGCATCTCCGGTCCCTTGGGTCTCCTCTCAGCACGACGAGCGAGGTCCCTCGAATCCAGCGACACCGTCCAAGTGACCCCCACAGTCCAGTGACTCTTCAGCCCAAGTTTGGTGGAGGTAAGTCCTTGCCTCACCTCGCTGGGCTGCATTGCTGGGAACCGCGACTTTGCAAGCTTCTCCGGCCCCTGTGCACTTCCGGCGGAAATCCTGTGTGCACAGCCAAGCCTGGGTCCACGGCACTCTAACCTGCATTGCACGACTTTCTAAGTTGGTCTCCGGCGACGTGGGACTCCTTTGTGCAACTTCGGCGAGCACCGTTTCACGCATCCTCGTAGTGCCTGTTTCTGGCACTTCTCCGGGTGCTACCTGCTTCAGTGAGGGCTCTTTGTCTTGCTCGACGTCCCCTCTCTCTGCAGGTCCAATTTGCGACCTTCTGGTCCCTCCTGGGCCCCAGCAGCGTCCAAAAACGCCAAACGCACGATTTAGGTGTAGCAAGGCTTGTTGGCGTCCATCCGGCGGGAAAACACTTCTGCACGACTCTCCAAGGCGTTGGGGATCCATCCTCCAAAGGGGAAGTCTCTAGCCCTTGTCGTTCCTGCAGTATTCACAGTTCTTCAGCCTAGTAAGAGCTTCTTTGCACCAACCGCTGGCATTTCTTGGGCATCTGCCCATCTCCGAGCTGCTTGTGACTTTTGGACTTGGTCCCCTTGTTCCACAGGTACCCTCAGACAGGAATCCATCGTTGTTGCATTGCTGATTTGTGTTTTCCTTGCATTCTCCCTCTAACACGACTATTTTGTCCTTAGGGGAACTTTAGTGCACTTTGCACTCACTTTTCAGGGTCTTGGGGAGGGTTATTTTTCTAACTCTCACTATTTTCCAATAGTCCCAGCGACCCTCTACAAGGTCACATAGGTTTGGGGTCCATTCGTGGTTCGCATTCCACTTCTGGAGTATATGGTTTGTGTTGCCCCTATCCCTATGTTTCCCCATTGCATCCTATTGTAACTATACATTGTTTGCACTGTTTTCTAAGACTATACTGCATATTTTTGCTATTGTGTATATATATCTTGTGTATATTTCCTATCCTCTCACTGAGGGTACACTCTAAGATACTTTGGCATATTGTCATAAAAATAAAGTACCTTTATTTTTAGTATAACTGTGTATTGTGTTTTCTTATGATATTGTGCATATGACACTAAGTGGTACTGTGGTAGCTTCACACGTCTCCTAGTTCAGCCTGAGCTGCTTTGCTAAGCTACCATTATCTATCAGCCTAAGCTGCTAGACACCCTATACACTAATAAGGGATAACTGGGCCTGGTGCAAGGTGCAAGTACCCCTTGGTACTCACTACAAGCCAGTCCAGCCTCCTACACCCGACCCTCTGAGAGCTCGCCCTCACTGCTAACCAGAACCTCAGTGTTTATGCTCTATCTGCTTTCTAAATTTGTCGTTGCAGGCTAGTGACTAATTTTTCCAATTCTGATTGGCACACTGGAACACCCTTATAATTCCCTAGTATATGGTACCTAGGTACCCAGGGTATTGGGGTTCCAGGAGATTCCTATGGGCTGCAGCATTTCTTTTGCCACCCATAGGGAGCTCAGACAATTCTTACACAGGACTGCCACTGCAGCCTGAGTGAAATAACGTCCACGTTATTTCACAGCCATATACCACTGCACATAAGTAACTTATAAGTCACCCATATGTCTAACCCTCACTTGGTGAAGGTTAGGTGCCAAGTTACTTAGTGTGTGGGCACCCTGGCACTAGCCAAGGTGCCCCACATTGTTCAGGGCAAATTCCCAGAACTTTGTGAGTGCGGGACACCATTACACGCGTGCACTATACATAGGTCACTACCTATGTATAGCGTCACAATGGTAATTCCGAACATGGCCATGTAACATGTCTAAGATCATGGAATTGTCACCCCAATACCATTCTGGTATTGGGGGGACAATTCCATGATCCCCTGGGTCTCTAGCACAGAACCTGGGTGCTGCCAAACTGCCTTTCCGGGGTTTCCACTGCAGCTACTGCTGCTGCCGACCCCTCAGACAGGATTCTGCCCTCCTGGGGTCTGGGCAGCCCCAGCCCAGGAAGGCAGAACAAAGGATTTCCTCTGAGAGAGGGTGTTACACCCTCTCCCTTTGGAAATAGGTGTGAAGAGCTGGGGAGGAGAAGCCTCCCCCAGCCTCTGGAAATGCTTTGATGGGCACAGATGCTGCCCATCTCTGCAGAAGCCAGTCTACACTGGTTCAGGGATCCCCCAGCCCTGCTCTGGCGCGAAACTGGACAAAGGAAAGGGAAGTGACGACTCCCCTGACCTGCACCTCCCAGGGGAGGTGCCCAGAGCTCCTCCAGTGTGTCCCAGACCTCTGCCATCTTGGAAACAGAGGTGTTTGTGGCACGCTGGACTGCTCTGAGTGGGCAGTGCCAGCAGGTGACGTCAGAGGCTCCTTCTGATAGGCTCTTACCTCTCTTGGTAGCCAATCCTCCTTCCTCGGTAGCCAAACCTCCTTTTCTGGCTATTTAGGGTCTCTGCTTTGGGGATCTCACCAGATAACGAATGCAAGAGCTCATCAGAGTTCCTCTGCATCTCCCTCTTCACCTTCTGCCAAAGGATTAACCGCTGACTGCTCAGGACGCCTGCAAAACCGCAACAAAGTAGCAAGACAACTACTAGCAACCTTGCATCGCTTCATCCTGCCGGCTTTCTCGACTGTTTCCAGGTGGTGCATGCTCTGGGGGTAGCCTGCCTCCTCTCTGCACCAGGAGCTCTGAAGAAATCTCCCGTGGGTCGACGGAATCTTCCCCCTGCAACCACAGGCACCAAAAGACTGCATCACTGGTCCTCTGGGTCCCCTCTCAGCACGACGAGCGTAGTCCCTGGAACTCAGCAACTCTGTCCAAGTGACTCCCACAGTCCAGTGACTCTTCAGTCCAAGTTTGGTGGCGGTAAGTCCTTGCCTCCCCACGTTAGACTGCATTGCTGGGTACCATGTGCTTTGCAGCTGCTCCGGCTCCTGTGCACTCTTCCAGGATTTCCTTCATGCACAGCCAAGCCTGGGTCCCGACACTCTAACCTGCAGTGCACAACCTTCTGAGTTGTCCTCCGGCGTCGTGGGACTCCCTTTTGTGACTTCACATGGACTCTGGGTCACTCTTCTTCCAAGTGCCTGTTCAGGTACTTCTGCGGGAGCTACCTGCTTTTGTGAGGGCTCCCTGAGTTGCTGGGCGCCCCTTCTGTCTCCTCCTCCAAGTGGCGATATCCTGGTCCCTCCTGGGCCACAGCAGCACCCAAAAACCTCTACTGCAATCCTTGCAGCTAGCAAGGCTTGTTTGCAGTCTTTCTGCGTGGGAACACCTCTGCAGGCTTCATCGCGACGTGGGACATCCATCCTCCAAAGGAGAAGTTCCTAGCTCTCTTCTTTCTTGCAGAACTCCAAGCTTCTTCCAACAGGTGGCTGCTTCCTTGCATCCTCAGCTGGCATTTCCTGGGCTCCTGCCCACTGTTGACACTGTCGCGACTATTGGACTTGGTCCCCTTGTCTTACAGGTACTCAGGTCCCGAAATCCACAGTTGTTGCATTGCTGGTGTTTGTTCTTCCTGCAGAAACCCCCTATCACGACTTCTGTGCTCTCTGGGGGTAGTAGGTGCACTTTACACCTACCTTTCAGGGTCTTGGGATGGGCTATTTTTCTAATCCTCACTGTTTTCTTACAGTCCCAGAGACCCTCTACAAGTTCACATAGGTTTGGGGTCCATTTGTGGTTTGCATTCCACTTTTGGAGTATATGGTTTGTGTTCCCCCTATACCTATGTGCTCCTATTGCAATCTACTGTAACTTTACACTGCTTGCATTACTTTTCTTGCTATTACCTGCATAATTTTGGTTTTTGTACATATATCTTGTGTATATATCCTATCCTCATACTAAGGGTACTCACTGAGATACTTTTGGCATATTGTCATGAAAATAAAGTACCTTTATTTTTAGTACTTCTGTGTATTGTGTTTTCTTATGATATTGTGCATATGACACCAGTGGTACTGTAGGAGCTTCACTCGTCTCCTAGTTCAGCCTAAGCTGCTTTGCCGTAGCTACCTTCTATCAGCCTAAGCTGCTAGAAACACCTCTTCTACACTAATAAGGGATAACTGGACCTGGCACAAGGTGTAAGAACCTCTGGTACCCACTACAAGCCAGGCCAGCCTCCTGCACCAAGTAGGTGTTGTTCAGGGTGGACCAGTTTCTCTACGACCATAGTTACACTGGCTCCTGTGTCCCTGTAGGCCTGAACCTCAAAACCATTTATTAGGGGAAGTTGCTTGTAATTATCCATATTAAGGGGACAAGCAACCAAGGTGGCCAAATCAATGGCACCTTCAGAGACTAAAACAACCTCTGTGGTCTCCCTAACAAGACCAACCCCAACTACATTGCCAATAGTGAGCCCAGCTACACCCTTGGATTGGCAATTTTTAGGTTTCCCACCATCTCTGCTATTACTAGGGGCACTAGAATTTGCAGCAGGGGTTGTGGTGGTGAAAGGTTTGGTGTTTTTCTTTGGACAGCTTGTAGGAAAGTACCATCTTGCCTGGCATGTTACCCCCATTTTTCACTGTATATATGTTGTTTTAGTTGTATGTGTCACTGGGACCCTGGTAACCCAGGGCCCCAGTGCTCATAAGTGTGCCTGAATGTGTTACCTGTGTAGTGACTAACTGTCTCACTGAGGCTCTGCTAATCAGAACCTCAGTGGTTATGCTCTCTCATTTCTTTCAAATTGTCACTAACAGGCTAGTGACCATTTTTACCAATTTACATTGGCTTACTGGAACACCCTTATAATTCCCTAGTATATGGTACTGAGGTACCCAGGGTATTGGGGTTCCAGGAGATCCCTATGGGCTGCAGCATTTCTTTTGCCACCCATAGGGAGCTCTGACAATTCTTACACAGGCCTGCCACTGCAGCCTGAGTGAAATAACGTCCAAGTTATTTCACAGCCATTTTACACTGCACTTAAGTAACTTATAAGTCACCTATATGTCTAACCTTTACCTGGTAAAGGTTAGGTGCAAAGTTACTTAGTGTGAGGACACCCTGGCACTAGCCAAGGTGCCCCCACATTGTTCAGAGCCAATTCACTGAACTTTGTGAGTGCGGGGACACCATTACACGCGTGCACTACATATAGGTCACTACCTATATGTAGCTTCACCATGGTAACTCCGAATATGGCCATGTAACATGTCTATGATCATGGAATTGCCCCCTCTATGCCATCCTGGCATTGTTGGTACAATTCCATGATCCCAGTGGTCTGTAGCACAGACCCTGGTACTGCCAGACTGCCCTTCCTGGGGTTTCACTGCAGCTGCTGCTGCTGCCAACCCCTCAGACAGGCAGCTGCCCTCCTGGGGTCCAGCCAGGCCTGGCCCAGGATGGCAGAACAAAGAACTTCCTCTAAGAGAGGGTGTGACACCCTCTCCCTTTGGAAAATGGTGTGAAGGCAGGGGAGGAGTAGCCTCCCCCAGCCTCTGGAAATGCTTTGTTGGGCACAGATGTGCCCAATTCTGCATAAGCCAGTCTACACCGGTTCAGGGACCCCTTAGCCCCTGCTCTGGCACGAAACTGGACAAAGGAAAGGGGAGTGACCACTCCCCTGACCTGCACCTCCCCTGGGAGGTGTCCAGAGCTCCTCCAGTGTGCTCCAGACCTCTGCCATCTTGGAAACAGAGGTGCTGCTGGCACACTGGACTGCTCTGAGTGGCCAGTGCCACCAGGTGACGTCAGAGACTCCTTGTGATAGGCTCCTTCAGGTGTTAGTAGCCTTTCCTCTCTCCTAGGTAGCCAAACCCTCTTTTCTGGTTATTTAGGGTCTCTGTCTCTGGGGAAACTTTAGATAACGAATGCATGAGCTCAGCCGAGTTCCTCTGCATCTCTCTCTTCACCTTCTGATAAGGAATCGACCGCTGACCGCGCTGGAAGCCTGCAAACCTGCAACATAGTAGCAAAGACGACTACTGCAACTCTGTAACGCTGATCCTGCCGCCTTCTCGACTGTTTTCCTGCTTGTGCATGCTGTGGGGGTAGCCTGCCTCCTCTCTGCACCAGAAGCTCCGAAGAAATCTCCCGTGGGTCGACGGAATCTTCCCCCTGCAACCGCAGGCACCAAAAAGCTGCATTATCGGTCCCTTGGGTCTCCTCTCAGCACGACGAGCGAGGTCCCTCGAATCCAGCGACACCGTCCAAGGGACCCCCACAGTCCAGTGACTCTTCAGCCCAAGTTTGGTGGAGGTAAGTCCTTGCCTCACCTCGCTGGGCTGCATTGCTGGGAACCGCGACTTTGCAAGCTACTCCGGCCCCTGTGCACTTCCGGCAGAAATCCTTCGTGCACAGCCAAGCCTGGGTCCACGGCACTCTAACCTGCATTGCACGACTTTCTAAGTTGGTCTCCGGCGACGTGGGACTCCTTTGTGCAACTTCGGCGAGCACCGTTTCACGCATCCTCGTAGTGCCTGTTTCTGGCAGTTCTCCGGGTGCTACCTGCTTCAGTGAGGGCTCTTTGTCTTGCTCGACGTCCCCTCTCTCTGCAGGTCCAACTTGCGACCTCCTGGTCCCTCCTGGGCCCCAGCAGCGTCCAAAAACGCCAAATGCACGATTTGCGTGTAGCAAGGCTTGTTGGCATCCATCCGGCGGGAAAACACTTCTGCACGACTCTCCAATGCGTGGTGGATCCATCCTCCAAAGAGGAAGTCTCTAGCCCTTGTCGTTCCTGCAGTATTCACAGTTCTTCAGCCTAGTAAGAGCTTCTTTGCACCAACCGCTGGCATTTCTTGGGCATCTGCCCATCTCCGAGTTGCTTGTGACTTTTGGACTTGGTCCCCTTGCTCCACAGGTACCCTCAGTCAGGAATCCATCGTTGTTGCATTGCTGATTTGTGTTTTCCTTGCATTTTCCCTCTAACACGACTATTTGGTCCTTAGGGGAACTTTAGTGCACTTTGCACTCACTTTTCAGGGTCTTGGGGTGGGCTATTTTTCGAACCCTTACTATTTTCTAATAGTCCCAGCGACCCTCTACAAGGTCACATAGGTTTGGGGTCCATTCGTGGTTCGCATTCCACTTTTGGAGTATATGGTTTGTGTTGCCCCTATCCCTATGTTTCCCCATTGCATCCTATTGTAACTATACATTGTTTGCACTGTTTTCTAAGACTATACTGCATATTTTTGCTATTGTGTATATATATCTTGTGTATATTTCCTATCCTCTCACTGAGGGTACACTCTAAGATACTGTGACATATTGTCATAAAAATAAAGTACCTTTATTTTTAGTATAACTGTGTATTGTGTTTTCTTATGATATTGTGCATATGACACTAAGTGGTACTGTAGTAGCTTCACACGTCTCCTAGTTCAGCCTAAGCTGCTCTGCTAAGCTACCATTATCTATCAGCCTAAGCTGCTAGACACCCTATACACTAATAAGGGATAACTGGGCCTGGTGCAAGGTGCAAGTACCCCTTGGTACTCACTACAAGCCAGTCCAGCCTCCTACATTGGTTGTGCAGTGGTGGGATAAGTGCTTGAGACTACTTACCACTCTTGCCATTGTACTTTTCATAAGAGAAAAATATACAAAACAAGGTCAGTGTATATACACATAGCCAAAAAGTTTTGCATTTCCTCTTTTCACTCTTTTCTAAGTGCTGAAAAGTACTTCTAAAACTTTCAAAAAGTTCTTAAAAGTTTAAAAAGTTTTTTCTGTCTTTCCAAAAAGCTCTGAAAACTTTTTTCTCTTTTTCTATCACTTTAACTCTCTCTAAAAAATGTCTGGCACAGGAAAAAATGTTGAACTGTCCAAACTTGCATATGATCACTTTAGCTGGAAAGGAGCAAGGAGTCTCTGCATAGAGAGAGGTTTGAGTGTAGGGAAGAATCCTTCTTTAGAACTGTTAATTAATATGCTTAGAGTACAGGATAAGGCCATAAGTGCCCAATCTGTAGAAAAAGTAGCTAATGGTTCTCAATCTGATCCAGGGACTCCCCCAGGAAAAGGTTCAGGAAAGAAACTTCTCAGCCTGCCCATTACTAGACAGTCTAGCATAGTTGGTACAGAGGTTGAATCACACCATACTAATGGTGTGCTCTCACATTATACTGGTAGCCAAGCTGTTAGGGTGCCCTCTGTAAGGGACAGGTCTCCTTCTGTTCATTCCCATCATACCTCTGTATCTAGAAATGTCCCTCCCACCCACCCTGAATACAGATTGTTAGAAAGGGAGCTCAATAGATTGAGAGTGGAACAAACCAGACTGAAGCTCAAGAAGCAACAGCTGGATTTGGATAGACAGTCTTTAGAAATAGAGAGGGAAAGACAGAAGTTGGGTTTAGATACCCATGGTGGCAGCAGCAGTATTCCCCATAGTCATCCTGCAAAAGAGCATGATTCCAGGAATCTGCACAAGATAGTTCCCCCTTATAAGGAGGGGGATGACATAAACAAGTGGTTTGCTGCACTTGAGAGGGCCTGTGCTGTACAGGATGTCCCTCAAAAGCAGTGGGCTGCTATCCTATGGCTATCATTTACTGGAAAAGGTAGGGATAGGCTCCTTACTGTAAAAGAAAATGATGCTAATAATTTCCAAGTTCTTAAGAATGCACTCCTGGATGGTTATGGCTTAACCACTGAACAGTACAGGATAAAGTTCAGAGAGACCAAAAAGGAGTCTTCACAAGACTGGGTTGATTTCATTGACCAGGCAGTGAAGGCCTTGGAGGGGTGGTTACATGGCAGTAAAGTTACTGATTATGACAGCCTGTATAACTTAATCCTGAGAGAGCATATTCTTAATAATTGTGTGTCTGATTTGTTGCACCAGTACTTGGTGGACTCTGATCTGACCTCTCCCCAAGAATTGGGAAAGAAGGCAGACAAATGGGTCAGAACAAGAGTGAACAGAAAAGTTCATACAGGGGGTGACAAAGATGGCAACAAAAAGAAGGATGGTAAGTCTTCAGACAAGGGTGGGGACACATCTAAAAATGAGTCTTCATCAGGCCCACAAAAACACTCTGGTGGGGGTGGTGGGCCCAAATCCTCCTTTAATCAGAACAAGGAAAAGAAACCATGGTGCTATTTATGTAAAATAAAAGGCCATTGGACAACAGATCCCAGTTGTCCAAAGAAAGGCACCACAGCTCCTACCACTACAACCCCTACTGCTACACCTAGTGTCCCTACTAATAGCAGTGGTGGTGGGAGCAAACCTACTAATAGCCAATCCAAGGGAGTAGCTGGGCTCACTTTTGGTAATTTAGTTGGGGTTGGTCTGATTAGGGAGACCACAGAGGCTACTTTAGTCTCTGAAGGGGCTATTGACTTAGCCACTTTGGTTGCTTGCCCCCATAACTTGGAGAAGTACAAGCAACTAACCCTAATAAATGGTGTTGAGGTCCAGGCCTACAGGGACACAGGTGCCAGTGTCACAATGGTGATTGAGAAACTGGTGCACCCTGAACAACACATACTTGGACACCAGTACCAAGTAACCGATGCTCACAACATAACACAAAGCCACCCCATGGCTGTTGTAAATCTCAACTGGGGGGGGGTAACTGGTCCAAAGAAAGTTGTGGTAGCTTCAGATTTACCTGTAGACTGTCTATTAGGGAATGATTTGGAGACATCAGCTTGGTCAGATGTGGAGTTGGAGGCCCATGCAGCAATGCTGGGCATCCCAGGGCATATTTTTGCTTTGACAAGGGCTCAGGCCAAAAAGCAAAAAGGACAGGGAAGCTTGGATCCTGGAACAATGGACCAAGTGCTCCCTAAAGCTAGGGCTAGTAGAAGCAAACCACTTCCTACTATCCCTCCCTCTACAGTGGATTCTACTTCTGAGGAAGAAGAATTCCCTCCCTGTGCAGAACCTACACCAGAGGAGCTGGAAGCAGACGCTGCTGAGCTTTTGGGTGAAGGGGGGCCTGCCAGAGAGGAGCTGAGTGTGGCACAGCAAACCTGTCCCACATTAGAGGGTCTCAGACAGCAAGCTGTCAAACAGGCTAATGGGGATGTCAGTGACTCTCACAGAGTTTACTGGGAGGACAACCTCTTGTACACTGAGCATAGGGATCCTAAACCTGGAGCTGCCAGGAGATTAGTGATTCCTCAGGAGTACAGAAAGTTCCTCCTAACACTGGCACATGACATTCCCTTAGCTGGGCACCTGGGTCAAATGAAAACTTGGGACAGATTGGTACCATTGTTTCATTGGCCTAGGATGTCTGAGGACACAAAGGAATTTTGTAAGTCCTGTGAAACCTGTCAAGCCAGTGGCAAAACAGGTGGCACCCCAAAGGCACCCCTTATCCCACTGCCTGTGGTTGGGGTTCCCTTTGAAAGGGTAGGGGTTGACATAGTTGGCCCCCTTGACCCTCCTACTGCTTCAGGCAATAGGTTTATCTTGGTGGTAGTAGACCATGCCACAAGATATCCTGAAGCTATTCCTTTAAGGACCACTACAGCTCCTGCAGTGGCAAAGGCCCTCCTGGGAATATTTTCCAGGGTGGGCTTCCCAAAGGAAGTAGTATCAGACAGGGGAAGCAATTTCATGTCTGCATACTTAAAGGCCATGTGGAAGGAGTGTGGTGTAACTTACAAGTTCACAACACCCTATCATCCACAAACAAATGGACTGGTGGAGAGATTTAATAAAACTCTCAAAGGCATGATTATGGGACTCCCTGAAAAACTCCGCAGGAGATGGGACATCCTTCTACCATGCCTCCTTTTGCCTACAGGGAGGTACCCCAGAAAGGAGTGGGCTTCAGCCCCTTTGAACTTCTTTTTGGACACCCTGTTAGGGGTCCACTCACACTTGTAAAGGAGGGTTGGGAACAACCTTTAAAAGCTCCTAAGCAGGATATTGTGGATTATGTACTTGGCCTCAGATCAAGGATGGCTGAGTACATGAAAAAGGCCAGTAAAAACCTTCAGGCCAGCCAAGAGCTCCAGAAGCAATGGCATGATCAGAAGGCTGTTTTGGTTCAGTACCAACCAGGGCAGAAAGTGTGGGTCTTGGAGCCTGTGGCCCCAAGAGCACTCCAAGATAAATGGAGTGGACCCCACACAATTGTTGAAAAGAAGGGTGAAGTCACCTACTTGGTTGACTTAGGCACTGCCAGGAGTCCCCTTAGGGTGCTCCATGTCAACCGCCTGAAACCCTACTATGACAGGGCTGATCTCACCCTGCTCATGGCAACAGATGAGGGACAGGAAGAAGACAGTGATCCTCTACCTGATCTCTTCTCTTCCACAGAACGAGATGCTCTTGTGGAAGGTGTAGTTTTGGCTGATTGTCTTACTGCTGAGCAGAAAGATAATTGCATAAATCTCCTAGGACAATTTTCAGAACTCTTCTCTACTGTGCCAGGCACCACCTCTTGGTGTGAGCACACTATAGATACTGGAGACAGTTTACCTGTCAAAAGTAAGATCTATAGGCAGCCTGACCATGTCAGGGACTGCATAAAGCAAGAAGTTCAGAAAATGTTGGAACTAGGAGTGGTTGAGCACTCAGACAGTCCATGGGCTTCTCCTGTGGTACTGGTACCAAAACCCAATTCTAAAGATGGAAAGAAGGAAATGAGGTTTTGTGTAGACTATAGAGGTCTCAACTTGGTAACCAAAACTGATGCTCACCCTATACCCAGGGCAGATGAGCTTATAGATACACTGGCATCTGCCAAGTATCTAAGCACTTTTGATTTGACTGCAGGGTATTGGCAGATCAAATTGTCAGAAGATGCTAAACCTAAGACTGCATTTTCTACCATTGGAGGACATTACCAGTTTACTGTAATGCCTTTTGGTTTGAAAAATGCACCTGCCACTTTTCAGAGGTTGGTGAACACAGTCCTGCAAGGGCTGGAAGCTTTCAGTGCAGCATATTTGGATGATATAGCTGTCTTTAGCTCCAGCTGGGATGATCACCTGGTCCACCTTTGGAAAGTTTTAGAGGCTCTGCAAAAGGCAGGCCTCACTATCAAGGCTTCAAAGTGCCAGATAGGGCAGGGTAAGGTGGTTTATCTGGGACACCTTGTTGGTGGGGAACAGATTGCACCACTTCAGGGGAAAATCCAAACTATTATTGATTGGGTTCCCCCTACCACTCAGACTCAGGTGAGAGCCTTCCTAGGCCTCACTGGGTATTACAGGAGGTTCATTAAGAACTATGGCTCCATTGCAGCCCCTCTTAATGACCTCACATCCAAGAAAATGCCTAAAAAGGTATTGTGGACAGCAAGCTGTCAGAAAGCTTTTGAGGAGCTGAAGCAGGCCATGTGCTCTGCACCTGTCCTGAAAAGCCCTTGTTACTCTAAAAAATTCTATGTCCAAACTGATGCATCTGAATTAGGAGTAGGGGCAGTCCTATCACAACTTAATTCTGAGGGCCAGGATCAACCTGTTGCTTTTATTAGTAGGAGGTTGACCCCTAGAGAAAAGCGTTGGTCTGCCATTGAGAGGGAGGCCTTTGCTGTGGTCTGGGCTCTGAAGAAGTTGAGGCCATACCTGTTTGGCACTCACTTCATTGTTCAGACAGACCACAAACCTCTACTTTGGCTAAAACAAATGAAAGGTGAAAATCCTAAATTGTTGAGGTGGTCCATATCCCTATAGGGAATGGACTATACAGTGGAACATAGACCTGGGAGTAGCCACTCCAATGCAGATGGACTCTCCAGATATTTCCACTTAGACAATGAAGACTCATCAGGTAATGGCTAGTCTTATTGTCCTTCGTTTGGGGGGGGGTTGTGTAGGAAAGTACCATCTTGCCTGGCATGTTACCCCCATTTTTCACTGTATATATGTTGTTTTAGTTGTATGTGTCACTGGGACCCTGGTAACCCAGGGCCCCAGTGCTCATAAGTGTGCCTGAATGTGTTACCTGTGTAGTGACTAACTGTCTCACTGAGGCTCTGCTAATCAGAACCTCAGTGGTTATGCTCTCTCATTTCTTTCCAAATTGTCACTGACAGGCTAGTGACCATTTTTACCAATTTACATTGGCTTACTGGAACACCCTTATAATTCCCTAGAATATGGTACTGAGGTACCCAGGGTATTGGGGTTCCAGGAGATCCCTATGGGCTGCAGCATTTCTTTTGCCACCCATAGGGAGCTCTGACAATTCTTACACAGGCCTGCCACTGCAGCCTGAGTGAAATAACGTCCACGTTATTTCACAGCCATTTTACACTGCACTTAAGTAACTTATAAGTCACCTATATGTCTAACCTTTACCTGGTAAAGGTTAGGTGCAAAGTTACTTAGTGTGAGGGCACCCTGGCACTAGCCAAGGTGCCCCCACATTGTTCAGAGCCAATTCACTGAACTTTGTGAGTGCGGGGACACCATTACACGCGTGCACTACATATAGGTCACTACCTATATGTAGCTTCACCATGGTAACTCCGAATATGGCCATGTAACATGTCTATGATCATGGAATTGCCCCCTCTATGCCATCCTGGCATTGTTGGTACAATTCCATGATCCCAGTGGTCTGTAGCACAGACCCTGGTACTGCCAGACTGCCCTTCCTGGGGTTTCACTGCAGCTGCTGCTGCTGCCAACCCCTCAGACAGGCAGCTTCCCTCCTAAGGTCCAGCCAGGCCTGGCCCAGGATGGCAGAACAAAGAACTTCCTCTGAGAGAGGGTGTGACACCCTCTCCCTTTGGAAAATGGTGTGAAGGCAGGGGAGGAGTAGCCTCCCCCAGCCTCTGGAAATGCTTTGTTGGGCACAGATGTGCCCAATTCTGCATAAGCCAGTCTACACCGGTTCAGGGACCCCTTAGCCCCTGCTCTGGCGCGAAACTGGACAAAGGAAAGGGGAGTGACCACTCCCCTGACCTGCACCTCCCCTGGGAGGTGTCCAGAGCTCCTCCAGTGTGCTCCAGACCTCTGCCATCTTGGAAACAGAGGTGCTGCTGGCACACTGGACTGCTCTGAGTGGCCAGTGCCACCAGGTGACGTCAGAGACTCCTGCTGATAGGCTCCTTCAGGTGTTAGTAGCCTTTCCTCTCTCCTAGGTAGCCAAACCCTCTTTTCTGGCTATTTAGGGTCTCTGTCTCTGGGGAAACTTTAGATAACGAATGCATGAGCTCAGCCGAGTTCCTCTGCATCTCTCTCTTCACCTTCTGATAAGGAATCGACCGCTGACCGCGCTGGAAGCCTGCAAACCTGCAACATAGTAGCAAAGACGACTACTGCAACTCTGTAACGCTGATCCTGCCGCCTTCTCGACTGTTTTCCTGCTTGTGCATGCTGTGGGGGTAGTCTGCCTCCTCTCTGCACCAGAAGCTCCGAAGAAATCTCCCGTGGGTCGACGGAATCTTCCCCCTGCAACCGCAGGCACCAAAAAGCTGCATTACCGGTCCCTTGGGTCTCCTCTCAGCACGACGAGCGAGGTCCCTCGAATCCAGCGACACCGTCCAAGTGACCCCCACAGTCCAGTGACTCTTCAGCCCAAGTTTGGCGGAGGTAAGTCCTTGCCTCACCTCGCTGGGCTGCATTGCTGGGAACCGCGACTTTGCAAGCTACTCCGTCCCCTGTGCACTTCCGGCGGAAATCCTTCGTGCACAGCCAAGCCTGGGTCCACGGCACTCTAACCTGCATTGCACGACTTTCTAAGTTGGTCTCCGGCGACGTGGGACTCCTTTGTGCAACTTCGGCGAGCACCGTTTCACGCATCCTCGTAGTGCCTGTGTCTGGCACTTCTTCGGGTGCTACCTGCTTCAGTGAGGGCTCTTTGTCTTGCTCGACGTCCCCTCTCTCTGCAGGTCCAATTTGCGACCTCCTGGTCCCTCCTGGGCCCCAGCAGCGTCCAAAAACGCCAAACGCACGATTTGCGTGTAGCAAGGCTTGTTGGCGTCCATCCGGCGGGAAAACACTTTTGCACAACTCTCCAAGGCGTGGGGGATCCATCCTCCAAAGGGGAAGTCTCTAGCCCTTGTCGTTCCTGCAGTATTCACAGTTCTTCAGCCTAGTAAGAGCTTCTTTGCACCAACCGCTGGCATTTCTTGGGCATCTGCCCATCTCCGAGTTGCTTGTGACTTTTGGACTTGGTCCCCTTGCTCCACAGGTACCCACAGTCAGGAATCCATCGTTGTTGCATTGCTGATTTGTGTTTTCCTTGCATTTTCCCTCTAACACGACTATTTTGTCCTTAGGGGAACTTTAGTGCACTTTGCACTCACTTTTCAGGGTCTTGGGGAGGGTTATTTTGCTAACTCTCACTATTTTCTAATAGTCCCAGCGACCCTCTACAAGGTCACATAGGTTTGGGGTCCATTCGTGGTTCGCATTCCACTTTTGGAGTATATGGTTTGTGTTGCCCCTATCCCTATGTTTCCCCATTGCATCCTATTGTAACTATACATTGTTTGCACTGTTTTCTAAGACTATACTGCATATTTTTGCTATTGTGTATATATATCTTGTGTATATTTCCTATCCTCTCACTGAGGGTACACTCTAAGATACTTTGGCATATTGTCATAAAAATAAAGTACCTTTATTTTTAGTATAACTGTGTATTGTGTTTTCTTATGATATTGTGCATATGACACTAAGTGGTACTGTAGTAGCTTCACACGTCTCCTAGTTCAGCCTAAGCTGCTCTGCTAAGCTACCATTATCTATCAGCCTATGCTGCTAGATACCCTATACACTAATAAGGGATAACTGGGCCTGGTGCAAGGTGCAAGTACCCCTTGGTACTCACTACAAGCCAGTCCAGCCTCCTACACAGCTGGAATCAGTTGCCCAATGGCCTTTAACTTTACACAAATAACACCAAGGCTTTTTAGGTTGTATATTGGAAGAGGATTTGGACCCACCACCCCCAGAGGATTTCTGTGGGCCTGATTGTATTGTATTGTATTGTAATCGTATTTATATAGCGCTTACTACCCTTGACGAGGCGTCAAAGCGCTTTTCGATGAGTAGCACGCTACTCCGGAACCCAACAAGAATTAGTGATGGATTAGTATTGTTTAATAATGAGTACAGTTTTAGTATTATTATGAGTTAATTTGAGCCGCGGATATGAGAGTTTGTTAGTTAGATTGACTGGAGTAATGGAGGGGTGGAGGAGGAAAGAAATCCAGAAGTGTTAATTGGGAGTATATCCTTCATTTACTCAACCCAAAGGCTTGGGATGAATAAAGGGGGGCGGAGGGGGAAGAGTATGTGGAAGGGTTAGGGAGAGCATAGTAGCAGGGTGAGATGAATGCAGGAGAATTTAGTAGGGTTGTGTGGGAGGTCACAGAGGTAGAGTGAGGTTTGGTGAGTTAGATGTGGAGGTGGAGGGAAGAGCTTAGGCAGAGATATTTAGGAGATGAAAGTGGTAGAAGGGATTTGGGATGAGTCAGAGTGAGAATGGAGGATAGTTTGATAGAGACATGACATAAGAGTGATAAGTAGATAAGTGTGATAAGATGAGAGCAGAAGTTCATAGATATCTAGTATAACAACCCAAAAACCAGGAGCCATGCAATGATCCACGAACATGCCAAGCACAGAAACAACATATACACATACATATATATATATATATATATATATATATATATATATATATATATATATATATATATATACACACACACACACACACAGACATGAATACACACACATTTGCACATACAATACATAATTAGAATCATGGGTAAAGAAAATACTTAGTCAGACAGGTTTAAAGAGTGTGTGTGTATTTTATTGTTATGACAGTAGCAATACATATTTTCCAAAGAAACTATAAATAAATAGAAATATACATATAATCTGAAAAAATATTTATCCACATAGGCATATGCAGTTCATAGTTGTTTGAAAAAGGTGGTTATGAAGGAAAGAGCCAACTCTTGAGTAGTTTTCTGAAGACAAGAAAGTTATCTGTGGCTCTTATAGTTGGGGGTAATGAATTCCATAGTTTGGCTGCTTGGACGGAGAAGGATGTACCACCAACAGTCTTTTTCTTGTATGGTGGTGTTCTAAGGCGGGGTGCCAGTCTTGAGCGGAGGGTTCTTTGTTGGATGTATTTGGTAATTTTCTTTCTGATAAAAAGCGGTCCTGTTCCATGTATAGCTTTGTGGGTGATACAAAGCAGCTTGAAAGTGCATCTTCTGGCAACGGGTAACCAGTGTAGTGCTCTCAAGGCAGGGGAGATGTGGGCTTGCGGCTTTATATGTAGTAGTAGCCTGGCTGCGGAATTCTGGATACGTTGTAGTTTTTTCATAACAGATAGAGATGATCCATGGTAGAGGCTATTGGCATAATCCAGTTTGGATAGTACAAGTGAGATAGTAGCTTGCACCTTGTGTAGAAATCCGAGGTGGGGGAAGATGCGTCGTAAAGTCTTTAAGGTGATGAAGCTTGTGCGTGCTAATTTGTCTACTTGGGCATTTATAGTTAGCTTGGAATCCATGGTGATTCCTAGGTTTTTAACTTCCTTGGATAATTGAGGAGGTGGTCCGAGATCGTCAGGCCAGACACACAGAGGGTCATACTTTTTCCAGTCACCACATGTGAGAAGGTAGCCTCTTTCTAGCCTTGTTACCCCCACTTTTGGCCTGTTTGTGAGTGTATGTCAGGGTGTTTGTCACTGTTTTCACTGTCTCACTGGGATCCTGATAGCCAGGCCTCAGTGCTCATAGTGAAAACACTATGTTTTCAGTATGTTTGTTATGTGTCACTGGGATCCTGCTGGTCAGGACCCCAGTGCTCATAGGTTTGTGGCCTATATGTATGTGTCACTGGGACCCTGTCACACAGGGCCCCAGTGCTCATAGGTGTGCATGTATATGTTCCCTGTGTGGTGCCTAACTGTCTCACTGAGGCTCTGCTAACCAGAACCTCAGTGGTTATGCTCTCTCATTTATTTCAAACTGTCACTAACAGGCTAGTGACCAATTTTTACCAATTTACATTGGCTTACTGGAACACCCTTATAATTCCCTAGTATATGGTACTGAGGTACCCAGGGTATTGGGGTTCCAGGAGATCCCTATGGGCTGCAGCATTTCTTTTGCCACCCATAGGGAGCTCTGACAATTCTTACACAGGCCTGCCACTGCAGCCTGAGTGAAATAACGTCCACGTTATTTCACAGCCATTTTACACTGCACTTAAGTAACTTATAAGTCACCTATATGTCTAACCTTTACCTGGTAAAGGTTAGGTGCAAAGTTAATTAGTGTGAGGGCACCCTGGCACTAGCCAAGGTGCCCCCACATTGTTCAGAGCCAATTCCCTGAACTTTGTGAGTGCGGGGACACCATTACACGCGTGCACTACATATAGGTCACTACCTATATGTAGCTTCACAATGGTAACTCCGAATATGGCCATGTAACATGTCTATGATCATGGAATTGCCCCCTCTATGCCTTCCTGGCATAGTTGGCACAATCCCATGATCCCAGTGGTCTGTAGCACAGACCCTGGTACTGCCAAACTGCCCTTCCTGGGGTTTCACTGCAGCTGCTGCTGCTGCCAACCCCTCAGACAGGCATCTGCCCTCCTGGGGTCCAGCCAGGCCTGGCCCAGGATGGCAGAACAAAGAACTTCCTCTGAGAGAGGGTGTGACACCCTCTCCCTTTGGAAAATGGTGTGAAGGCAGGGGAGGAGTAGCCTCCCCCAGCCTCTGGAAATGCTTTGTTGGGCACAGATGTGCCCAATTCTGCATAAGCCAGTCTACACCGGTTCAGGGACCCCTTAGCCCCTGCTCTGGCGCGAAACTGGACAAAGGAAAGGGGAGTGACCACTCCCCTGACCTGCACCTCCCCTGGGAGGTGTCCAGAGCTCCTCCAGTGTGCTCCAGACCTCTGCCATCTTGGAAACAGAGGTGCTGCTGGCACACTGGACTGCTCTGAGTGGCCAGTGCCAGCAGGTGACGTCAGAGACTCCTGCTGATAGGCTCCTTCAGGTGTTAGTAGCCTATCCTCTCTCCTAGGTAGCCAAACCCTCTTTTCTGGCTATTTAGGGTCTCTGTCTCTGGGGAAACTTCAGATAACGAATGCAAGAGCTCACCCGAGTTCCTCTGCATCTCTCTCTTCACCTTCTGATAAGGAAACGACCGCTGACCGCGCTGGAAGCCTGCAAACCTGCAACATAGTAGCAAAGACGACTACTGCAACTCTGTAACGCTGATCCTGCCGCCTTCTCGACTGTTTTCCTGCTTGTGCATGCTGTGGGGGTAGTCTGCCTCCTCTCTTCACCAGAAGCTCCGAAGAAATCTCCCGTGGGTCGACGGAATCTTCCCCCTGCAACCGCAGGCACCAAAAAGCTGCATTACCGGTCCCTTGGGTCTCCTCTCAGCACGACGAGCGAGGTCCCTCGAATCCAGCGATGCTGTCCAAGTGACCCCCACAGTCCAGTGACTCTTCAGCCCAAGTTTGGTGGAGGTAAGTCCTTGCCTCACCTCGCTGGGCTGCATTGCTGGGAACCGCGACTTTGCAGCTACTCCGGCCCCTATGCACTTCCGGCGGAAATCCTTTGTGCACAGCCAAGCCTGGGTCCACGGCACTCTAACCTGCATTGCACGACTTTCTAAGTTGGTCTCCGGCGACCTGGGACTCCTTTGTGCAACGTCGGCAAGCACCGTTTCACACATCCTCGTAGTGCCTGTTTGTGGCACTTCTCCGGGTGCTACCTGCTTCAGTGAGGGCTCTTTGTCTTGCTCGACGTCCCCTCTCTCTTCAGGTCCAATTTGCGACCTCCTGGTCCCTCCTGGGCCCCAGCAGCGTCCAAAAACGCTAAACGCACGATTTGCATCTAGAAAGGCTTGTTGGCGTCGTTTTGGCGGGAAAACACATCTGCACGACTCTCCAAGGCGAGAGGGATCCTTCCACCAAAGGGGAAGTCTCTAGCCCTTTTCGTTCCTGCAGAAACCTCAGCTTCTTCTGTCCAGTAGAAGCTTCTTTGCACCCGCAGCTGGCATTTCCTGGGCATCTGCCCATCTCCGACTTGCTTGTGACTTTTGGACTTGGTCCCCTTGTTCCACACGTACCCTAGATTGGAAATCCACAGTTGTTGCATTGCTGGTTTGTGTCTTTCCTGCATTATTCCTCTAACACGACTACTTTGTCTTTAGGGGAACTTTAGTGCACTTTGCACTCACTTTTCAGGGTCTTGGGGAGGGTTATTTTTCTAACTCTCACTATTTTCTAATAGTCCCAGCGACCCTCTACAAGGTCACATAGGTTTGGGGTCCATTCGTGGTTCGCATTCCACTTTTGGAGTATATGGTTTGTGTTGCCCCTATCCCTATGTTTCCCCATTGCATCCTATTGTAACTATACATTGTTTGCACTGTTTTCTAAGACTATACTGCATATTTTTGCTATTGTGTATATATATCTTGTGTATATTTCCTATCCTCTCACTGAGGGTACACTCTAAGATACTTTGGCATATTGTCATAAAAATAAAGTACCTTTATTTTTAGTATAACTGTGTATTGTGTTTTCTTATGATATTGTGCATATGACACTAAGTGGTACTGTAGTAGCTTCACACGTCTCCTAGTTCAGCCTAAGCTGCTCTGCTAAGCTACCATTATCTATCAGCCTAAGCTGCTAGACACCCTATACACTAATAAGGGATAACTGGGCCTGGTGCAAGGTGCAAGTACCCCTTGGTACTCACTACAAGCCAGTCCAGCCTCCTACATTGGTTGTGCAGTGGTGGGATAAGTGCTTGAGACTACTTACCACTCTTGTCATTGTACTTTTCATAAGAGAAAAATATACAAAACAAGGTCAGTGTATATACACATAGCCAAAAAGTTTTGCATTTCCTCTTTTCACTCTTTTCTAAGTGCTGAAAAGTACTCCTAAACTTTCAAAAAGTTCTTAAAAGTTTAAAAAGTTTTTTTCTGTCTTTCCAAAAAGTTCTGAAAACTTTTTTCTCTTTTTCTATCACTTTAACTCTCTCTAAAAATGTCTGGCACAGGCCAAAGTGTTGATCTGTCCAAACTTGCATATGACAACCTTAGCTGGAAAAGAGCAAGGAGTCTCTGTATAGAGAGAGGTTTGAGTGTAGGGAAGAATCCTTCCTTGGAACTGTTACTTAACATGCTTAGAGAACAGGATAAAGCCATAGGTGCCCCATCTGTTGAAAAAGTACCTAATAGTTCCCAATCTGATTCAGGGACTCCCCCAGGAAAAGATTCAGGAAAGAAACTTCCTATCCTGCCTATTACTAGACAATCTAGCATAGATGGTAATGATGATGAGCCACACCAAATAAATAGTGTTGTCTCACATCATAGCAAAAGCATTTATTCTCACCATACTGGTAGTAATGTTTCTGTAAACCAAGCTGTTAGGCTGGCTTCTGTAAGGGACAGGTCCCCTTCTGTTCATTCCCATCATAGCTCTGTTTCTAGAAATGTCCCTCCCACCAACCCTGATGACAGAATGTTAGAGAGGGAACTCAATAAGTTGAGGGTGGAACAAACCAGACTGAAGCTTAAAAAGCAACAGCTGGATTTGGATAGACAGTCTTTTGAATTAGAGAAGGAAAGACAGAAGTTGGGTTTAGATACCCATGGTGGCAGCGGCAGTATTCCCCATAGTCATCCTGCAAAAGAGCATGATTCCAGGAATCTGCACAAGATAGTTCCCCCTTATAAGGAGGGGGATGACATTAACAAGTGGTTTGCTGCACTTGAGAGGGCCTGTGTTGTACAGGATGTCCCTCAAAGGCAGTGGGCTGCTATCCTATGGCTATGATTTAGTGGAAAAGGTAGGGATAGGCTCCTTACTGTAAAAGAAAATGATGCTAATAATTTCCAAGTTCTTAAGAATGCACTCCTGGATGGTTATGGCTTAACCACTGAACAGTACAGGATAAAGTTCAGAGAGACCAAAAAGGAGTCTTCACAAGACTGGGTTGATTTCATTGACCATTCAGTGAAGGCCTTGGAGGGGTGGTTACATGGCAGTAAAGTTACTGATTATGAAAGCCTGTATAACACAATCCTGAGAGAGCATATACTTAATAATTGTGTGTCTGATTTGTTGCACCAGTACCTGGTAGACTCTGATCTGACCTCTCCCCAAGAATTGGGAAGGAAGGCAGACAAATGGGTCAGAACAAGGGTGAACAGAAAAGTTCATACAGGGGGTGACAAAGATGGCAATAAGAAGAAAGATGGTGAAAAATCTCAAGATAAGCATGGGGATAAGGGTAAAACCAAAGATCCCACTTCAAATCTTAAACACTCTTCAGAGGGTGGGGATAAAACAAATTCTTCCTCTTCTTCCCAACCTGCACACATTAAAAAGCTTTGGTGCTTTGTGTGTAAAAACAGAGGCCATAGGCCATGGGATAAGTCCTGTCCAGGTAAACCCCCTGAGCCTACCACCACTAATACATCAAGCTCTAGTGCCCCTAGCAGTAGTGGTACTAGTGGTGGGACTGCTGGCAACAGTCAAGCAAAGGGTGTAGTTGGGTTCACTTATGGGTCCATAGTGGAAACTGATGTAATCAGTCCCAAGACAGTTTCTGTCACACCTAGTGGCATTGGCCTTGCCACACTGGCTGCTTGTCCCCTTACAATGGATAAGTACAGGCAGACAGTTTCAATAAATGGTGTTGAGGCCTTGGCCTACAGGGACACAGGTGCCAGTTTCACCTTGGTGACTGAAAACCTAGTGCACCCTGATCAACACATCATTGGACAACAGTATAAGATTATTGATGTCCATAACTCCACTAAGTTTCTTCCCTTAGCTATAATTCAGTTTAGTTGGGGTGGAGTTACTGGCCCTAAGCAGGTGGTGGTATCACCTAGCTTACCTGTAGACTGTCTCTTAGGTAATGACCTAGAGGCCTCAGGTTGGGCTGATGTAGAGTTTTATGCCCATGCAGCCATGCTGGGCATCCCTGAGGAATTGTTCCCTCTCATTTCTACTGAAATGAAAAAGCAAAGGAGAGAAGGCCTGAAAACTCAGGATCCCTCTCCATCAACAGGTAAAAAGGGTATCACAGTATCCCCTAACCACCCTACCATTCAGGATACCATTCCTGTGGTGGGAGAAACCTCTCCTGGGGTGGCACCTGTTCCAAGGGAATCATCAGCTGGCAAAGCTGGACTCCCTGAGGTAGAAGTACCTCTCTGTGGGATAACTAACATTGGTGACAAAAAGAGCACCATTTTAGTTAACATGGAGCATCCCTCCAACCCTCCCAGAGAAACTTTAGTGCAGAAACCCTGCACTGCCTCACAACACTTAGGACAGCATCCCTGCCCTAGTGTGGAGCTCATAGGACAGCATCCCTGCCCTGCTCCAACTCAAGAGAAACAGCATCCCTGTTCTCTCTTCCAGCCATATGGACAAAGTTTTTGCCCAGCTATGGCTTTTCTGAGACAGCATCCCTGTCTGGCATTTCCATCACTACAAATAGGTTCAGTGGACAATTCCCACTGCTCTAAACTAAAACTTACTGATAGAAACTCTGAAAATACATCTTCACATTGTTGTTTAGCTAAAAAACTTCAAACAGGGTGGTTTACATCCCCACAGGGAAGTAACCATATAGTGGATGATAAAGGGAGTAACCAGTCTATTGCAGAGCTACTCTCTACTTATCACCACTTAGACAATAAAGTCTCAACTGGCCAAGGTTAGCCTTATTGTCCTTCGTTTGGGGGGGTTTGTGTGAGAAGGTAGCCTCTTTCTAGCCTTGTTACCCCCACTTTTGGCCTGTTTGTGAGTGTATGTCAGGGTGTTTGTCACTGTTTTCACTGTCTCACTGGGATCCTGATAGCCAGGCCTCAGTGCTCATAGTGAAAACACTATGTTTTCAGTATGTTTGTTATGTGTCACTGGGATCCTGCTGGTCAGGACCCCAGTGCTCATAGGTTTGTGGCCTATATGTATGTGTCACTGGGACCCTGTCACACAGGGCCCCAGTGCTCATAGGTGTGCATGTATATGTTCCCTGTGTGGTGCCTAACTGTCTCACTGAGGCTCTGCTAACCAGAACCTCAGTGGTTATGCTCTCTCATTTATTTCAAATTGTCACTAACAGGCTAGTGACCAATTTTTACCAATTTACATTGGCTTACTGGAACACCCTTATAATTCCCTAGTATATGGTACTGAGGTACCCAGGGTATTGGGGTTCCAGGAGATCCCTATGGGCTGCAGCATTTCTTTTGCCACCCATAGGGAGCTCTGACAATTCTTACACAGGCCTGCCACTGCAGCCTGAGTGAAATAACGTCCACGTTATTTCACAGCCATTTTACACTGCACTTAAGTAACTTATAAGTCACCTATATGTCTAACCTTTACCTGGTAAAGGTTAGGTGCAAAGTTACTTAGTGTGAGGGCACCCTGGCACTAGCCAAGGTGCCCCCACATTGTTCAGAGCCAATTCCCTGAACTTTGTGAGTGCGGGGACACCATTACACGCGTGCACTACATATAGGTCACTACCTATATGTAGCTTCACAATGGTAACTCCGAATATGGCCATGTAACATGTCTATGATCATGGAATTGCCCCCTCTATGCCATCCTGGCATAGTTGGCACAATCCCATGATCCCAGTGGTCTGTAGCACAGACCCTGGTACTGCCAAACTGCCCTTCCTGGGGTTTCACTGCAGCTGCTGCTGCTGCCAACCCCTCAGACAGGCATCTGCCCTCCTGGGGTCCAGCCAGGCCTGGCCCAGGATGGCAGAACAAAGAACTTCCTCTGAGAGAGGGTGTGACACCCTCTCCCTTTGGAAAATGGTGTGAAGGCAGGGGAGGAGTAGCCTCCCCCAGCCTCTGGAAATGCTTTCTTGGGCACAGATGTGCCCAATTCTGCATAAGCCAGTCTACACCGGTTCAGGGACCCCTTAGCCCCTGCTCTGGCGCGAAACTGGACAAAGGAAAGGGGAGTGACCACTCCCCTGACCTGCACCTCCCCTGGGAGGTGTCCAGAGCTCCTCCAGTGTGCTCCAGACCTCTGCCATCTTGGAAACAGAGGTGCTGCTGGCACACTGGACTGCTCTGAGTGGCCAGTGCCACCAGGTGACGTCAGAGACTCCTGCTGATAGGCTCCTTCAGGTGTTAGTAGCCTATCCTCTCTCCTAGGTAGCCAAACCCTCTTTTCTGGCTATTTAGGGTCTCTGTCTCTGGGGAAACTTCAGATAACGAATGCAAGAGCTCACCCGAGTTCCTCTGCATCTCTCTCTTCACCTTCTTATAAGGAAACGACCGCTGACCGCGCTGGAAGCCTGCAAACCTGCTACATAGTAGCAAAGACGACTACTGCAACTCTGTAACGCTGATCCTGCCGCCTTCTCGACTGTTTTCCTGCTTGTGCATGCTGTGGGGGTAGTCTGCCTCCTCTCTGCACCAGAAGCTCCGAAGAAATCTCCCGTGGGTCGACGGAATCTTCCCCCTGCAACCGCAGGCACCAAAAAGCTGCATTACCGGTCCCTTGGGTCTCCTCTCAGCACGACGAGCGAAGTCCCTCGAATCCAGCGACGCTGTCCAAGTGACCCCCACAGTCCAGTGACTCTTCAGCCCAAGTTTGGTGGAGGTAAGTCCTTGCCTCACCTCGCTGGGTTGCATTGCTGGGAACCGCGACTTTGCAGCTACTCCGGCCCCTGTGCACTTCCGGCGGAAATCCTGTGTGCACAGCCAAGCCTGGGTCCACGGCACTCTAACCTGCATTGCACGACTTTCTAAGTTGGTCTCCGGCGACGTGGGACTCCTTTGTGCAACTTCGGCGAGCACCGTTTCACGCATCCTCGTAGTGCCTGTTTCTGGCTTTTCTCTGGGTGCTACCTGCTTCAGTGAGGGCTCTTTGTCTTGCTCGACGTCCCGTCTCTCTTCAGGTCCAATTTGCGACCTCCTGGTCCTTCCTGGGCCCCAGCAGCGTCCAAAAACGCCAAACGCACGATTTGCGTCTAGAAAGGCTTGTTGGCGTCGTTTTGGCGGGAAAACACTTCTGCACGACTCTCCAAGGCGAGAGGGGTCCGTCCACCAAAGGGGAAGTCTCTAGCCCTTTTCGTTCTTGCAGAAACCTCAGCTTCTTCTGTCCAGTAGAAGCTTCTTTGCACCCGCAGCTGGCATTTCCTGGGCATCTGCCCATCTCCGACTTGCTTGTGACTTTTGGACTTGGTCCCCTTGTTCCACAGGTACCCTTGATTGGAAATCCACAGTTGTTGCATTGCTGGTTTGTGTCTTTCCTGCATTATTCCTCTAACACGACTACTTTGTCTTTAGGGGAACTTTAGTGCACTTTGCACTCACTTTTCAGGGTCTTGGGGAGGGTTATTTTTCTAACTCTCACTATTTTCTAATAGTCCCAGCGACCCTCTACAAGGTCACATAGGTTTGGGGTCCATTCGTGGTTCGCATTCCACTTTTGGAGTATATGGTTTGTGTTGCCCCTATCCCTATGTTTCCCCATTGCATCCTATTGTAACTATACATTGTTTGCACTGTTTTCTAAGACTATACTGCATATTTTTGCTATTGTGTATATATATCTTGTGTATATTTCCTATCCTCTCACTGAGGGTACACTCTAAGATACTTTGGCATATTGTCATAAAAATAAAGTACCTTTATTTTTAGTATAACTGTGTATTGTGTTTTCTTATGATATTGTGCATATGACACTAAGTGGTACTGTAGTAGCTTCACACGTCTCCTAGTTCAGCCTAAGCTGCTCTGCTAAGCTACCATTATCTATCAGCCTAAGCTGCTAGACACCCTATACACTAATAAGGGATAACTGGGCCTGGTGCAAGGTGCAAGTACCCCTTTGTACTCACTACAAGCCAGTCCAGCCTCCTACACCACATATGAGTATTTCTGTTTTGGAGGTATTTAGTTTGAGATGGCTCCAGGTCATCCACTGATCAACGGCTCTGAGGCAACTGAAGATTTCTGAGTTTTCAATGTTTTTGGGGTCTTCTAATTTAAGTAGTATTTGTGTGTCATCTGCATAGTTGTAGCATGTGAGATGGAAATGATTGATCAGTTCTGGTAAAGATATCATGTAGATGTTGAAAAGCAAAGGTGAGACGATTGACCCTTGGGGGACCCCTGCTTTTGTGAGGTAGGGTTCGGACGAGAAGGAGGGCGAGTGGATGATATTCGCTCTTTTTTGGAGATAGGAAGTAATCCAGTCTAGAGCAATCCCTTGTATGCCGGCTTCGTGGAGTCTTTGAGTTAGGGTGTCATGGTCAACCGTATCAAAGGCAGCTGAGAGGCCCAAGAGAAGTAGTGCAGCAAATCCATTTCGGTCGACTCTGTTTTTAAGATCGTCCCAGATTGCCATGAGTGCTGATTCAGTGCTTCTTCCTGGGCGGAATCCAGTTTGGAAGTCTGAAAGTATAGAATTGTCTTCAATTAATTGTGACACCTGGGCGAATGCTACTCTTTCTATCAATTTGCCCAGAAAGGTCTATTTGTGATTGGTCTGTAGTTGTTGGGGTCTTGCGGGTCTAGGTTTGTTTTCTTTAATAATGGTCGTATGTATGCCTTTTTCAGGTCTACAGGAAAAGTTCCTGAAGTTAAAGAGTTGTTGATGATTCTTCTTACAGGTGTGGCAGCAGAAGTAGATAGCAGGATGTTCTTGAAGATTTGTGGTGGGCAAGGGTCAGAAGGGCAACCAGAAGGTCTGCTTGCTTTGACCAAATCCATAAATTCATCCTGGGATATTTGTTTGAAGGACTGTAGAGGTTGGGATGGTTTATTCTTAAAGGGTATTTTAGTAAAGGGGTTGGTGCTGATGTTTTTCTTCTGTTTTAATAGGAGTCCAATGTGTCTGCCTTGGTTGTGTAGTGAGTTGCCAATTTGTTTGTGAAATCTTGAGTGGTGGGATGACTTCCTTCCATGCATGTAGGTTTTCGAAATTCATTGAGAACTTTATAAAATTCCTTGGTTGTAGATTGAGCATTTAGAATTCTGTCTGAGTAGTATCTTTTTTTAGCTTTTTTGATTGATGATTTGTATATCCTGTTAAGTTTGTGTAGCTGCAGTTTGTCTTGACTGTTGTTTGTTTTGAGCCAGGTCCGCTGCAACTTTCTGATTTGTTGCTTTATCTTTTTAAGTTCTGTGTTTCTCCAAGGTGTTGGTTTTCTTTTGTTGTGTTTAGTTTTTCTGAGTGGTATTAGGACATCAAAAGCTTCCTGTAGCCATTCATAAAGTTTTGGTACAGAATTAATTGTATCTAGATCTGTGTTTGCTGTTAGTTGTGTGATCCAAATTGAGTTTGCTCCATGGTCGATAGGTGTATGTATGTAAGTGGTTGTGGGGTGTATTGATTTGTGGAGTTGTCTGTCGGAAAGTTATCAGATGGTGGTCTGACCAGGTGGTTGGTGTGATACTATGAATAGTAACGAGTTCAGGCTTAGCAAAAATGACATCTAGGATGTGACCAGCGATGTGTGTGGGATTGTGTACAAACTGATGTAGGTTCAATGCGAGTAGGCCAGTGGTGATAGCTTTTGGATGGGGCATATTGGGTTTGTCAAACCAAATGTTTAGATCCCCAAGAATGCATAGATTGGAGTATAGTGTAATAAGGTTTGAGACTGTGTCAAGAAAAGCATCTGGGAAAGTGGAGTTGTTAGGTGGAGGCCTGTAAAGGAGGAGAAAGTTACAGGAGGAAGTTGGAGTAGGGTGGCATCTGGTAAGGAGGGCTTCACAACCTTGTATGGAGATGTTGTCTGTTTTACTGAGGTTTATTGCCTGTTTGAATATAATAGCTAG
The DNA here is from genome assembly GCF_031143425.1 of Pleurodeles waltl. Lineage (NCBI taxonomy): Eukaryota > Metazoa > Chordata > Amphibia > Caudata > Salamandridae > Pleurodeles > Pleurodeles waltl. The sequence goes on along the minus strand of NC_090444.1, from coordinate 34,871,496 downwards.
TCCACCTCCTCTCTTGCCTATACGGTTTTGTGTGATGGTTTGATAGCCCGGAGGAAGGGCTTCGTGCAACACTGGTGCCATGTCATCTCCCAACCAGGATTCCGTAATGAATAGTAAGTCAGGTTGTGTGTCTGTGAGCAGGTCATAGATGTGGTGCTTGTTTTTTGAGAGTGATCGAGCATTTATGAGCTGGCAGTTTAGATAAGGTGTGTTAGTGGTAGTGTTGTTTTGTTTAGTAGAAGGGTAAGTAGTGTAATGTGAGCTTGAAGCAGGAGTGTTGCTAGTTGTGATAACTGTTTGAGGCTCACAATAGTCTTGCTTTTCAATATAGTGTTCCTCTTCCAGCAGGTTAAGGAGGCATTTTGTTGGGTCTGTGTGTGTGGGTGGTGGACTTGGTGGCTGAGAGAGCCGTGAGGAGTGTAGTGTTGTTTGTAGGGTAGTTTTATTATGTAACAGACAAGGGGATGCGAGGTTGCTATGAGTGGCATGTTTTTTATTTTGTTTGCGTTTGTTTAGTGTGGATGGAGTATGGGTTAGGGGTAGTGGAGGAGCATGTGGATCATGATGTAAGGCTCTAAATTGTGCAATGGAGGAGAGGCGAGTGAATGAATGTTGCTGGGATGGGGTGCTTGTGGAAGGTGTTTGTGAAGAGTGGGGGGGTAGGGGTGGAGATAGGATGGAATTTGTATCCTTTGTGTTCCTGGGGGTGGGAGTGGGTATGACGATGAGTGTAATGTAAGTTTGTGTTGCTTTGATGTGTTGATGTTTGTGGTCGGTATTGTTTTTGTGGATTAATGAGAGGGGATATTGGTGTAGTTGTTTTTGGTGAGGGATTTGTATGTGAGTTAGTGCTGCTAAGTGGAATTTGAGTGTTAGATGGGTTGTTGCTGTGTTTTGGAGATGAATGTATGAGCTGTGTAAGAGGTGATGGGTGTGTGTCAGGGAAGTAAGTATTAGTTGAGATGACCGGAAGAGGTAATATGTGTGGTGGAGTGAAATGTGGGGATTGTATGGTTGTGTGTAATTGGTGAGGAGAGGGGAAGAGTGTTTGTAGATGATGTGTTTGAATGCAGGGTTTGGGCATTGTTATGATGCCAGGTGGTCCGTGGGGAGCGACCAGCGGATAGTGTTGTTGGTTAGTATCAGCAGAGAGTGTGTATCTGGGAAACTGGAACTGGGAGAAATGTATGTTGTAATTTTGTATTGTGTGGGTGGTGGCAGGTAATGTTAGTGGGAGGGGACAGAGTAGTGTTTGCTGTGAGAATGAAGGTGTTTGACTGTAGTAGTTGTGGGGGATATGTGTGTATGTGTTGTATGTAGGGTATTGTGTTGGTTGGTGGGGCAATGCAATCTGTCTCTGGTCAGTTTGTGATGCATGAGTTGGATATCTGTGCAGATAATGTGTTTGCATGTTGAGGGATGTGTGGGGGTTGACACTATTCCTGCTCATATGTGAATTGGGCAGCATTTCTGGCCCTAGTCCCTGCCTGTCCCAAACAGGCCCAAACAGACAACTGCCCTTAGCCTGGACGCCCGGGCTCAGACGCCCTGAGTCCTGGCCTTTTATAGCCCTACTGGCCAATAAGAAGCTTGTCCTAACCCTAGCCAATCCAATTTTAAACCCTGATTTAGCCAACTAATGGGAGACCCAGCCCTATTCACCAGTCACAGCCCTATTCCTGACGACCAATCACAGCCCCAGCCCTAGAACCAACAGCCAATCAGAATCCTAGCCCTATCAACCAATCACAGCCCTAGAACCAACAGCCACTCAGAATCCTATCCCTATCCACCAATCACAGCCCTAGAACCAACAGCCAATCAGAATCTCAGCCCTATCCACCAATCATAACTGCATCCCTGGAGCTAGCAACCAATGAAACGCCATCTCCCAACAACCTATTACATCAGCATAAGCAACAACCACAAGGAACTTATATAAGGAGTAAGTTAACTAAACTCCAGTCCCTGTGGGCAGGGGGGAAGGCAACTGCTGCTCAATTCAGTATCTCCTTGGATACAGACAGGCTGAATCCACACTTCCAAGCTAGCAGAGTCTACTTTCCAGGTAAGGGGGTGATTGTTTAAGAGACAAACACTTCAATAGTGCTGGGCGCACACTCTAAAATCTGGCTTTTTTTAAGGCAAAAATACAAGGGGGGCAGACAGTTTTTAAGCACAATTTAAATCACACAAACAGATTAAAACAGTCTCCTAAAACCACACTCTGAAAGATGTATATAGCCTTTTTACTAAGAATAGGGGGGGGGAAGGGGGGCAGAGGGGGGGAGGGTGCCACAAACTAGCAAGGGAATTCACACAGTCACGGCAAAAAACGATTAAAAAAAAAACACCAATTTAAAAGAGGCCAGGCTGCCTGAAAACACAGAGAGTCCACAGTAAAACAAACACTGTTTGAACAAATAATACTATTTAGCCAGAAATATCTTTGGGCTCCTTACCTAGGTCTTTTTGCAATCCTTGAACACTGGGCTGTATCAGGACACAGGGAAGATGCACAGAGGAACACAAAATGGAGGTGCCTCATGAGGCAGTAATGATAAGTTCAGATGACAGAGATGTGTTTATTATGTGTTTGGGGTTCCATGACCGAATCACGGATAAACTGTTTCCGAAATGTGATACTAAAATACATATGCCAGTTCTTGAAATTAGGAAAATAGCTTTAACTCTTGGTGAAAATAATTGTCAAGCTATGATAGGTCTCCATTTGTTTACCGGATGTGACACAGTAAGCACATTTCCGGTAAAAGGAAAAGTAAGTGCATTCAAACTCCTGTCTGCTGAAAGACAAACAGGAAACACTTTTGCAGTTCTGAGACAAATGGGATCAGTCTGAAAAACTAATGGACAAATTGGAGCAATTCTTGTGCTTGCTGTAAGCACCAAATTCTTCGGTTCATCACTTGACTTGAGTTGAGTTATCACCTATTCTACACAAAAGAATGGTGAGATAGTCCCTGCACGGTGGAAGTTGTTGACTGTCTATCGGAAAAAACATGCTGAAGATAAGAATTATCAAGCCGCTAAAAGCAAAAGATGTCTTCTGAATGATCCACAGACACCCAATCCAATTGGGAGAGGGAAGTTGGAAAAACACGAGGGAGCGGGGCAACTGGTCGTGGAGTTGGATGGAGGGGCAGCCAGCACCTCAGCTGTGTTAGATCTACTAACTTGCAACTGCAGTAGTCACTGCAAACTGCCAACATGTGTCTGCTGACGTGCCGACTTCCTGTCTGTGAAATCAATCAGACAGAGAGTGATGACACCTATTCAGAAGACAACGAATATGAATGATAAAATTGTGTGTAAGTTCACTCATGACATATATTGTAACATGTGACAACTATTATTTGAAATTGTAAGTGAAAACTATGCATATAATCTATATCAATATATGAGGAATACAATGAAGTTTTATTGTTATTGTTTAAGGACTAGATTGTTATTATTACAATTAATAATCATAATTATTTTAAAATGATATTGCAGTTAGCCAAGCTGGTGGAATTTGTTTTTCCCCCCCACACATATTATGATGAATATGTATGCTATTTATAAAAAATATGAAAACCATTTTTTTTGGGCTATAGTTGCTAATTCAATAATATCACAGAAAAGGCAAAGAGTGATCTTTTGCTATCACATTTTCCATCTCTAGGCATCCATACTTGCAAGAACATCATGCTAGAACCCACCTTCACCGAGTGGTACCAATGGCCTAAATTTGGAGTCCTGGCTCATGGCCTATAATATCTATGCCCTATTGCATCAAATCGCTCATTGATACTGAAGGCTCACTGTCGCTCCTTTAAATTGGAGCAAAATTAGCTTGGTTAGAGGACCACGCCCTGTAAACAGCACAAGACACATAACTACTGCACCTTTATATGTCTTTCCACAAACCTTTCCAGATAAAAAAAAGAAGCAATGAACATTAGAGAACCTATATGTCTTCACTTAAGTACAAATTACTCAATTTGCAGCTAGTCTGGATTAGGAAAGCACACGAAGATTGACATATGGAAAGGATCCAGATGACTGTTCATAGGAAGGACATGTACCTTGACTACAAGAGACCGTAGATCACCATTAAAGCTTCTCTCTGCTGCACCTCAGTCTACACATGCCTGTGGAGGTTATCGCTTTGCACTGCGGCTTAAAGACTATTTCTCTTTTCAAGTGATTTGTCAGCCTCTAACAAGTGAGGAGAAACTTCGTGGTGGGTGTAGGAGGCTGGACTGGCTTGTAGTGAGTAACAAGGGGTACTTACACCTTGCACCAGGCCCAGGTATCCCTTATTAGTGTATAGGGTGTCTAGCAGGTTAGGCTGATAGATAATGGTAGCTTAGCAGTGCAGCTTAGGCTGAACTAGGAGACGAGTGAAGCTCCTACAGTACCACTAGTGTCACTTGCACAATATCATATGAAAACACAATACACAGATATACTAAAAATAAAGGTGCTTTATTTTTATGACAATATGCCAAAGTATCTCAGTATGAGGATAGCAAATATACACAAGATATATGTACACAATACCAAAAATATGCAGTATAGTCTTAGAAAACAGTGCAAACAATGTATAGTTACAATAGGATGCAATGGGGACACAGAGGGATAGGGGCAACACAAACCATATACTCCAAAAGTGGAATGCGAACCATGAATGGACCCCAAACCTATGTGACCTTGTAGAGGGTCGCTGGGACTGTAAGAAAACAGTGAGGGTTAGAAAAATAGCCCACCCCAAGACCCTGAAAAGTGAGTGCCAAGTGCACTAAAGTTCCCCAAAGGACATAGAAGTCGTGATAGGGGAATTCTGCAGGAAAGACACAAACCAGCAATGCAACAACGATGGATTTCCAAATAAGGGTACCTGTGGAACAAGGGGACCAAGTCCAAAAGTCACAAGCAAGTCAGAGATAGGCAGATGCCCAGGAAATGCCAGCTGTGGGTGCAAAGAAGCTGCCATTGGACAGTAGAAGCTGAGGATTCTGCAGGAACGACAAGGGCTAGGAACTTCCTCTTTGGAGGACGGACGTCCCACGTCGTGAAGAGTCGTGCAGAAGTGTTTTCCCGCCGAAAGACCGCCAACAAGCCTTGCTAGCTGCAAATCGTGCGGTTAGGGTTTTTGGATGCTGCTGTGGCCCAGGAGGGACCAGGATGTCGCCAATTGCGTCAGGAAACAGAGGGGGCGCCCAGCAAGATAAGGAGCCCTCTCAGAAGCAGGCAGAACCCGCAGAAGTGCCGGAATAGGCACTACAAAGAGGAGTGAAGCGGTGCTCACCCGAAGTTGCACAAAGGAGTCCCACGCCGCCGGAGGACAACTTAGAAAGTCGTGCAATGCAGGTTAGAGTGCCGTGGACCCAGGCTTGGCTGTGCACAAAGGATTTCCGTCGGAAGTGCACAGAGGCCGGAGTAGCTGCAAAAGATGCGGTTTCCAGCAATGAAGTCTGGCGTGGGGAGGCAAGGACTTACCTCCACCAAACTTGGACTGAAGAGTCACTGGACTGTGGGAGTTACTTGGACAGAGTTGCTGGATTCAAGGGACCTCGCTCGTCGTGCTGAGAGGAGACCAAGAGGACCGGTAATGCAGTTCTTTGGTGCCTGCGGTTGCAGGGGGAAGATTCCTTCGACCCACTGGAGATTTCTTCGCAGCTTCTAGTGCAGAGAGGAGGCAGACTACCCCCACAGCATGCACCACCAGGAAAACAGTCGAGAAGGCGGCAGGATCAGCGTTACAGAGTTGCAGTAGTCGTCTTTGCTACTTTGTTGCAGTTTTGCAGGCTTCCAGCGCGGTCAGCAGTCGATTCCTTGGCAGAAGGTGAAGAGAGAGATGCAGAGGAACTCTGATGAGCTCTTGCATTCGTTATCTTAGGAATTCCCCAAAGCAGAGACCCTAAATAGCCAGAAAAGAGGGTTTGGCTACTTAGGAGAGAGGATAGGCTACCAACACCTGAAGGAGCCTATCAGAAGGAGTCTCTGATGTCACCTGCTGGCCCTGGCCACTCAGAGCAGTCCAGTGTGCCAGCAGCACCTCTGTTTCCAAGATGGCAGAGGTCTGGAGCACACTGGAGGAGCTCTGGGCACCTCCCAGGGGAGGTGCCGGTCAGGGGAGTGGTCACTCCCCTTTCCTTTGTCCAGTTTCGCGCCAGAGCAGGGCTGAGGGGTCCCTGAACCGGTGTAGACTGGCTTATGTAGAAATGGGCACCATCTGTGCCCATGAAAGCATTTCCAGAGGCTGGGGGAGGCTACTCCTCCCCTGCCTTAACACCTTTTTCCAAAGGGAGAGGGTGTAACACCCTCTCTCTGAGCAAGTCCTTTGTTCTGCCATCCTGGGCCAAGCCTGGCTGGACCCCAGGAGGGCAGAAACCTGTCTGAGGGGTTGGCAGCAGCTGCAGTGAAACCCCTGAAAAGGTAGTTTGGCAGTACCCTGGTCTGTGCTACAGACCCGTGGGATCATGGGATTGTGCCAACAATGCCAGGATGGCATAGAGGGGGCAATTCCATGATCTTAGACATGTTACATGGCCATATTCGGAGTTACCATTGTGAAGCTACACATAGGTAGTGACCTATGTGTAGTGCACATGTGTAATGGTGTCCCCGCACTCACAAAGTCCGGGGAATTTGCCCTGAACAATGTGGGGGCACCTTGGCTAGTGCCAGGGTGCCCACACACTAAGTAACTTAGCACCCAACCTTTACCAGGTAAAGGTTAGACATATAGGTGACTTATAAGTTACTTAAGTGCAGTGCAAATGGCTGTGAAATAATGTGTGCATTATTTCACTCAGGCTGCAGTGGCAGGCCTGTGTAAGAATTGTCAAAGCTCCCTATGAGTGGCAAAAGAAATGCTGCAGCCCATAGGGATCTCCTGGAACCCCAATACCCTGGGTACCTCAGTACCATATACTAGGGAATTATAAGGGTGTTCCAGTATGCCAATGTAAATTGGTGAAATTGATCACTAGCCTGTTAGTGACAATTTGTACAGAGAGACCATAACCACTGAGATTCTGGTTAGCAGAGCCTCAGTGAGACAGTTAGGCACCACAGAGGGAACACATACATATAGGTCACAAACTTATGAGCACTGGGGTCCTGGCTAGCAGGGGCCCAGTGACACATAACAAACATACTGAAAACATGGGGTTTTCACTATGAGCACTGGGCCCTGGCTAGCAGGATCCCAGTGAGACAGTGAAACTACCCTGACAGAGACTCACAAATAGGCCAAAAGTGGGGTTAAAAAGGCTAGAAAGATGCTACTTTCTCACACAACCCCCCTCCAAACGAAGGACAATAAGGCTAACCTTGGCCAGTTGAGACTTTATTGTCTAAGTGGTGATAAGTAGAGAGTAGCTCTGCAATAGATTGGTTACTCCCTTTATCATCCACTATATGGTTACTTCCCTGTGGGGATGTAAACCACCCTGTTTGAAGTTTTTTAGCTAAGCAACAATGTGAAGATATATTTTTAGAGTTTCTATCAGTAAGTTTTAGTTTAGAGCAGTGGGAATTGTCCACTGAACCTATTTGTAGTGATGGAAATGCCAGACAGGGATGCTGTCTCAGTAAAGCCATAGCTGGGCAAAAACTTTGTCCATATGGCTGGAAGAGAGAACAGGGATGCTGTTTCTCTTGAGTTCGAGCAGGGCAGGGATGCTGTCCTATGAGCTCCTGTAGGAAAGTACCATCTTGCCTGGCATGTTACCCCCATTTTTCACTGTATATATGTTGTTTTAGTTGTATGTGTCACTGGGACCCTGCCAGCCAGGGCCCCAGTGCTCATAAGTGTGCCTGACTGTGTTCCCTGTGTAGTGACTAACTGTCTCACTGAGGCTCTGCTATCCAGAACCTCAGTGGTTATGCTCTCTCTTTTCTTTCAAATTGTCACTAACAGGCTAGTGACCAATTTTACCAATTCACATTGGCTTACTGGAACACCCTTATAATTCCCTAGTATATGGTACTGAGGTACCCAGGGTATTGGAGTTCCAGGAGATCCCTATGGGCTGCAGCATTTCTTTTGCCACCCATAGGGAGCTCTGACAATTCTTACACAGGCCTGCCACTGCAGCCTGAGTGAAATAATGCACACATTATTTCACAGCCATTTTCACTGCACTTAAGTAACTTATAAGTCACCTATATGGCTATCCTTTACCTGGTAAAGGTTAGGTGCAAAGTTACTTAGTGTGTGGGCACCCTGGCACTAGCCAAGGTGCCCCCACATTGTTCAGGGCAAATTCCCCGACTTTGTGAGTGCTGGAGACACCATTATATGCGTGCACTACCTATGTGTAGCTTCACAATGGTAACTCCGAATATGGCCATGTAACATGTCTATGATCATGGAATTGCCCCCTCTATGCCATCCTGGCATAGTTGGCACAATCCCATGCTCCCAGTGGTCTGTAGGACAGACACTAGTACTGCCAAATTGCCTTTTCAGGGGTTTCACTGCAGCTGCTGCTGCTGCCAACCCCACAGACAGTCTTCTGCCCTCCTGGGGTCCAGCCAGGACTGGCCCAGGATGGCAGAACAAAGGACTTCCTCAGAGAGAGGGTGTTACACCCTCTCCCTTTGGAAAATGGTGTGAAGGCAGGGGAGGAGTAGCCTCCCCCAGCCTCTGGAAATGCTTTCTTGGGCACAGATGTGCCCAATTTTGCATAAGACAGTTTACACCGGTTCAGGGACCCCTCAGCCCTGCTTAGGCGTGAAACTGGACAAAGGAAAGGGGAGTGACCACTCCCCTGACCTGTACCTCCCCTGGGAGGTGCCCAGAGCTCCTCCAGTGTGCTCCAGACCTCTGCCATCTTGGAAACAGAGGTGCTGCTGGCACACTGGACTGCTCTGAGTGGCCAGTGCCCTCTGCTGACGTCAGAGACTCCTTCTGATAGGCTCCTTCAGGTGTTGCTAGCCTATCCTCTCTCCTAAGTAGCCAAACCCTCTTTTCTGGCTATTTAGGGTCTTTGCTTTGGGGAATTCCTTAGATAACGAATGCAAGAGCTCATCAGAGTTCCTCTGCATCTCTCTCTTCGCCTTCTGCCAAGGAATCGACTGCTGACCGCGCTGGAAGCCTGCAAAACTGCAACAAAGTAGCTAAGATGACTACTGCGACCTTGTAACGCTGATCCTGCCGCCTTCTCGACTGTTTTCCTGGTGGTGCATCCTGTGGGGGTAGTTTGCCTCCTCTCTGCATCAGAAGCTGCGAAGAAATCTCCCGTGGGTTGACGGAATCTTCCCCCTGCAACCGCAGGCACCAAAAATCTGCATCACCATTCCCTTGGGTCTCCTCTCACGACAACGAGCGAGGTCCCTCGAATCCAGCAACACTGTCCAAGTGACCCCCACGGTCCAGTGACTCTTCAGTCCAAGTTTGGTGGAGGTAAGTCCTTGCCTCCCCTCGCCAGACTGCATTGTTGGAAACCGTGACTTTTCAACTTCTCCGGCCTCTGTGCACGTCCGGCGGAAATCCTTTGTGCACAGCCAAGCCTGGGTCCACAGCACTCTAACCTGCATTGCACGACTTTCTAAGTTGGTCTCCGGCGACGTGGGACTCCTTTGTGCAACTTCGGGTTAGCACCGTTTCACTCTTCTTCGTAGTGCCTGTTCTGGCACTTCTGCGGGTGCTGCCTGCTTCTGAGAGGGCTCCTTGTCTTGCTCTGCGTCCCCTCTGTCCCCAGACGAAATTGGCGACATCCTGGTCCATCCTGGGCCACAGCAGCATCCAAAAACGCTAACCGCATGACTTGCAGCTAGCAAGGCTTGTTGGCGTCCTTTTGGTGGGAAAACACTTCTGCACGACTCTCCACGGCGTGCGGGATCTATCTTCCAAAGGGGAAGTCTTTAGCACTTGTCGTTCCTACAGAATCCTCAGCTTCTTCTGTCCAGTAGAAGCTTCTTTGAACCCACAGCTGGCATTTCCTGGGCTTCTGCCCATCTCCGACTTGCTTGTGACTTTTGGACTTAGTCCCCTTGTTCCACAGGTACCCTCGACTGGAAATCCATTGTTGTTGCATTGCTGGTTTGTATCTTTCCTGCAGAATTCCCCTATCACGACTTTTATGTCCTTTGGGGAACTTTAGTGCACTTTGCACTCACTTTTCAGGGTCTTGGGGTGGGGTATTTTTCTAACCCTTACTATTTTCTAATAGTCCCAGCGACCCTCTACAAGGTCACATAGGTTTGGGGTCCATTCGTGGTTCGCATTCCACTTTTGGAGTATATGGTTTGTGTTGCCCCTATCCCTATGTGCTTCAATTGCATCCTACTGTAACTATACATTGTTTGCACTGTTTTCTAAGACTATACTGCATATTTTTGGTATTGTGTACATATATCTTGTGTATATTTGCTATCCTCATACTGAGGGTACTCACTGAGATACTTTTGGCATATTGTCATAAAAATAAAGTATCTTTATTTTTAGTATAACTGTGTATTGTGTTTTCTTATGATATTGTGCATATGGCATTAGTGGTACTGTAGTAGCTTCACACGTCTCCTAGTTCAGCCTAAGCTCCTCTGCTAAGCTACCATTATCTATCAGCCTAAGCTGCTAGACACCCTATACACTAATAAGGGATACCTGGGCCTGGTGCAAGGTGTAAGTACCCCTTGGTACTCACTACAAGCCAGTCCAGCCTCCTACATTGGTTGTGCAGCGGCGGGATAAGTGCTTTGAGACTACTTACCACTCTTGACATTGTACTTTTCATAAGAGAAAAATATACAAAACAAGTTCAGTGTATGTACACATAACTAAAAAAAAATGCAATTCCTCTTTTCACTCTTTTCTAAGTGCTGAAAAGTACATCTAAACTTTCTAAAAGTTCTAAAAAGTTTAAAAAGTTTTTTTTCTGTCTTTCCAAAAGTTCTGAAAAACTTTTTCTTCACTTTTTCTATCACTTAACTCTTTCTAAAAATGTCTGGTACAGGTCAAACTGTTGATCTGTCCAAAATTGCATATGATCACCTTAGCTGGAAAGGAGCAAGGAGTCACTGCATAGAAAGAGGTTTGAGTGTAGGGAAGAATCCTTCTTTGGAATTGTTGCTTAACATGCTTAGAGAACAAGATAAGGCCAGAAGGTCCCCATCTGTTGAAAAAGTAGCTAATGGTTCCCAATCTGATCCAGGGACTCTCCTAGAGATAGATTCAGGAAGGAAACTTCCTAGCCTGCCCATTACTAGACAGTCTAGCATAGTTGGTACAGAGGATGGGTCACATCATACAGATGGTGTGCTCTCACATTACACTGTTAGCCAAGCTGTTAGGGTGGCTTCTGTAAGGGATAGGTCTCCTTCTGTCCATTCTCACCATACTTCTGTTTCAAGACATGTCCCTCCCACCCACCCTGATGACAGAGTGTTAGAAAGGGAGCTCAATAGATTGAGAGTGGAGGAATCCAGGCTGAAGCTCAAGAAGCAACAGCTGGATTTAGATAGGCAGTCTCTAGAGATAGAAAGAGAAAGACAGAAACTGGGTTTAGAAACCCATGGTGGCAGCAGCAGTATTCCCCATAGTCATCCTGTAAAAGAGCATGATTCTAGGAATCTGCATAAGATAGTTCCCCCTTATAAGGAGGGGGATGACATTAACAAGTGGTTTGCTGCACTTGAGAGGGCCTGTGTTGTTCAAGATGTCACTCAAAGGCAGTGGGCTGCTATCCTATGGCTATCATTTAGTGGTAAGGGTAGGGATAGACTCCTTACTGTGAAAGAAAGTGATGCCAACAATTTCACTATTCTTAAGAATGCACTCCTTGATGGTTATGGCTTAACCACTGAACAATACAGGATAAAGTTCAGAGAGACCAAAAAGGAGTCTTCACAAGACAGGGTTGATTTCATTGACCATTCAGTGAAGGCCTTGGAGGGGTGGTTACATGGCAGTAAAGTGACTGACTATGAAAGCCTGTACAACTTAATCCTGAGAGAGCATATTCTTAATAATTGTGTGTAAGATTTGTTGCACCAATACCTGGTAGACTCTGATCTGACCTCTCCCCAAGAATTGGGAAAGAAGGCAGACAAATGGGTCAGAACAAGGGTGAAAAGAAAAGTTCATACAGGGGGTGACAAAGATGGCAAGAAGAAAGATGGTAAGCCTTCAGACAAAGGTGGGGACAAATCTAAAAATGAGTCTTCATCAGGTCCACAAAAACACTCTGGTGGGGGTGGTGGGCCTAAATCCTCTTCTAAACAAAATCAAGAAAAGAAACCATGGTGCTATTTATGTAAAATAAAAGGCCATTGGACAACAGATCCCAGTTGTCCAAAGAAAAGCACCAAGCCTCCTACCACTACATCCCCTACTGCTACACCTAGTGTCCCTCCTAATAGCAGTGGTGGTGGGAGCAAACCTACTAATAGCCAATCTAAGGGAGTAGCTGGGCTCACCTTTGGTAACTTAGTTGGGGTTGGTCTGATTAGGGAGACCACAGAGGCTGTGTTAGTCTCTGAGGGGGCTATTGATTTAGCCACCTTGGTTGCTTGTCCCCTTAACATGGATAAGTACAAGCAACTACCCCTAATAAATGGTGTTGAGGTCCAGGCCTACAGGGGCACAGGTGCTAGTGTCACAATGGTGATTGAGAAACTGGTACACCCTGAACAACACCTACTTGGTCACCAGAACCAAGTAACCGATGCTCACAACAACACACTTAGCCACCCCATGGCTGCTGTAAATCTCAACTGGGGGGGGGGGGTTACTGGTCCAAAGAAAGTTGTGGTAGCCTCAGATTTGCCTGTAGACTGTCTACTAGGGAATGATTTGGAGACATCACCTTGGTCAGAAGTGGAGTTGGAGGTCCATGCAGCAATGCTGGGCATCCCAGGGAATATTTTTGCTTTAACCAGGGCCCAGGCCAAAAAGCAAAATGGACAGGGAAGCTTGGATCCTGGAATAATGGACCAAGTGCTCCCTAAAGCTAGGGCTAGTAGAAATAAGGCACTTCCTACTATCCCTCCCTCTACAGTGGATTCTTCTTCTAAGGAAGAAGAGTTTCCACCCAGTGCAGAACCTACACCAGGAGCTGGAAGCAGACACTGCTGAGCTTTTGGGTGAAGGGGGGCCTGCCAGGGAGGAGCTGAGTGTGGCACAGCAGACCTGTCCCACACTAGAGGGTCAAAGACAGCAAGCTGTCAAACAAGCAAATGGGGATATCAGTGACTCTCACAGAGTTTACTGGGAGGACAACCTCTTGTACACTGAAGCAAGGGATCCTAAACCTGAAGCTGCCTGGAGATTAGTGATTCCTCAGGAGTACAGAAAGTTCCTCCTAACTCTTGCTCATGATATTCCCCTTGCTGGACATTTGGGGGAAATGAAAACTTGGGACAGGCTTGTTCCCCTGTTTCATTGGCCTAGAATGTCTGAGGACACAAAAGATTTTTGTAAGTCCTGTGAAACCTGTCAAGCCAGTGGCAAGACAGGTGGCACTCCAAAGGCACCCCTTATTCCACTGCCTGTGGTTGGGGTTCCTTTTGAAAGGGTAGGGGTTGACATAGTTGGCCCCCTTAACCCTCCTACTGCTTCAGGCAATAGGTTTATCTTGGTGGTAATGACCATGCCACAAGATATCCTGAGGCAATTCCTCTAAGGACCACTACATCTCCTGCAGTTGCAAAGGCCCTCCTGGGAATCTTTTCCAGAGTGGGCTTCCCAAAAGAGGTAGTTTCAGACAGAGGAAGCAATTTCATGTCTGCTTACTTGAAGGCCATGTGGAAAGAGTGTGGGGTGACATACAAGTTCACCACACCCTATCATCCACAAACAAATGGACTGGTGGAGAGATTTAATAAAACTCTCAAAGGCAGGAGATGGGATATCCTTTTACCATGCCTCCTTTTTGCATACAGGGAGGTACCCCAGAAAGGAGTGGGCTTCAGCCCCTTTGAACTCCTCTTTGGACACCCTGTTAGGGGTCCACTCACACTTGTCAAGGAGGGTTGGGAACAAACTTTAAAAGCTCCAAAACAAGATATTGTGGATTATGTACTAGGCCTCAGATCAAGGCTGGCTGAATACATGAAAAAGGCCAGTAAAAACATTCAGGCCAGCCAAGAGCTCCAGAAGCAATGGCATGACCAGAAGGCTGTTTTGGTTCAGTACCAACCAGGGCAGAAAGTGTGGGTCTTGGAGCCTGTGGCCCCAAGAGCACTCCAAGATAAATGGAGTGGACCCCACACATTTGTTGAGAAAAAGGGTGAAGTCACCTACTTGGTTGACTTAGGCACTGCCAGGAGTCCCCTTAGGGTGCTCCATGTCAACCGCCTGAAACCCTACTATGACAGGGCTGATCTCACCCTGCTCATGGCAACTGATGAGGGACAGGAAGAAGACAGTGATCCTCTACCTGATCTCTTCTCTTCCACAGAACAAGATGCTCTAGTGGAAGGTGTAGTTTTGGCTGATTGTCTTACTGCTGAGCAGAAAGACCATTGCATAAATCTCCTGGGTCAGTTTTCTGAACTCTTCTCTACTGTGCCAGGTACCACTACGTGGTGTGAGCACACTATAGATACTGGAGACAGCTTGCCTGTCAAAAGTAAGATCTATAGGCAGCCTGACCATGTCAGAGACTGCATAAAGCAAGAAGTCCAGAAGATGTTAGAACTAGGATTGGTTGAGCACTCTGAAAGTCCATGGGCCTCTCCTGTAGTACTTGTGCCAAAACCTCATTCCAAAGATGGAAAGAAGGAAATGAGGTTTTGTGTTGATTACAGAGGTCTCAACCAGGTAACCAAAACTGATGCTCAACCTATACCCAGGGCAGATGAGCTCATAGATACACTGGCATCTGCCAAGTATCTAAGCACTTTTGATAGGACTGCAGGGTATTGGCAGATCAAATTATCAGAAGATGCTAAAGCTAAAACTGCATTTTCAACCATTGGAGGACATTACCAATTCACAGTAATGCCTTTTGGATTGAAAAATGCACCTGCCACTTTTCAGAGGTTGGTGAATACAGTCCTGCAAGGGCTGGAAGCCTTCAGTGCAGCATATCTGGACGATATAGCTGTCTTTAGCTCTAGCTGGGATGATCACCTGGTCCACCTATGGAAAGTTTTAGAGGCCCTGCAGAAAGCAGGCCTCACTATCAAGGCTTCAAAGTGCCAGATAGGGCAGGGGAAGGTGGTTTATCTGGGACACCTGGTTGGTGGAGAACAGATTGCACCACTGCAGGGGAAAATTCAAACAATTATTGATTGGGTTCCCCCTACTACTCAGACTCAGGTGAGAGCCTTTTTAGGCCTCACTGGGTACTACAGGAGGTTCATAAAGAACTATGGCTCCATTGCAGCCCCTCTTAATGACCTCACTTCAAAGAAAATGCCTAAAAAGGTATTGTGGACAGCAAGCTGTCAGAAAGCTTTTGAGGAGCTGAAGCAGGCCATGTTCTCTGCACCTGTGCTGAAAAGCCCTTGTTACTCTAAAAAATTATATGTCCAGACTGATGCATCTGAATTAGGAGTAGGGGCAGTCCTATCACAACTTAATTCTGAGGGTCAGGATCAACCTGTTGCTTTTATTAGTAGGAGGTTGACCCATAGAGAAAAGCGTTGGTCTGCCATTGAGAGGGAGGCCTTTGCTGTGGTCTGGGCACTGAAGAAGTTGAGGCCATACCTGTTTGGCACTCACTTCATTGTTCAGACAGACCACAAACCTCTACTTTGGCTAAAAACAAATGAAAGGTGAAAATCCTAAATTGTTGAGGTGGTCCATATCTCTACAGGGAATGGACTATACAGTGGAACATAGACCTGGGAGTACCCACTCCAATGCAGATGGACTCTCCAGATATTTCCACTTAGACAATGAAGACCCATCAGGAAATGACTAGTCTTATTGTCCTTCGTTTGGGGGGGGGGTGTGTAGGAAAGTACCATCTTGCCTGGCATGTTACCCCCATTTTGCACTGTATATATGTTGTTTTAGTTGTATGTGTCACTGGGACCCTGCCAGCCAGGGCCCCAGTGCTCATAAGTGTGCCTGACTGTGTTACCTGTGTAGTGACTAACTGTCTCACTGAGGCTCTGCTATCCAGAACCTCAGTGGTTATGCTCTCTCATTTCTTTCAAATTGTCACTAACAGGCTAGTGACCAATTTTACCAATTCAGATTGGCTTACTGGAACACCCTTATAATTCCCTAGTATATGGTACTGAGGTACCCAGGGTATTGGGGTTCCAGGAGATCCCTATGGGCTGCAGCATTTCTTTTGCCACCCATAGGGAGCTCTGACAATTCTTACACAGGCCTGCCACTGCAGCCTGAGTGAAATAATGCAGACATTATTTCACAGCCATTTTCACTGCACTTAAGTAACTTATAAGTCACCTATATGTCTATCCTTTACCTGGTAAAGGTTAGGTGCAAAGTTACTTAGTGTGTGGGCACCCTGGCACTAGCCAAGGTGCCCCCACATTGTTCAGGGCAAATTCCCCGACTTTGTGAGTGCTGGAGACACCATTATATGCGTGCACTACACATAGGTCACTACCTATGTGTAGCTTCACAATGGTAACTCCGAATATGGCCATGTAACATGTCATTGATCATGGAATTGCCCCCTCTATGCCATCCTGGCATAGTTGGCACAATCCCATGCTCCCAGTGGTCTGTAGCACAGATCCTGGTACTGCCAAACTGCCTTTTCAGGGGTTTCACTGCAGCTGCTGCCAACCCCACAGACAGGCTTCTGCCCTCCTGGGGTCCAGCCAGGCCTGGCCCAGGATGGCAGAACAAAGGACTTCCTCAGAGAGAGGGTGTTACACCCTCTCCCTTTGGAAAATGGTGTGAAGGCAGGGGAGGAGTAGCCTCCCCCAGCCTCTGGAAATGCTTTCTTGGGCATAGATTTGCCCAATTCTGCATAAGCCAGTTTACACCGGTTCAGGGACCCCTCAGCCCTGCTTAGGCGCGAAACTGGACAAAGGAAAGGGGAGTGACCACTCCCCTGACCTGTACCTCCCCTGGGAGGTGCCCAGAGCTCCTCCAGTGTGCTCCAGACCTCTGCCATCTTGGAAACAGAGGTGCTGCTGGCACACTGGACTGCTCTGAGTGGCCAGTGCCAGCAGGTGACGTCAGAGACTCCTTCTGATAGGCTGAAGGATTTCCACCGGAAGTGCACAGAGGCCGGAGTAGCTGCAAAAGACGCGGTTCCCAGCAATGCAGTCTGGCGTGGGGAGGCAAGGACTTACCTCCACCAAACTTGAACTGAAGAGTCACTGGACTGTGGGAGTCACTTGGACAGAGTTGCTGGATTCAAGGGACCTCGCTCGTCGTGCTGAGAGGAGACCCAGGGGACCGGTGATGCAGTTCTTTGGTGCCTGCAGTTGCAGGGGGAAGATTCCGTCGACCCACGGGAGATTTCTTCGGAGCTTCTAGTGCAGAGAGGAGGCAGACTACCCCCACAGCATGCACCACCAGGAAAACAGTCGAGAAGGCAGCAGGATCAGCATTACAGAGTTGCAGTAGTCGTCTTTGCTACTTTGTTGCAGTTTTGCAGGCTTCCAGCGCGGTCAGCAGTCGATTCCTTGGCAGAAGGTGAAGAGAGAGATGCAGAGGAACTCTGATGAGCTCTTGCATTCGTTATCTAAGGAATTCCCCAAAGCAGAGACCCTAAATAGCCAGAAAAGAGGGTTTGGCTACTTAGGAGAGATGATAGGCTAGCAACACCTGAAGGAGCCTATCAGAAGGAGTCTCTGACGTCACCTGCTGGCCCTGGCCACTCAGAGCAGTCCAGTGTGCCAGCAGCACCTCTGTTTCCAAGATGGCAGAGGTCTGGAGCACACTGGAGGAGCTCTGGGCACCTCCCAGGGGAGGTGCCGGTCACGGGAGTGGTCACTCCCCTTTCCTTTGTCCAGTTTCGCGCCAGAGCAGGGCTGAGGGGTCCCTGAACCGGTGTAGACTGGCTTATGCAGAAATGGGCACCATCTGTGCCCATGAAAGCATTTCCAGAGGCTGGGGGAGGCTACTCCTCCCCTGCCTTAACACCTTTTTCCAAATGGAGAGGGTGTAACACCCTCTCTCTGAGGAAGTCCTTTGTTCTGCCATCCTGGGCCAAGCCTGGCTGGACCCCAGGAGGGCAGAAACCTGTCTGAGGGGTTGGCAGCAGCAGCAGCTGCCGTGAAACCCCTGAAAAGGCAGTTTGGCAGTACCAGGGTCTGTGCTACAGACCCGTAGGATCATGGGGTTGTGCCAACAATGCCAGGATGGCATAGAGGGGGCAATTCCATGATCTTAGACATGTTACATGGCCATATTCTGAGTTACCATTGTGAAGCAACACATAGGTAGTGACCTATGTGTAGTGCATGCGTGTAATGGTGTTCCCGCACTCACAAAGTCCGGGGAATTTGCCCTGAACAATGTGGGGGCACCTTGGCTAGTGCCAGGGTGCCCACACACTAAGTAACTTAGCACCCAACCTTTACCAGGTAAAGGTTAGACATATAGGTGACTTATAAGTTACTTAAGTGCAGTGAAAATGGCTGTGAAATAATGTGTGCATTATTTCACTCAGGCTTCAGTGGCAGGCCTGTGTAAGAATTGTTAGAGCTCCCTATGGGTGGCAAAAGAAATGCTGCAGCCCATAGGGATCTCCTGGAACCCCAATACCCTGGGTACCTCAGTACCATATACTAGGGAATTATAAGGGTGTTCCAGTATGCCAATGTAAATTGGTGAAATTGATCACTAGCCTGTTAGTGACAATTTGTAAAGAGAGAGCATAACCACTGAGGTTCTTGATAGCAGAGCTTCAGTGAGACAGTTAGGCATCACACAGAGAACACATACATATAGGCCACAAACTTATGAGCACTGGGGT
The DNA here is from genome assembly GCF_031143425.1 of Pleurodeles waltl. NCBI lineage: Eukaryota > Metazoa > Chordata > Amphibia > Caudata > Salamandridae > Pleurodeles > Pleurodeles waltl. Next base: position 34,852,624 of record NC_090444.1, on the reverse strand, counting down.
CCTGGCTAGCAGGGTCCCAGTGACACATAACAAACATACTGACAACATAGGGTTTTCACTATGAGCACTGGGCCCTGGCTAGCAGGATCCCAGTGAGACAGTGAAAACACCCTGACATACACTCACAAACAGGCCAAAAGTGGGGGTAACAAGGCTAGAAAGAGGCTACTTTCTCACAGTTGGGTCTTCATCCTACACATTTCATTACTCACAAAAAAGGAAAGAAAGTCCAGCCTTGTTTTAGGCTGTGTGTTTTTTTTCAGTTATGTATGTTCTTCTGTCGTGCGTTGCATTACAGCATATCTCAGTCAATATTGCTGATGCACCTTCTTTTAAATACTGCGTATTTAGCCACTATGAATTAGGGCAGTCATCATCCAGGTACTGGTATCAAGCCAATACTTGTGAACAGCAGAAGTAATACCACAGATGCTGGCTGGATTTCATACACTAGTGTCTGATGTTGTGCTGTGTTGAAATCTGTAATTGCGGGGAATATAATTGGCCAGTGTTTCTGGCTTGGGGACTCCCATCATTAACCATGCAAGACGTGCCCTAAAAGTGCATTTTACAACTCTTTCTAGAATCTCCACAACATAAACAAGAGCTCTCCACGGGCCCAATTTTAGCAAAAAATGTAAAAAGTGTAAAATTCCAGCTATATGTAACAGAGACAGGGCTTGATTTAGATCATTGTGGTGTTACCAACAAACTGGAGCAACGCACCAAGAAGACTTTCAAATTGATGGTGTTCCGCCCACCATATTTAGATGTTACAGTCCTGCAGGCAGTGTACTGGTGGTTCGTTGACAGAAAGAGGACATTGTGGGACCCAATGGACAGTGGACAGTGGTAGTGGCTACAGAAAGGAGGGAAGTCACACACCCACAGTGTACCTTTGCCATATGTGTCCCCCAACATCACACAAAACACAACCAGAACAACCAACACAACTATACACTCATCTACACACTCACACATCACAACTACACAAGTCACAACAATAACTGCCAAACAACACTCACCTAAATGTTGCACTCAGCATGTTTACTTTTGTCCCCACCCTTGTCAGAAGACCTACCATTCTTCCCTTTGCCATCCTTGTCACCTCCTGTATGAACTTTTCTGTTCACTCTTGTTCTGACTCACTTGTCTGCCTTCTTTCCCAATTCTTGGGGAGAGGTCAGATCCGAGTCCACTAGATATTGGTGTAACAAGTCAGACACACAGTTGTTCAGAATATGCTCTCTCAGAATAAGATTATACAGGCTTTCATAGTCAGAAACTTTACTGCCATGCAACCACCCTTTCAAGGCGTTCAATGAACAGTCCACAAAATCTATCCAGTCTTGAGAGGACTCTTTTCTGGTGTCTCAACTTAATCCTGTATTGTTCAGTGGTTAAGGCAAATCCATCCAAGAGTGTATCCTTCAATACAGTGTAATTGTTAGCTTCACTTTCTCTAACAGTAAGGATCTTATCCCTACCCTTTCCATTGAAGGATAGCCACAAAATAGCAGCCCACTGCCTTTGAGGGGCCAACTGTACCATACAGGCCCTCTCAAGTGCAGCAAACCACTTGTTGATGTCATCCCCCTCCTTGTAAGGGGAGACTATCTTGTGCAGATTCCTGGAATCATGCTCTCTAACAGGATTACTGCCAGGAATACTGCTGCTGCCACCATCGGGTGCTAACCCCAACCTCTGTCTTTCCTTCTCAATATCTAGGGATTCCCTATCTAAGGCCAACTGTTGCTGTTTAAGCTTCAGTCTGGTCTCTTCAACCCTCAACCTTTTGAGTTCCCTTTCTAACAAGTTATCCTCAGGGTGGGTGGGTTGGGAATGCTTTGACTCAGATGACAAATTGGAAACTTCAGAGGGGGACCTGTCCCTAACTGTCTGGACCCTGGTAACTTGGCCTCTAGGAATAAAGGATGCGCTACTATGATGGGAACCTCCATTACTACCAACATTACTGGGTGTCCTGCTAGGGGGCAGACCCTGTTCAGAACCCTCCCCAGCTTCCTCAGTGGGTTCCTCTGAGTCAGACTGGGAAGCTTCTATTAACCTCTCATTGGATGGACCAGACTGTTTCTGGTCATTCACCATAAGCATGTTAAACAGAAACTCTTTTGTAGGGTTCTTTCCTATAACTAAACCTCTATCTAAGCAGAGACTCCTTAAGCTCTTGGAAGTCAAAATGTCATAAGTAGCATTGACAGTTTTGGGAGCAGAATCTACCACAGACATGATAGCAAAAAGGTTTAGAGATAGAGAGAGGAAAGAAAAAGTTTTAGAACTTTTGAAAGTACAGAGAAAAAACTTTTTCTAACTTTTAGAAAACTTTTAGAAGTTTTGAGAAACTTATCAGAACTTTGTAAAAAGTTTTAAAGAAGAAAAGCAAACTTTTTTGATTAAGTGTACATACACGGAACTGTTTGGTAAATGATTCTCTTATGAAAAATACAAAATGACACAATGGTAAGTAGTTACAAGTACTTATCCCACTGCTGCACAACCAATGTAGGAGGCTGGCCTGGCTTGTAGTGGGTACCAGAGGTACTCACACCTTGTGCCAGGTCCAGTTATCCCTTATTAGTAGAATAGAGGTGTTTCTAGCAGCTTAGGCTGATAGAAGGTAGCTATGGCAAAGCAGCTTAGGCTGAACTAGGAGACATGCAAAGCTCCTACTATACCACTGGTGTCATATGCACAATATCATAAGAAAACACAATACACAGATATACTAAAAATAAAGGTACTTTATTTTTATGACAATATGCCAAAAGTATCTCAGTGAGTACCCTCAGTGAGAAGGTAAGTAATATACATAAGTTATATGTACACAAACCAAAATCAGGTAAGTAAGAGCAATAAAAGTAATGCAAACAGTGTAGAATTACAATAGGTTGCAATAGGCAAACATAGGTATAGGGGCAACACAAACCATATACTCCAAAAGTGGAATGCGAATCACGAATGGACCCCAGACCTATGTGAGCTTGTAGAGGGTCGCTGGGACTGTAAGAAAACAGTGAGGGTTAGAAAAATACCCCACCCAAAGACCCTGAAAAGTAGGAGTAAAGCACACCTACTACCCCAAAAGAGCACAATAGTCGTGATAGTGGGATTCTGCAGGAAGAACAAGCACCAGCAGTGCACTGATAATGGATTTCCGGACCTGAGGAGCTGCAAGGCAAGGGGACCAAGTCCAATAGTTGCAACAGTGTCCAGGGGGGGCAGGAGCACAGGAAACCCTGGATGAAGGTGCAAGGAAGCTGCCTCCGGTTGGAAGAAGCTTGGAGTTCTGCAGGAAAGAAGAGGACTAGGAACTTCTCCTTTGGAAGACAGATGTTCCACGTCGCGATGACGCTTGCAGAGGTGTTCCCATGCAGAAATACCGCAAACAAACCGTGCTAGCTGCAAGGGTCGTGGTAGAGGTTTTTGGGTGCTGCTGAGGACCAGGAAGGACCAGGATGTCGCCTTTTGGAGACAGAGGGGGCGTCTAGCAACTCAGAGAGCCCTCACAGAAGCAGGCAGCACCCGCAGAAGTACCCCAACAGGCACTTAGAAGAAAAGTGAACCGGAGTCCACGCAAAGTTACAAAAGAGGGTCCCACGATGTCGGAGGCCAACTCAGAGGGTTGTGCACTAGAGGACGGAGTGCTGGGGACCCAAGCCAGGCTGTGCACAAAGGAAATCCTGGAAGAGTGCACAGGAGCCGGAGCAGCTGCAAATCACGCAGTACACAGGTTTGTCATCTGGCGGGGGGACGAAAGGACTTACCTCCACCAAACTTGGACTGAAGGACCACTGGACTGTGGGAGTCACTTGGACCCAGCTCCTGTGTTCCAGGGTCCACGCTCATCAGGATGAGAGGGGACCCAAAGGACCGGTGATGCAGTCTTTTGGTGCCTGCATTAGCAGGGGGAAGATTCTGTCGACCCACAGGAGATTTCTTCTTGGCTTCCAGTGCAGGGTGAAGGCAGACAGCCCTCAGAGCATACACCACCAGGAAACAGTCGAGAAAGCCGGCAGGATGAGGCGCTACAATGTTGCTGGTAGTCGTCTTGCTACTTTGTTGCGGTTTTGCAGGCGTCCTGGAGCAGTCAGCGGTCGATCCTTGGTAGAAGTCGAAGAGGAAAGTTCATAGGAACTCTGGTGAGCTCTTGAATTCGTTATCTGAAGAATACCAGAGGAGAGACCCTAAATAGCCAGAAAAGGAGGTTTGGCTACCAAGAAAGGAGGTTTGGCTACCAAGAGAGGTAAGAACCTATCAGAGGGGGTCTCTGACGTCACCTGCTTTCACTGCCCACTCAGAGCAGTCCAGTGTGCCCCCAACACCTCTGAATCTAAGATGGCAGAGGTCTAAGACACACTGGAGGAGCTCTGGGCACCTCCCCCGGAGGTACTGTTCAGGGGAGTGGTCACTCCCCTTTCCTTTGTCTAGTTTCGCACCAGAGCAGGGCTGGGGGATCCCTGAACCAATGTAGACTGGCTTATGCAGAGATGGGCACCATCTGTGCCCATCAAAGCATTTCCAGAGGCTGGGGGAGGCTACTCCTCCCCAGCCCTTCACACCTATTTCCAAAGGGAGAGGGTGTAACACCCTCTCTCAGAGGAATTCCTTTGTTCTGCCTTCCTGGGCTGGGGCTGCCCAGACCCCAGGAGGGCAGAATCCTGTCTGAGGGGTTGGCAGCAGCAGCAGCTGTAGCGGAAACCCCGGAAAGGCAGTTTGGCAGCACCCGGGTTCTGTGCTAGAGACCCGGGGGATCATGGAATTGTTCCCCCAATACCAGAATGGTATTGGGGTGACAATTCCATGATCTTAGACATGTTACATGGCCATGTTCGGAGTTACCATTGTGACGCTATACATAGGTAGTGACCTATGGGTAGTGCACGCGTGTAATGGTGTTCCCGCACTCGCAAAGTTAAGGGAAATTTTCCCTGAACAATGTGGGGGCACCTTGGCTAGTGCCAGGGTGCCCTCACACTAAGTAACTTGGCACCTAACCTTCACCAAGTGAGGGTTAGACATATAGGTGACTTATAAGTTACTTATGTGCAGTGGTATATGGCTGTAAAATAACGTGGACGTTATTTCACTCAGGCTGCACTGGCAGTCCTGTGTAAGAATTGTCTGAGCTCCCTATGGGTGGCAAAAGAAATGCTGCAGCCCATAGGGATCTCCTGGAACCCCAATATCCTAGGTACCTAGGTACCATATACAAGGGAATTATATGGGTGTACCAATGTGCCAATGAGAATTGGTAAAATTAGTCACTAGCCTGCAGTGACAATTTTAGAAAGCAGATAGAGCATAAAAACGGAGGTTCTGGTTAGCAGAGACTCAGTGATAGAGTTAGGCACCACACAGGGAACACATACAGGGCACACTTATGACTGGGGTCCTGGCTAGCAGGATCCCAGTGACACAAGGGCAAAAACAAAGATAAATACATTGAAAATGGGGGTAACATGCCAGGCAAGATGGTACTTTCCTACAGCGCTCATTCACTTAATGCCCCCTTATAACGTACCTGGAATTAGAAAGCTCATTCACAGGTCCAATGTGTACAGGATGGCACAGAGTGTCCATGGGAGAGTTGTGCAGTAGAGGATGGGGCAGAATGCCCATGGGAGAGCTGTGCTGTACAGGTTTGGACAGGGTGTCCGGGGGAGAGCTGCGGATGGGGCAGAGTGTCCATGTGAGAGCTGTGCTGTACAGGGTGGGACAGAGTGTCTGTGGGAGAGCTGTGCCGGACAGGATGGGACAGAGGGTCCATGGGAGAGCTGTACAGTACAGCATGGGGCAGAGGGTCCATGGGAGACCTGTGCAGTACAGGATGGGACAGAGTGTCCATGGGAGAGCTGTGGATGGGGCAGAGTGTCCATGGGAGAGCTGTGGAGTACAGGATGGGACAGTGTCCATGGGAGGTCTGTGCAGTATGGGACAGAGTGCCCATGGGAGAGCTGTGCAGTACATGATGGGGCAGAATGTCCATGAAAGAGCTGTGGAGTACAGGATGGGACAGTGTCCATGGGTGAGCTGTGCAGTACAGGATGTGACAGAGGCCTTCATTACAACCCTGGCGGTAAATCTCGCTTTACGCCGTGCTGAAGACCGCCAACATACCGTTGTGGCGGCAGAATTCCGCTACAGGAGAGCTGTGCTGTACAGGATGGGGCAGAGTGTCCATGGGAGAGCTGTGCAGTACAAGATGGGACAGAGTGTTCATGGGAGAGCTGTGCTGTACAGGATGGGACTGAGTGTGCATGGGAGAGCTGTGCAGTACAGGATGGGGCAGAGTGTCCATGGGAGAGCTGTCGGTACAGTACAGGAGGGGACAGGGTGTCCATGGGAGAGCTGTGCTGTACAGGGTGGGACAGAGTGTCCATGGGATAGAGTGTGCATGGGAGAGCTGTGCAGTACAGGATGGGGCAGAGTGTCCATGGGAGAGCTGTGCAGTACAGGATGGGGCAGAGTGTCCATGGGAGAGCTGTGCAGTACAGCATGGGACTGAGTGTGCAAGGGAGAGCTGTGCAGTACAGAATGGGACAGTGTGTCCTTGGGAGAGCTGTGCAGTACAGGATGGGACAGAGTGTCCATGGGAGAGTTGTGCAGTACAGGATGGGACGGAGTGTCCATGGGAGAGTTGTGCAGTACAGGATGGGACAAACTGTCCATGGGAGAGTTGTGCTGCACAGGATGGGACACAGTGTCCATGGGAGAGCTGTGCAGTACAGGATTGGACAGCGTGTCCATGGAAGAGCTGGTGCGTACAGGATGGGACAGTGTCCATGGGAGAGCTGTGCAGCACAGGATGGGACAGGCTGTCCAATAGAGAGCTGTGCAGCACAGGGTGGGACAGTGTTTCCATGGGAGGGCTGTCCAGTACAGCATGGGACAGTGTCCATGGGAGGGCTGTGTTGTACAGGATGGTACAGAGTGTCCATGGGAGAGCTGTGCAGTACAGGATGGGACAGTGTCCATGGGAGAGTTGTGCTGTACAGGATGGGACAGTGTCCATGGGAGAGTTGTGCTGTACAGCATGGGACAGTGTCCATGGGAGGGCTGCGCCGTACAGGATGGGACAGAGTGTCCATGGGAGAGCTGAACAGTACAGGATGGGCCAGAGTGTCCATGGGAGAGCTGTGCAGTACAGGATGGGACATAGTGTCCATGGGAGAGCTGTGCAGCACAGGATGGCACAGAGTGTCCATGGGAGAGGTGTGCAGTATGAAACTATGCCCGTGGGAGAGCTGTTTAGCACAGGGTGGGACTGAGTGTCCATGGGAGAGCTGTGCAGTACTGGACACAGTGTCAAAGGGAGGGCTGTGCAGTACAGGGTGGGACAGTGTCCATGGGAGAGTTGTGCTGTACAGGATGGGACAGGGTGTCCATGGGAGAGCTGAGCAGTACAGGGTGGGACAGAGTGTGCATAGGAGAGCTGTGCAGTGCACGATGGGACAGTGTCCATGGGAGAGCTGTGCAGCACAGGATGGGACAGAGTGTCCATGGGAGAACTGTGCAGCACAGGGTGGGACATAGTGTCCATGGGAGGGCTCAGCAGTACAGGGTGGGACAGTGTCCATGGGAGAGCTGTGCAGTACAGCATAGGGTAGAGTGTGCATGTGAGAGCTGTGCAGTACATGATGGGAGAGCTGTGCAGTACAGAATGGGAGAGAGTGTCCATCGGAGAGTTGTGCAGTACAGGATAGGACAGTGTGTCCATGGCAGAGCTGTGCAGTACAGGACGGGACAGTGCCAATGGGAGAGCTGTGCAGTACAAGATGGGACAGGGCGTCCATGGGAGAGCTGTGCAGCACAGGATGGGGCAGAGTGTCCGTGGGGGAGCTGTGCAGTACAGGGTGGGACAGAGTGTATATGGGAGAGCTGTGCAGTACAGGGTAGGACAGAGTGTCCATGGGAGAGCTGTGCAGTACAGGGTAGGACAGAGTGTCCTTGGGAGAGCTCTGCAGTACAGGATGGGACAGTGTCCATGGGAGAGCTGTGCAGTACAGGATGGGTCAGTGTCTATGGGAGAGCTGTTGGTACAGTACAGGATGGGACAGGGTGTCCATGGGAGAGTTGTGCTGTTCAGGATGGGACAGAGTGTCCATGGGAGAGCTGTGCAGTACAGGATGGGACAGAGTGTCCATGAGAGAGCTGTGCAGTACAGGGTGGGACTGAGTGTGCATGGGAGAGCTATGCAGTACAGGATGGGGCAGAGTGTCCATGGGAGAGCTGTGCAGTAGAGGATGGGACTGAGTGTGCATGGGAGAGCTGTGCAGTACAGAATGGGACAGTGTGTCTTTGGGAGAGCTGTGCAGTACAGGATGGGACAGAGTGTCCATGGGAGAGTTGTGCAGTACAGGATGGGACAGAGTGTCCATGAGAGAGCTGTGCAGTACAGGGTGGGACTGAGTGTGCATGGGAGAGCTATGCAGTACAGGATGGGGCAGAGTGTCCATGGGAGAGCTGTGCAGTATAGGATGGGACTGAGTGTGCATGGGAGAGCTGTGCAGTACAGAATGGGACAGTGTGTCTTTGGGAGAGCTGTGCAGTACAGGATGGGACAGAGTGTCCATGGGAGAGTTGTGCAGTACAGGATGGGACAGACTGTCCATGGGAGAGTTGTGCTGTAGAGGATGGGACACAGTGATCATGGGAGAGCTGTGCAGAACAGGATTGGACAGAGTGTCCATGGAAGAGCTGGTGCGTACAGGATGGGACAGTGTCCATGGGAGAGCTGTGCAGCACAGGATGGGACAGGCTGTCCATGGGAGAGCTGTGCAGCACAGGGTGGGACAATGTTTCCATGGGAGGGCTGTCCAGTACAGCATGTGTAGGAGGCTGATGGTACTTTCCTACAGCATGGGACAGTGTCCATGGGAGGGGTGTGCTGTACAGGATGGGACAGTATCCATAGGAGAGCTGTGCAGCACAGGATAAGATAGGCTGTCCATGGGAGAGCTGTGCAGCACAGGGTGGGACAGAGTGTCCATGGGAGAGCTGTGCAGTACAGGATGGGACATGGTGTCCATGGAAGAGCTGTGCAGTACAGGATGGGGCAGAGTGTCCATGGGAGAACTGTGCAGTACAGGATGGTTCAGAATGTCCATAGGAGAGCTGTGCAGTATGGGACAGTGTCCATGAGAGAGCTGTGCAGTACGGGATGGGAAGGGTGTCAATGGGAGTGCTGTGCTGTACAGGATGGGACAGTGTCCATGGGAGGGCTAAGCAGCACAGGATGGCACAGAGTGTCCATGGGATAGATGTGCAGTATGAAACTGTGTCCGTGGGAGAGCTGTGCAGCACAGGGTGGGACAGAGTGTCCATGGGAGAGCTGTGCAGTACAGGATGGGACAGTGTCCATGGGAAAGCTGTGTAGTACAGGATGGAACAGGGTGTCCATGGGAGAGCTGAGCAATACAGGGTGGGACAGCGTGTCCATTGAAGAGCTGTGCAGTAGAGGGTGGGACAGGGTGTCAATGGGAGAGCTGTGCTGTACCGGATGGGACAGTGTCCATGGGAGAGCTGTGCAGTACAGGATGGGACAGAGTGTCAATGGGAGAGCTGTTCTGTACAGGATGGGACAGTGTCCATGGGAGAGCTGGGCAGTACAGGGTGGGACAGAGTGTCCATGGGAGAGCTGTGCAGTACAGGGTGGGACAGAGTGTCCTTGGGAGAGCTGTGCAGTACAGGATGGGGACAGTGTCCATGGGAGTGCTGTGCAGTACAGGATGGGACAGAGTGTCCTTGGGAGAGCTGTGCAGTGTAGGATGGGACAGAGTGTCCATGGGAGAGCTGTGCAGCACAGGATGGGACTGAGTGTCCTTGGGAGAGCTGTGCAGTATAGGATGGGACAGAGTGTCCATGGGAGAGCTGTGCAGTACAGGGTGGGACAGAGTGTCCTTGTGAGAGCTGTGCAGTACAGGATGGGACAGAGTGTCCATGGGAGAGTTGTGCAGTACAGGATGGGACGGAGTGTCCATGGGAGAGTTGTGCAGTACAGGATGGGACAAACTGTCCATGGGAGAGTTGTGCTGCACAGGATGGGACACAGTGTCCATGGGAGAGCTGTGCAGTACAGGATTGGACAGCGTGTCCATGGAAGAGCTGGTGCGTACAGGATGGGACAGTGTCCATGGGAGAGCTGTGCAGCACAGGATGGGACAGGCTGTCCAATAGAGAGCTGTGCAGCACAGGGTGGGACAGTGTTTCCATGGGAGGGCTGTCCAGTACAGCATGGGACAGTGTCCATGGGAGGGCTGTGTTGTACAGGATGGTACAGAGTGTCCATGGGAGAGCTGTGCAGTACAGGATGGGACAGTGTCCATGGGAGAGTTGTGCTGTACAGGATGGGACAGTGTCCATGGGAGAGTTGTGCTGTACAGCATGGGACAGTGTCCATGGGAGGGCTGTGTTGTACAGGATGGTACAGAGTGTCCATGGGAGAGCTGTGCAGTACAGGATGGGACAGTGTCCATGGGAGAGTTGTGCTGTACAGGATGGGACAGTGTCCATGGGAGAGTTGTGCTGTACAGCATGGGACAGTGTCCATGGGAGGGCTGTGCAGTATAGGATGGGACAGAGTGTCCATGGGTGAGCTGTGCAGCACAGGATGGGGCAGAGTGTCCATGGGAGAGCTGTGCAGTACAGGATGGGACAGAGTGTCCATGGGGCAGCTGTGCAGCACAGGGTGGGACAGAGTGTCTATGGGAGAGCTGTGCAGTACAGGGTGGGACAGAGTGTCCTTGGGAGAGCTGTGCAGTACAGGATGGGACAGTGTCCATGGGAGAGCTGTGCAGTACAGGATGGGTCAGTGTCCATGGGAGAGCTGTCGGTACAGTAGAGGATGGGACAGAGTGTCCATGGGAGGGCTGTGCAGTACAGGGTGGGACAGTGTCCATGGGAGAGTTGTGCTGTACAGGATGGGACAGGGTGTCCATGGGAGAGCTGAGCAGTACAGGGTGGGACAGAGTGTGCATGGGAGAGCTGTGCAGTGCACGATGGGACAGTGTCCATGGGAGAGCTGTGCTGTACAGGATGGGAGAGAGGGTCCATGGGAGAGCTGTGCAGTACAGGATGGGACAGAGTGTCCATGGGAGAGCTGTGCAGTACAGGATGGGACAGAGTGTCCATGGGAGGGCTGAGCAGTACAGGATGGGAGAGAGGGTCCATGGGAGAGCTGTGCTGTAGAAGCTGTTGTCAAAAGCACTTTCCTTTGGATGAGGAACTTTATGGAAACTCCAATAACTCTGAAAAAATGAGTTCTGTTTGTGTTTTTTTATGTTTTTTCTGAATCTGACTTCCAAGGTATGTCACTTGTTGCATAGTGCTCTGACTAAAGAGCCGGTCCCGAAGCGCTAGACCCGTGACGTTGTCCATATTGAAAGTCCTTGACATACTTTAAAAAGTCTGGGATTTGTGGGTAATATTTATATAAAGATATATAGCTACAATGAGAATGTCCCCGGTGAATGAATGTGAACGAGTGTTGTGAGGCCATCGGCTCGGCTCTAACTGTAGGATCGTGTTTGCATTAAGGACGTGTGAGTTGGTATTGTTGGGATTATTAATGTTAATAATAAGAGTGACAGCTTTCAGTAAAGTGCTTCGAGACTGCACGAATGTTAGCGCTACAAATGAGGCTTTGTTGCACAATAGCGAGATGTTGTTCAGTTCGGTGAAAGGCACCGGGGTCGAAAGTGAGTTAGAAATTAAAATCCAAAAGATGTGTTCTGCAAAGTGGAGAAAGCAGATTGTATTACCGAACATGGGGCGTCGCCTCTGCAACACTCAGGGTTTCCTAAAAACAGCAAATTGCCGAATAGTTTCACATGTTTGCAGGGAGTCAGGGTCGGGGCTGTCAGTGCACTGAATACTTTCCATCAACAGCCGACGAAATGAAACAAAACCTTTGGCAAATACACGTTTGGTTTTTCAGTATCAGTCATGGGCTGAAAAAATCATAAATCTATGGAAATTCTTGTTTAATTATTCCCACGAATTATAATCTCTTTCTCTCATAGCGCGTAGTTCACTAGGACTCAGAAACAAGGGCGCTGCAGCCCGAGCGGTCACCGGAATCTTTCATTTCAGAGATATATGTATAAAAAGTGTTTGCAGGAATGTTTCTTCGGGGCAGAGTTGGGGGCGCAGAGGAGCACAAGAAGTTTCATGTATATCAACCCCTCCTGTGCCAGGCCTTCCCCCCCCAGTGCTGGGCCCTTTGTGGCTATTTGGGGCAGTTCGCGCTTCGGCCTCATAACTTTTTGTCCACATAAGTTATCCGGCCAATTTCCGTCCTTTTTTCCAACAACGCAGAGATTCTAGAGGTTCCCAGAGTTTGTGGGTACCATGAAGGAGACCAAGTAATGAGCCAAAATACAGCGAAAATATCGTTTAAAGAAAATGGGAAAAAAGGGGCTGCAGAAGAAGGCTTGTGGTTTTTTCCCTGAAAATGGCATCAACAAAGGGTTTCTGGTGCTAAAATCACCATCTTCCCAGCTTTCAGGAACAGGCAGACTTGAATCAGAAAACCAAACTTTTCAACACAATTTTGGCATTTTACTGGGACATACCCCATTTTTACTATTTTTTGTGCTTTCAGTCTCCTTCCAGTTAGTGACAGAAATGGGTGTGAAACCAATGCTGGATCCCAGAAAGCTAAATATTTCTGAAAAGTAGACACAATTCTGAATTCAGCAAGGGGTCATTTGTGTAGATCCTACAAGGTTTTCCTACAGAAAATAACAGCTGAAATAAGCACATTTTGAAATTGAGCTGAAAACAGCCATTTGTCTCCATGTTTTACCTTGTAACTTTTTCCTACAAAGTTGAATTTTTGAAAGCAATATACCATCTCTTCTGGTTGCGGGGATATGTAGGGCTTGTAGATTCATCAAGAACCCTAGGTACCCAGAGCCAATAAATGAACTGCACCTTGCAATGGGTTTTCATTCTATACCGGGTATACAGCAATTCATTTGCTGAAATATAAAGAGTGAAAAATAGGTATCAAGCAAACCTTTGTATTTCCAAAATGGGCACAAGATAAGGTGTTGAGAAGCAGTGGTTATTTGCACATCTCTGAATTCCGGGGTGCCCACACTAGCATGTGAATTACAGGGCATTTCTCAAATAGACGTCTTTTTTACCAAATGTCTTCCATTTGGAAGGAAAATACGCATAGAAAGACAAGGGGCAATAACACTTGTTCTGCTATTCTGTGTTCCCCCAAGTCTCCTGATAAAAATGGTACCTCACTTGCGTGGGGAGGCCTAATGCCCACGACAGGAAATGCAACATGGAAACATCACATTTTTACACTGAAAACTGACGTGTTTTTTGGAAACTGCCTAGCTGTAGATTTTGGCCTCTAGCTCAGCCGGCACCTAGGAAAACTTATAAAACCTGTGCATTTGTGAAAACTAGACACGTAGGGGAATCCATAACGGGGTGACTTGTGTAGCTTTTGTTACCCAGAATCATTTGCAAACATCAAAATTTGGCAAAAAAACACTTTTTTCATCACATTTCGGTGACAGAAAGTTCTGGATTCTGAGAGGAGCCACAAATTTCCTTCCACCCAGTGTTCCCCCAAATCTCCCGATAAAAATGGTACCTCACTTGTGTGGGTAGGCCTAGCGCCCGCGACAGGAAACACCCCAAAACGCAACATGGACACATCACATTTTCCCAAAGAAAACAGAGCTGTTTTTTGCAAAGTGCCTAGCTGTGGATTTTGGCCTCTAGCTCAGCCGGCACCTAGGGAAACCTAGCAAACCTTTGCAGTTTTGAAAACTAGAGACCTAGGGGAATCCAAGATGGGGTGACTTGTGGGGTTCTCACCAGGTTCTGTTACCCAGAAACCTTTGCCAACCTCAACATTTGTCCAACAAAAACAGTTTTCCCTCACATTTCAGTGACAGAAAGTTCTGGAATCTGAGAGGAGCCACAAATTTCCTTCCACCCAGCGTTCCCCCAAGTCTCCCGATAAAAATGATACTTCACTTGTGTGGGTGGCCCAGGTGCCTGCAACAGAAAAAAGCCAAAAACCTGTAGAGATTGAGGGGAGAGCACAGCGAGTTGATAAGCAAATATTTTTATTTGATACATCTTTAGGCTGACTCTGCTTTGGGGACTGTAGGAGGCTGGCCTGGCTTGTAGTGGGTACCAAGGGGTACTTACACTCTGTACCAGGTCCAGTTATCCCTTATTAGTGTAGAAGAGGTGTTTCTAGCAGCTTAGGCTGATAGAAGGTAGCTATAGCAGAGCAGTTTAGGCTGAACTCCCTAGTCCCTAGTTGGCCCACTTAAGTACTTAAGTAACTTATAAGTCATAAAAGTCAAAAGTCATAAGGTTAGGTGCTAAGTTACTTAGTGTGTGGGTACCCTGGCACTAGCCAAGGTGCCCCCACATTGTTCAGGGCAAATTCCCCGGACGTTGTGAGTGCGGGGACACCATTACACGCGTGCACTATACATATATCACGACATATGTATAGCGTCACAATGGTAACTCCGAACATGGCCATGTAACATGTCAGGGCTGGGGAGGAGTAGCCTCCCCCAGCCTCTGGAAATGCTTTGATGGGCACAGATGGTGCCCATCTCTGCATAAGCCAGTCTACACTCCACCAGTGTGCTCCAGTCCTCTGCCATCTTGGAAACAGAGGTGCTGCTGGCACACTGGACTGCTCTGAGTGGCCAGGGCCAGCAGGTGACGTCAGAGACTCCTTCTGATAGGCTCTTACCTGTGTTGCTAGCCTATACTCCTTCCTAAGTAGCCAGACCTCCTTTTCTGGCTATTTAGGGTCTCTGCTGTGGGGAATTCTTTAGATAACGAATGCAAGAGCTCATCAGAGTTCCTCTGCATCTCTCTCTTCACCTTCTGCCAAGGAATCGACCGCTGACTGCTCTGGACGCCTGCAAAACCGCAACAAAGTAGCAAAGACGACTACTGCAACCTTGTAACACTGATCCAGCCGCCTTCTCGACTGTTTTCCTGGTGGTGCGTGCTGTGGGGGTAGTCTGCCTCCTCTCTGCACTAGAAGCTCCGAAGAAATCTCCCGTGGGTCGACGGAATCTTCCCCCTGCAACCGCAGGCAACAAAAGACTGCATCACCGGTCCTCTGGGTCCCCTCTCAGCACGACGAGCGTGGTCCCTGGAACTCAGCAACTCTGTCCAAGTGACTCCCACAGTCCAGTGATTCTTCAGTCCAAGTTTGGTGGAGGTAAGTCCTTGCCTCCCCACGCTAGACTGCATTGCTGGGCACCGCGTGATTTGCAGCTGCTCCGGCTCCTGTGCACTCTTCCAGGATTTCCTTTGTGCACAGCCAAGCCTGGGTCCCCGACACTCTAACCTGCAGTGCACGACCTCCTGAGTTGTCCTCCGGCGTCGTGGGACCTTCTTTTGTGACTTCGGTTGAGCTCCGGTTCACTCTTCTTTGTAGTGCCTTTTCCGGCACTTCTGCAGGTGCTGCTTGCTTCTGAGTGGGCTCTTTGTCTTGCTGGGCGCCCCCTCTGTCTCCTCACACAATTGGCGACATCCTGGTCCCTCCTGGGCCACAGCAGCATCCAAAAACCCTAACTGCAACCCTTGCAGCTAGCAAGGTTTGTTTGCGGTCTTTCTGCACGGAAACACCTCTACAAGCTTCTTCTTGACGTGTGACATCCATCCTCCAAAGGGAAAGTTCCTAGTAATCTTTGTTCTTGCAGAATCCACAGCTTCTACCATCCAGTGGCAGCTTCTTTGCACCCACAGCTGGCATTTCCTGGGCATCTGCCCACTCCCGCCTTGATCGTGACTTTTGGACTTGGTCCCCTTGTTCCACAGGTACTCTCGTCTGGAAATCCGTCGTTGGTGCATTGCTGGTATTGGTCTTCCTTGCAGAATTCCCCCATCACGACTTCTGTGCTCTCTGGGGAACTAAGGTGCACTTTGCATCCACTTTTCAGGGTCTTGGGGTGGGATATTTTTCCAACCCTCACTGTTTTCTTACAGTCCCAGCGACCCTCTACAAGGTCACATAGGTTTGGGGTCCATTCGTTATTCGCATTCCACTTTTGGAGTATATGGTTTGTGTTGCCCCTATACCTATGTGCTCTCATTGCAATCTATTTTGACTGTACATTGCTTGCATTGCTTTCTATTGCTATTACTGTATATTTTTGGTATTCGGTACATATATCTTGTGTATATTTGCTATCCTCATACTGAGGGTACTCACTGAGATACTTTTGGCATATTGTCATAAAAATAAAGTACCTTTTTTTTTAGTATATCTGTGTATTGTGTTTTCTTATGATATTGTGCATATGACACCAGTG
Organism: Pleurodeles waltl; assembly: GCF_031143425.1. Lineage (NCBI taxonomy): Eukaryota > Metazoa > Chordata > Amphibia > Caudata > Salamandridae > Pleurodeles > Pleurodeles waltl. The sequence goes on along the minus strand of NC_090444.1, from coordinate 34,836,281 downwards.
GTATAGTAGGAGCTTTACACGTCTCCTAGTTCAGCCTCAGCTGCTCTGCTAAGCTACCCTTTTCTATCAGCCTAAGCTGCTAGACACCTCTTCTACACTAATAAGGGATAACTGGACCTGGTGCAGAATGTAAGTACCCCTTGGTACCACTACAAACCAGGCCAGCCTCCTACAAGTGGTCCTTAGAGGAATAGCTTCAGGATATCTTGTGGCATGGTCCACTACCACCAAGATAAACCTATTGCCTGAATCAGTAGGAGGGTCAAGGGGGCCAACTATGTCAACCCCTACCCTTTCAAAGGGAACCCCAACCACAGGTAGTGGAATAAGGGGAGCCTTTGGAGTGCCACCAGTCTTGCCACTGACTTTGCAGGTCACGAAAGACTTACCTAAAATCTTTTGTGTCCTCTGACATCCTAGGCCAGTGAAACAGGGGGTCAAGCCTTTCCCATGTTTTAATTTGACCCAAATGTCCAGCCAAGGGAATGTCGTGTGCCAGAGTTAGGAGGAACTCTCTGTACTGCAGGGGAATGACCAATCTCCTGGCTGCTCCAGGTTTTGGGTCCCTTGCCTCTGTGTACAAGAGGTTGTCCTCCCAGTAAACTCTATGTGAGTCACTGACATCCCCATTTTGCTGCTTGACAGCTTGCTGTCTGAGACCCTCTAATGTGGGACAGGATTGCTGTGCCACACTCAGCTCCTCCCTGGCAGTCCCCCTCCACCTAAAAGCTCAGCAGTGTCTGCTGCCAGCTCATCTGGTGAAGGTTCTGCACAGGGTGGAAGTTCTTCTTCCTCAGAAGTTTAATCATCTGTAGAGGGAGGGATATTGGGTAGGGATTTACCCTTGCTTCCCCTAGCTTTAGGGAGCACTTGGTCCATTGTGAGCGTCTGTCACTTGATACTGGTGACCAAGTAGGTGTTGTTCAGGGTGTACCAGGTTCTCTATCACCAAGGTAACACTGGCACCTGTGTCCCTGTAGGCCTGAACCTCAACACCATTGATTAGGGGAAGTTGCTTGTACTTATCCATATTAAGGGGACAAGCAACCAAGGTGGCCAAATCAATGGCACCTTCAGAGACTAGCACAGCCTCTGTGGTCTCCCTAACAAGACCAACCCAAACTAAATTACCAAAAGTGAGCCCAGCTACTCCCTTGGATTGGATATTAGTAGGTATGCTCCCACTACCACTGCTATTACTAGGGGCACTAGAGGTTGCAGTAGGGGTTGTGGTAGTGGGAGGTTTGGTGTTTTTCTTTGGACAACTGGCATCAGTTGTCCAATGGCCTTTTACTTTACATAATAACACCAAGGCTTTTTTACATGATTAGAAGAGGATTTGGACCCACCACCCACACCAGAGTGTTTTTGTGGGCATGATGAAGACTCATTTTAGATTTGTCCCCACCCTTGTCAGAAGACTTATCATCCTTCTTCTTGCCATCCTTGTCACCCCCTGTATGAACTTTTCTGTTCACTCTTGTTCTGACCCATTTGTTTTCCTTCTTTCCCAATTCTTGGGGAGAGGTCAGATCTCAGTCCACTAGGTATTGGTGTAACAAGTCAGACACACAGTTATTCAGAATATGCTCTCTCAGAATTAGATTGTACAGGCTTTCATAGTCAGAAACTTTACTGCCATGTAACCACCCCTCCAAGGCCTTCACTGAACAGTCAACAAAGTATATCCAGTCTTGTGAGGACTCTTTTCTGGTTTCTCTGAACTTAATCCTGTATTGTTCAGTGGTTAGCCAAACCCATCCAAGAGTGTATCCTTCAAAACTGCAAAATTATTGGCATCACTTTCTCTAACAGTAAGGAGCCTATCCCTACCCTTTCCATTGAAAGATAGCCATAGGATAGCAGCCTACTGCCTTTGAGGGACCCCCGTACCATATAGGCCCTCTCAAGTGCAGCAAACCACTTGTTAATGTCACCCCCCTCATTGTAAGGGGGAACTATCTTGTGCAGATTCCTGGAATCATGCTCTCTCACAGGATTGGTATCAGGAATACTGCTGCTGCCACCATGGGGTCCAAACCCCAACCTCTGTCCCTCCTTCTCCAGATCTAGGGATTCCCTGTCTAGAGCCAGCTGTTGGTGTTTAAGCTTCAGTCTGGTCTCTTCCACTCTCAACTTGTTGAGTTCCCTTTCTAACATTTTGTCTTCAGGGTGGGTGGGTTGGGAATGCTTGGATACTGAGGATATGTTGGAATTAACAGAGGGAGACCTGTCCCTAACAGCTTGCACTCCAATAATCTGGCCTTCAGGAACAAAAACATCCCTACTATGATGAGAGCTTCTATTACTACCAGTATTGCTAGGTGGTCTGCTAAGGGGCAGATTAGGAATATAACCCTATACACCTCCCTCAAGGGGCTCCCCTGAGTCAGAGTGTGAGCTATCTACTAACTTCTCAGATGAAGTGCCACCCTGGACCTTATCATTCTCTATGAGCATGTTAAACAGAAATTCTCTAGAAGCATTCTTTCCTACCACTAAACCTCTATCAATGCAGATACTCCTTAGGCTCTTAAAGTTAAGATTGTCAAATGTTGTATTGACCATTTTAAGAGAAGTTCCTACATCAGACATAATAGAAGAAGGTTTAGGGACAGTGAGAAGAGAGAAATAGTTTCAGGACTTTTTAAATAACAGAAAAAAAAAACTTTTTCAAACGTTTTGAAACTTTTAGAAAGTTTAGGAGTACTTTTCAGCACTTAGCAGAAAGTGTAAGAGAAGAAAAGCACAACTTTTTGGTTAGGTGTACATACACTGAACTTGTTTTGTATATTTTTCTCTTATGAAAAGTACAAAATGACAAAGTGGTAAGTGTAGGAGGCTGGACTGGCTTGTAGTGAGTACCAAGGGGTACTTACACCTTGCACCAGGCCCAGGTATCCCTTATTAGTGTATAGGGTGTCTAGCAGCTTAGGCTGATAGATAATGGTAGCTTAGCAGAGCCGCTTAGGCTGAACTAGGAGACGTGTGAAGCTACTACAGTACCACAAATGCCATATGCACAATATCATAAGAAAACACAATACACAGTTATACTAAAAATAAAGGTACTTTATTTTTATGACAATATGCCAAAAGTATCTCAGTGAGTACCCTCAGTATGAGGGTAAGAAATATACACAAGATATATGTACACAATACCAAAAATATGCAGTATAGTCTTAGAAAACAGTGCAAACAGTGTAAAATTACAATAGGATGCAATGGGAGCACATAGGGATAGGGGCAACACAAACCATATACTCCAAAAGTGGAATGCGAATCACGAATGGACCCCAAACCTATGTGACCTTGTAGAGGGTCGCTGGGACTATTATAAAATAGTAAGGGTTAGAAAAATACCCCACCCCAAGACCCTGAAAAGTGAGTGCAAAGTGCACTAAAGTTCCCCCAAAGACACAGAAGTCGTGATAGAGGAATAATGCAAGAAAGACACAACCCAGCAATGCAACAACAATGGATTTCCAGTTGAGGGTACCTGTGGAACAAGGGGACCGAGTCCAAAAGTCACAAGCAAGTCGGAGATGGGCAGATGCCCAAGAAATGCCAGCTGTTGGTGCAAAGAAGCTTCTACTGGACTGAAGAAGCTGAGGATTCTGCAGGAACGACAAGGGTTAGAGACTTCCCCTTTGGAGGATGGATCCCCCACGCCGTGGAGAGTCGTGCAGAAGTGCTTTCCCGCCAGATGGACACCAACAAGCCTTGCTAGCTGCAAGTCGTGCGGTTAGCGTTTTTGGATGCTGCTGTGGCCCAGGATGGACCAGGATATCGCCAATTTCGTCAGGGGACAGAGGCGACGCCGAGTAAGGCAAGGAGCCCTCTCAGAAGCAGGCAGCACCCGCAGAAGTGCCAGAACAGGCACTACGAAGAAAAGTGAAACGGTGCTCACCTGAAGTTACACAAAGGAGTCCCACGTCGCCGGAGACCAACTTAGAAAGTCGTGCAATGCAGGTTAGAGTGACGTGGACCCAGGCTTGGCTGTGGACAAAGGATTTCCGCCGGAAGTGCACAGAGGCCGGAGAAGTTGCAAAAGTCGCGGTTACCAACAATGCAGTCTGGCGTGGGGAGGCAAGGACTTACCTCCACCAAACTCGGACTGAAGAGTCACTGGACCGTGGGGGTCACTTGGACAGTCTTGCTGGATTCGAGGGACCTCGCTCGTCGTCGTGAGAGGAGACCCAAGGGACCGGTGATGCAGCTTTTTGGTGCCTGCGGTAGCAGGGGGAAGATTCCGTCGACCCACAGGAGATTTCTTCACAGCTTCTGATGCAGAGAGGAGGCAGACTACCCCCATAGGATGCACCACCAGGAAAACAGTTGAGAAGGCAGCAGGAGCAGCGTTACAAGGTTGCAGTAGTCGTCTTTGCTACTTTGTTGCAGTTTTGCAGGCTTCCAGCGCGGTTAGCAGTCGATTCCTTGGCAGAAGGTGAAGAGGGAGATGCAGAGGAACTCTGATGAGCTCTTGCATTCGTTATCTGAGGAATCCCCAAAGAAAGAGACCCTAAATAGCCAGAAAAGAGGGTTTGGCTACTTAGGAGAGAGGATAGGCTAGCAACACCTGAAGGAGCCTATCAGAAGGAGTCTCTGACGTCAGCTGTGGGCACTGGCCACTCAGAGCAGTCCAGTGTGCCAGCAGCACCTCTGTTTCCAAGATGGCAGAGGTCTGGAGCACACTGGAGGAGCTCTGGTCACCTCCAAGGGGAGGTGCAGGTCAGGGGAGTGGTCACTCCACTTTCCTTTGTCCAGTTTCGTGCCCAGGCAGGGCCGAGGGGTCCCTGAACCGGTGTAAACTGGCTTATGCAGAATTGGGCACATTTGTGCCCAACAAAGCATTTCCAGAGGCTGGGGGAGGCTACTCCTCCCCTGCCTTCACACCATTTTCCAAAGGGAGAGGGTGTAATACCCCCTCTCTGAGGAAGTCCTTTGTTCTGCCATCCTGGGCCAGGCCTGGCTGGACCCCAGGAGGGCAGAAGCCTGTCTGTGGGGTTGGCAGCAGCAGCAGCTGCAGTGTAACCCCTGAAAAGGCAGTTTGGCAGTGCCAGGGTCTGTGCTACAGACCACTGGGAGCATGGAATTGTGCCAACTATGCCAGGATGGTATAGAGGGGGCAATTCCATGATCTTAGACATGTTACATGGCCATATTCGGAGTTACCATTGTGAAGCTACACATAGGTAGTGACCTATGTGTAGTGCACGCATATAATGGTGTCTCCAGCACTCACAAAGTCGGGGATTTTGCCCTGAACAATGTGGGGGCACCTTGGCTAGTGCCAGGGTGCCCACACACTAAGTAACTTTGCACCTAACCTTTACCAGGTAAAGGTTAGACATATAGGTGACTTATAAGTTACTTAAGTGCAGTGAAAATGGCTGTGAAATAATGTGGGCATTATTTTACTCAGGCTGCAGTGGCAGGCCTGTGTAAGAATTGTCAGAGCTCCCTATGGGTGGCAAAAGAAATGCTGCAGCCCATAGTTATCTCCTGGAACCCCAATACCCTGGGTATCTCAGTACCATATACTAGGGAATTATAAGGGTGTTCCAGTAAGCCAATGTGAATTGGTAAAATTGGTCACTAGCCTGTTAGTGACAATTTAAAAGTAATGAGAAAGCATAACCACTGAGGTTCTGGTTAGCAGAGCCTCAGTGAGACAGTTAGTCACTACACATGTAACATATACATGCACACTTATGAGCACTGGGGCCCTGTGTGACAGGGTCCCAGTGACACATACATATAGGCCACAAACCTATGAGCACTGGGGTCCTGACCAGCAGGGTCCCAGTGACACATAACAAACATACTGAAAACATAGGCCCTCATTACGACCCTGGCGGTCTTGGACCGCCAGGGCCGTGTGACGCGGGAGCACCGCCGACACGCTGGCGGTGCCCCGCAGGGCATTCTGACCGCGGCGGTAATGCCGCGGTCAGAACAGGAAAACTGGCGGTCTCCCGCCAGTTTCCCGCTGCCCGTTTGAATCCTCCAAGGCGGCGCAGCTCGCTGCGCCGCCGAGGGGATTCTGACAACCCATACCGCCATCCTGTTCCTGGCTGTTCGCCCGCCAGGAACAGGATGGCGGTATGGGTTGTCATGGGGCCCCTGGGGGCCCCTGCAGTGCCCATGCAAATGGCATGGCCACTGCAGGGGCCCCCGTAAGAGGGCCCCACTTTGTATTTCACTGTCTGCATTGCAGACAGTGAAATACGCAACGGGTGCCACTGCACCCGTCGCACCTTCCCACTCCGCCGGCTCGATTACGAGCCGGCGTCCTCGTGGGAAGGTAGTTTTCCCCTGGGCTGGCGGGCGGCCTTTTGGCGGTCGCCCGCCAGCCAAGGGGAAAACTCTGAATACCCGCCGCGGTCTTCCGACCGCGGTGCGGTATTCACGACGCGCAGCTTTGGCCGGCGGCCTCCGCCGCCCGCCAAAGTTGTAATGAGGGCCATAGTGTTTTCACTATGAGCACTGGGGCCTGGCTATCAGGATCCCAGTGAGACAGTGAAAACAGTGACAAATACCCTGACATACACTCACAAACAGGCCAAAAGTGGGGGTAACAAGGCTAGAAAGAGGCTACTTTCTCACACTTCCCCTTTGGAGGATGGATGTCCCACGTAGTGAAAAAGGTTACAGACGTGTTCCCACGCTGAAAGACCGCAAACAAGCCTTGCTAGCTGCAAGGGTCACGGTTAGGGTTTTTGGATACTGCTGTGGCCCTGGAGGGACCAGGATGTCGCCACTTGGATGAGGAGACAGAGGGGGCACCCAGCAAGTCAGGGAGCCCTCACAGAAGCAGGCAGCACCCTCAGAAGTACCAGATCAGGCACTTAGAAGAGGAGTGAACCGGAGTCAACCCAAAGTCAGAAAAGGGAATCCCACGACGCCGGAGGACAACTGTAGGAGGCTGGACCAGCTTGTAGTGAGTACCAAGGGGTACTTACACCTTGCACCAGGCCCAGGTATCCCTTATTAGTGTATAGGGTGTTTAGCAGCTTAGGCTGATAGATAATGGTAGCTTAGCAGAGCAGCTTAGGCTGAACTAGGAGACGAGTGAAGCTCCTACAGTACCACTAGTGTCACTTGCACAATATCATAAGAAAACACAATACACAGATATACTAAAAATAAAGGTACTTTATTTTTATGACTGTGAGAAGGTAGCCTCTTTCTAGCCTTGTTACCCCCACTTTTGGCCTGTTTGTGAGTGTATGTCAGGGTGTTTGTCACTGTTTTCACTGTCTCACTGGGATCCTGATAGCCAGGCCTCAGTGCTCATAGTGAAAACACCATGTTTTCAGTATGGTTGTTATGTGTCACTGGGATCCTGATGGTCAGGACCCCAGTGCTCATAGGTTTGTGGCCTATATGTATGTGTCACTGGGACCCTGTCACACAGGGCCCCAGTGCTCATAGGTGTGCATGTATATGTTCCCTGTGTGGTGCCTAACTGTCTCACTGAGGCTCTGCTAACCAGAACCTCAGTGGTTATGCTCTCTTATTTCTTTCCAAATTGTCACTAACAGGCTAGTGACCATTTTTACCAATTTACATTGGCTTACTGGAACACCCTTATAATTCCCTAGTATATGGTACTGAGGTACCCAGGGTATTGGGGTTCCAGGAGATACCTATGGGCTGCAGCATTTCTTTTGCCACCCATAGGGAGCTCTGACAATTCTTACACAGGCCTGCCACTGCAGCCTGAGTGAAATAACGTCCACGTTATTTCACAGCCATTTTACACTGCACTTAAGTAACTTATAAGTCACCTATATGTCTAACCTTTACCTGGTAAAGGTTAGGTGCAAAGTTACTTAGTGTGAGGGCACCCTGGCACTAGCCAAGGTGCCCCCACATTGTTCAGAGCCAATTCCATGAACTTTGTGAGTGCGGGGACACCATTGCACGCGTGCACTACATATAGGTCACTACCTATATGTAGCTTCACCATGGTAACTCCGAATATGGCCATGTAACATGTCTATGATCATGGAATTGCCCCCTCTATACCATCCTGGCATAGTTGGCACAATCCCATGATCCCAGTGGTCTGTAGCACAGACCCTGGTACTGCCAAACTGCCCTTCCTGGGGTATCACTGCAGCTGCTGCTGCTGCCAACCCCTCAGACAGGCAGCTGCCCTCCTGGGGTCCAGCCAGGCCTGGCCCAGGATGGCAGAACAAAGAACTTCCTCTGAGAGAGGGTGTGACACCCTCTCCCTTTGGAAAATGGTGTGAAGGCAGGGGAGGAGTAGCCTCCCCCAGCCTCTGGAAATGCTTTGTTGGGCACAGAGGTGCCCAATTCTGCATAAGCCAGTCTACACCGGTTCAGGGACCCCTTAGCCCCTGCTCTGGCGTGAAACTGGACAAAGGAAAGGGGAGTGACCACTCCCCTGACCTGCACCTCCCCTGGGAGGTGTCCAGAGCTCCTCCAGTGTGCTCCAGACCTCTGCCATCTTGGAAACAGAGGTGCTGCTGGCACACTGGACTGCTCTGAGTGGCCAGTGCCACCAGGTGACGTCAGAGACTCCTGCTGATAGGCTCCTTCAGGTGTTAGTAGCCTATCCTCTCTCCTAAGTAGCCAAACCCTCTTTTCTGGCTATTTAGGGTCTCTGTCTCTGGGGAAACTTTAGATAACGAATGCAAGAGCTCATCCGAGTTCCTCTGCATCTCTCTCTTCACCTTCTGATAAGGAAACGACCGCTGACCGCGCTGGAAGCCTGCAAACCTGCAACATAGTAGCAAAGACGACTACTGCAACTCTGTAACGCTGATCCTGCCGCCTTCTCGACTGTTTTCCTGCTTGTGCATGCTGTGGGGGTAGCCTGCCTCCTCTCTGCACCAGAAGCTCCGAAGAAATCTCCCGTGGGTCGACGGAATCTTCCCCCTGCAACCGCAGGCACCAAAAAGCTGCATCACCGGTCCCTTGGGTCTCCTCTCAGCACGACGAGCGAGGTCCCTCGAATCCAGCGACTCTGTCCAAGTGACCCCCACAGTCCAGTGACTCTTCAGCCCAAGTTTGGTGGAGGTAAGTCCTTGCCTCACCTTGCTGGGCTGCATTGCTGGGAACCGCGACTTTGCAGCTACTCCGGCCTCTGTGCACTTCCGGCGGAAATCCTTTGTGCACAGCCAAGCCTGGGTCCACGGCACTCTAACCTGCATTGCACGACTTTCTAAGTTGGTCTCCGGCGACGTGCGACTCCTTTGTGCAACTTCGGCGAGCACTGTTTCACGCATCCTCGTAGTGCCTGTTTCTGGCACTTCTCCGGGTGCTACCTGCTTCAGTGAGAGCTCTTTGTCTTGGTCGACGTCCCCTCTCTCTTCAGGTCCAATTTGCGACCTCCTGGTACCTCCTGGGCCCCGGCAGCGTCCAAAAACGTCAAACGCACGATTTGCAACTAGCAAGGCTTGGTAGCGTCCTTCCGGCGGGAAAACACTTCTGCACGACTCTCCAAGGCGAGAGGGAACCGTCCACCAAAGGGGAAGTCTCTGGCCCTTTTCGTTCCTGCAGAAACCTCAGCTTCTTCTGTCCAGTCAAAGCTTCTTTGCACCCGCAGCTGGCATTTCCTGGGCATCTGCCCATCTCCGACTTGCTTGTGACTTTTGGACTTGGTCCCCTTGTTCCACAGGTACCCTAGATTGGAAATCCACAGTTGTTGCATTGCTGGTGTGTGTCTTTCCTGCATTATTCCTCTAACACAACTACTTTGTCCTTAGGGGAACTTTAGTGCACTTTGCACTCACTTTTCAGGGTCTTGGGGAGGGTTATTTTTCTAACTCTCACTATTTTCTAATAGTCCCAGCGACCCTCTACAAGGTCACATAGGTTTGGGGTCCATTCGTGGTTCGCATTCCACTTTTGGAGTATATGGTTTGTGTGGCGCCTATCCCTATGTTTCCCCATTGCATCCTATTGTAACTATACATTGTTTGCACTGTTTTCTAAGACTATACTGCATATTTTTGCTATTGTGTATATATATCTTGTGTATATTTCCTATCCTCTCACTGAGGGTACACTCTAAGATACTTTGGCATATTGTCATAAAAATAAAGTACCTTTATTTTTAGTATAACTGTGTATTGTGTTTTCTTATGATATTGTGCATATGACACTAAGTGGTACTGTAGTAGCTTCACACGTCTCCTAGTTCAGCCTAAGTTGCTCTGCTAAGCTACCATTATCTATCAGCCTAAGCTGCTAGACACCCTATACACTAATAAGGGATAACTGGGCCTGGTGCAAGGTGCAAGTACCCCTTGGTACTCACTACAAGCCAGTCCAGCCTCCTACATTGGTTGTGCAGTGGTGGGATAAGTGCTTGAGACTGCTTACCACTCTTGTCATTGTACTTTTCATAAGAGAAAAATATACAAAACAAGGTCAGTGTATATACACATAGCCAAAAAGTTTTGCATTTCCTCTTTTCACTCTTTTCTAAGTGCTGAAAAGTACTCCTAAACTTTCAAAAAGTTCTTAAAAGTTTAAAAAGTTTTTTTCTGTCTTTCCAAAAAGTTCTGAAAACTTTTTTCTCTTTTTCTATCACTTTAACTCTCTCTAAAAATGTCTGGCACAGGCCAAAGTGTTGATCTGTCCAAACTTGCATATGACAACCTTAGCTGGAAAAGAGCAAGGAGTCTCTGTATAGAGAGAGGTTTGAGTGTAGGGAAGAATCCTTCCTTGGAACTGTTACTAAACATGCTTAGAGAACAGGATAAGGCTATAGGTGCCCCATCTGTTGAAAAAGTACCTAATAGTTCCCAATCTGATTCAGGGACTCCCCCAGGAAAAGATTCAGGAAAGAAACTTCCTAGCCTGCCCATTACTAGACAATCTAGCATAGATGGTAATGATGATGAGCCACACCAAATAAATAGTGTTGTCTCACATCATAGCAAAAGCATTTATTCTCACCATACTGGTAGTAATGTTTCTGTAAACCAAGCTGTTAGGGTGGCTTCTGTAAGGGACAGGTCTCCTTCTGTTCATTCCCATCATAGCTCTGTTTCTAGAAATGTCCCTCCCACCAACCCTGATGACAGAATGTTAGAGAGGGAACTCAATAAGTTGAGGGTGGAACAAACCAGACTGAAGCTTAAAAAGCAACAGCTGGATTTGGATAGACAGTCTTTTGAATTAGAGAAGGAAAGACAGAAGTTGGGTTTAGATACCCATGGTGGCAGCAGCAGTATTCCCCATAGTCATCCTGCAAAAGAGCATGATTCCAGGAATCTGCACAAGATAGTTCCCCCTTATAAGGAGGGGGATGACATTAACAAGTGGTTTGCTGCACTTGAGAGGGCCTGTGTTGTACAGGATGTCCCTCAAAGGCAGTGGGCTGCTATCCTATGGCTATCATTTAGTGGAAAAGGTCGGGATAGGCTCCTTACTGTGAAAGAAAATGATGCTAATAATTTCCAAGTTCTTAAGAATGCACTCCTGGATGGTTATGGCTTAACCACTGAACAGTACAGGATAAAGTTCAGAGAGACCAAAAAGGAGTCTTCACAAGACTGGGTTGATTTTATTGACCATTCAGTGAAGGCCTTGGAGGGGTGGTTACATGGCAGTAAAGTTACTGATTATGACAGCCTGTATAACTTGATCCTGAGAGAGCATATTCTTAATAATTGTGTGTCTGATTTGTTGCACCAGCACCTGGTAGACTCTGATCTGACCTCTCCCCAAGAATTGGGAAAGAAGGCAGACAAATGGGTCAGAACAAGGGTGAACAGAAAAGTTCATACAGGGGGTGACAAAGATGGCAATAAGAAGAAAGATGGTGAAAAATCTCAAGATAAGCATGGGGATAAGGGTAAAACCAAAGATCCCACTTCAAATCTTAAACACTCTTCAGAGGGTGGGGATAAAACAAATTCTTCCTCTTCTTCCCAACCTGCACACATTAAAAAGCCTTGGTGCTTTGTGTGTAAAAACAGAGGCCATAGGCCAGGGGATAAGTCCTGTCCAGGTAAACCCCCTCAGCCTACCACCACTAATACATCAAGCTCTAGTGCCCCTAGCAGTAGTGGTACTAGTGGTGGGACTGCTGGCAACAGTCAAGCAAAGGGTGTAGTTGGGTTCACTTATGGGTCCATAGTGGAAACTGATGTAATCAGTCCCAAGACAGTTTCTGTCACACCTAGTGGCATTGGCCTTGCCACACTGGCTGCTTGTCCCCTTACAATGGATAAGTACAGGCAGACAGTTTCAATAAATGGTGTTGAGGCCTTGGCCTACAGGGACACAGGTGCCAGTTTCACTTTGGTGACTGAAAACCTAGTGCACCCTGATCAACACATCATTGGACAACAGTATAAGATTATTGATGTCCATAACTCCACTAAGTTTCTTCCCTTAGCTATAATTCAGTTTCGTTGGGGTGGAGTTACTGGCCCTAAGCAGGTGGTGGTATCACCTAGCTTACCTGTAGATTGTCTCTTAGGTAATGACCTAGAGGCCTCAGGTTGGGCTGATGTAGAGTTTTATGCCCATGCAGCCATGCTGGGCATCCCTGAGGAATTGTTCCCTCTCATTTCTACTGAAATGAAAAAGCAAAGGAGAGAAGGCCTGAAAACTCAGGATCCCTCTCCATCAACAGGTAAAAAGGGTATCACAGTATCCCCTAACCACCCTACCATTCAGGATACCATTCCTGTGGTGGGAGAAACCTCTCCTGGGGTGGCACCTGTTCCAAGGGAATCATCAGCTGGCAAAACTGGACTCCCTGAGGTAGAAGTACCTCTCTGTGGGATAACTAACATTGGTGACAAAAAGAGCACCATTTTGGTTAACATGGAGCATCCCTCCAACCCTCCCAGAGAAACTTTAGTGCAGAAACCCTGCACTGCCTCACAACACTTAGGACAGCATCCCTGCCCTAGTGTGGAGCTCATAGGACAGCATCCCTGCCCTGCTCCAACTCAAGAGAAACAGCATCCTTGTTCTCTCTTCCAGCCAAATGGACAAAGTTTTTGCCCAGCTATGGCTTTATTGAGACAGCATCCCTGTCTGGCATTTCCATCACTACAAATAGGTTCAGTGGACAATTCCCACTGCTCTAAACTAAAACTTACTGATAGAAACTCTGAAAATACATCTTCACATTGTTGCTTAGCTAAAAAACTTCAAACAGGGTGGTTTACATCCCCACAGGGAAGTAACCATATAGTGGATGATAAAGGGAGTAACCAGCCTATTGCAGAGCTACTCTCTACTTATCACCACTTAGACAATAAAGTCTCAACTGGCCAAGGTTAGCCTTATTGTCCTTCGTTTGGGGGGGGGTTGTGTGAGAAGGTAGCCTCTTTCTAGCCTTGTTACCCCCACTTTTGGCCTGTTTGTGAGTGTATGTCAGGGTGTTTGTCACTGTTTTCACTGTCTCACTGGGATCCTGATAGCCAGGCCTCAGTGCTCATAGTGAAAACACTATGTTTTCAGTATGTTTGTTATGTGTCACTGGGATCCTGCTGGTCAGGACCCCAGTGCTCATAGGTTTGTGGCCTATATGTATGTGTCACTGGGACCCTGTCACACAGGGCCCCAGTGCTCATAGGTGTGCATTTATATGTTCCCTGTGTTGTGCCTAACTGTCTCACTGAGGCTCTGCTAACCAGAACCTCAGTGGTTATGCTCTCTCATTTCTTTCCAAATTGTTACTAACAGGCTAGTGACCATTTTTACCAATTTACATTGGCTTACTGGAACACCCTTATAATTCCCTAGTATATGGTACTGAGGTACCCAGGGTATTGGGGTTCCAGGAGATCCCTATGGGCTGCAGCATTTCTTTTGCCACCCATAGGGAGCTCTGACAATTCTTACACAGGCCTGCCACTGCAGCCTGAGTGAAATAACGTCCACGTTATTTCACAGCCATTTTACACTGCACTTAAGTAACTTATAAGTCACCTATATGTCTAACCTTTACCTGGTAAAGGTTAGGTGCAAAGTTACTTAGTGTGAGGGCACCCTGGCACTAGCCAAGGTGCCCCCACATTGTTCAGAGCCAATTCCATGAACTTTGTGAGTGCGGGGACACCATTACACACGTGCACTACATATAGGTCACTACCTATATGTAGCTTCACCATGGTAACTCCGAATATGGCCATGTAACATGTCTATGATCATGGAATTGCCCCCTCTATACCATCCTGGCATAGTTGGCACAATCCCATGATCCCAGTGGTCTGTAGCACAGACCCTGGTACTGCCAAACTGCCCTTCCTGGGGTTTCACTGCAGCTGCTGCTGCTGCCAACCCCTCAGACAGGCAGCTGCCCTCCTGGGGTCCAGCCAGGCCTGGCCCAGGATAGCAGAACAAAGAACTTCCTCTGAGAGAGGGTGTGACACCCTCTCCCTTTGGAAAATGGTGTGAAGGCAGGGGAGGAGTAGCCTCCCCCAGCCTCTGGAAATGCTTTGTTGGGCACAGAGGTGCCCAATTCTGCATAAGCCAGTCTACACCGGTTCAGGGACCCCTTAGCCCCTGCTCTGGCGCGAAACTGGACAAAGGAAAGGGGAGTGACCACTCCCCTGACCTGCACCTCCCCTGGGAGGTGCCCAGAGCTCCTCCAGTGTGCTCCAGACCTCTGCCATCTTGGAAACAGAGGTGCTGCTGGCACACTGGACTGCTCTGAGTGGCCAGTGCCACCAGGTGACGTCAGAGACTCCTGCTGATAGGCTCCTTCAGGTGTTAGTAGCCTATCCTCTCTCCTAAGTAGCCAAACCCTCTTTTCTGGCTATTTAGGGTCTCTGTCTCTGGGGAAACTTTAGATAACGAATGCAAGAGCTCATCCGAGTTCCTCTGCATCTCTCTCTTCACCTTCTGATAAGGAAACGACCGCTGACCGCGCTGGAAGCCTGCAAACCTGCAACATAGTAGCAAAGACGACTACTGCAACTCTGTAACGCTGATCCTGCCGCCTTCTCGACTGTTTTCCTGCTTGTGCATGCTGTGGGGGTAGCCTGCCTCCTCTCTGCACCAGAAGCTCCAAAGAAATCTCCCGTGGGTCGACGGAATCTTCCCCCTGCAACCGCAGGCACCAAAAAGCTGCATCACCGGTCCCTTGGGTCTCCTCTCAGCACGACGAGCGAGGTCCCTCGAATCCAACGACTCTGTCCATGTGACCCCCACAGTCCAGTGACTCTTCAGCCCAAGTTTGGTGGAGGTAAGTCCTTGCCTCACCTCGCTGGGCTGCATTGCTGGGAACCGCGACTTTGCAGCTACTCCGGCCCCTGTGCACTTCCGGTGGAAATCCTTTGTGCACAGCCAAGCCTGGGTCCACGGCACTCTAACCTGCATTGCACGACTTTCTAAGTTGGTCTCCGGCGACGTGGGACTCCTTTGTGCAACTTCGGCGAGCACCGTTTCACACATCCTCGTAGTGCCTGTTTCTGGCACTTCTACGGGTGCTACCTGCTTCAGTGAGGGCTCTTTTTCTTGCTCGACGTCTCCTCTCTCTTCAGTTCCAATTTGCGACCTCCTGGTCCCTCCTGGGCCCCGGCAGCGTCCAAAAACGCCAAACGCACGATTTGCAACTAGCAAGGCTTGTTGGCGTCCTTCCGGCGGGAAAACACTTCTGGACGACTCTCCAAGGCAAGAGAAATCCGTCCACCAAAGGGGAAGTCTCTGGCCCTTTTCGTTCTTGCAGAAACCTCAGATTCTTCTGTCCAGTCGAAGCTTCTTTGCACCCGCAGCTGGCATTTCCTGGGCATCTGCCCATCTCCGACTTGCTTGTGACTTTTGGACTTGGTCCCCTTGTTCCACAGGTACCCTAGATTGGAAATCCACAGTTGTTGCATTGCTGGTTTGTGTCTTTCCTGCATTATTCCTCTAACACGACTACTTTGTTCTTAGGGGAACTTTAGTGCACTTTGCACTCACTTTTCAGGGTCTTGGGGAGGGATATTTTTCTAACTCTCACTATTTTCTAATAGTCCCAGCGACCCTCTACAAGGTCACATAGGTTTGGGGTCCACTCGTGGTTCGCATTCCACTTTTGGAGTATATGGTTTGTGTGGCCCCTATCCCTATGTTTCCCCATTGCATCCTATTGTAACTATACATTGTTTGCACTGTTTTCTAAGACTATACTGCATATTTTTGCTATTGTGTATATATATCTTGTGTATATTTCCTATCCTCTCACTGAGGATACACTCTAAGATACTTTGGCATATTGTCATAAAAATAAAGTACCTTTATTTTTAGTATAACTGTGTATTGTGTTTTCTTATGATATTGTGCATATGACACTAAGTGGTACTGTAGTAGCTTCACACGTCTCCTAGTTCAGCCTAAGCTGCTCTGCTAAGCTACCATTATCTATCAGCCTAAGCTGCTAGACACCCTATACACTAATAAGGGATAACTGGGCCTGGTGCAAGGTGCAAGTACCCCTTGGTACTCACTACAAGCCAGTCCAGCCTCCTACAATGACAATATGCCAAAGTATCTCAGTGAGTACCCTCAGTATGAGGATAGCAAATATACACAAGATATATGTACACAATACCAAAAATATGCAGTATAGCAATAGAAAACAGTGCAAACAATGTATAGTTACAATAGGATGCAATGGGGACACATTGGGATAGGGGCAACACAAACCATATACTCCAAAAGTGGAATGCGAACCACGAATGGACCCCAAACCTATGTGACCTTGTAGAGGGTCGCTGGGACTGTAAGAAAACAGTGAGGGTTAGAAAAATAGCCCACCCCACACCCTGAAAAGTGAGTGCAAAGTGCACTAAAGTTCCCCAAAGAGCACAGAAGTCGTGATAGGGGAATTCTGCAGGAAAGACCAAAACGAGCAATGCAACAATGATGGATTTCCAGACGAGGGTACCTGTTGAACAAGGGGACCAAGTCCAAAAGTCACGATCCAGTCGAGAGTGGGCAGATGCCCAGGAAATGCCAGCTGTGGGTGCAAAGAAGCTGCTACTGGACAGTAGAAGCTGAGGATTCTGCAAGAACGACAAGGGCTAGAAACTTCCCCTTTGGAGGATGGATGTCCCACGTCATGAAGAGTTGTGCAGAAGTGTTTTCCTGCAGAAAGACCGTAAACAAGCCTTGCTAGCTGCAAAGCTCGCGGTTAGGGATTTTGGATGCTGCTGTGGCTCAGGAGGGACCAGGATGTCACCAATTGTGTGAGGGGACAGAGGGGGCGTCCAGCAATACAAGGAGCCCTCTCAGAAGCAGGTAGCACCCGCAGAAGTGCTGGAACAGGCACTATGAAGTGGAGTGAAACGGTGCTCACCCGAAGTTGCACAAGAGAGTCCCACACCGCCGGAGGACAACTCAGGAGGTCGTGCAATGCAGGTTAGAGTGCCGTGGACCCAGGCTGGGCTGTGCACAAAGGAAATCCTGGAACAGTGTACAGGAGCGGGAGTAGCTGCAAAACACGCGGTTCACAGCAATTCAGTCTAGCGTGGGGAGGCAAGGACTTACCTCCACCAAACTTGGACTGAAGAGTCACTGGACTGTGGGAGTCACTAGGACAGAGTTGCTGAGTTCAAGGAACCCCTCTCGTCGTGCTGAGAGGAGACCCAGAGGACCAGTGATGCAGTTCTTTGGTGCCTACGGTAGCAGGGGGACGATTCCGTTGACCCACGGGAGATTTCTTCGGAGCTTCTAGTGCAGAGAGGAGGCAGACAACCCCCACAGCATGCACCACCAGGAAAACAGTCGAGAAGGCGGCTAGATCAGCGTTACAGTGTTGCAGTAGTCGTCTTTGCTACTTTGTTGCAGTTTTGCAGGCTTCCAGCACGGTCAGCAGTCGATTCCTTGGCAGAAGGTGAAGAGAGAGATGCAGAGGAACTCTGATGAGCTCTTGCATTCGTTATCTAAGGAATTCCCCAAAGCAGAGACCCTAAATAGCCAGAAAAGAGGGTTTGGCTACTTAGGAGAGAGGATAGGCTAGCAACACCTGAAGGAGCCTATCAGAAGGAGTCTCTGACATCACCTGCTGGCCCTGGCCACTCAGAGCAGTCCAGTGTGCCAGCAGCACCTCTGTTTCCAAGATGGCAGAGGTCTGGAGCACACTGGAGGAGCTCTGGGCACCTCCCAGGGGAGGTGCAGGTCAGGGGGGTGGTCACTCCCCTTTCCTTTGACCAGTTTCGCGCCAGAGCAGGGCTGAGGGGTCCCTGAACCGGTGTAGACTGGCTTATGCAGAAATGGGCACCATCTGTGCCCATGAAAGCATTTCCAGAGGCTGGGGAGGCTACTCCTCCCCTGCCTTAACACCTTTTTCCAAAGGGAGAGGGTGTAACACCCTCTCCCTGAGGAAGTCCTTTGTTCTGCCTTCCTGGGCCAAGCCTGGCTGGACCCCAGGAGGGGAGAAACCTGTCTGAGGGGTTGGCAGCAGCAGCAGCTGCAGTGAAACCACTGAAAAGGCAGTTTGGCAGTACCCAGGTCTCTGCTAGAGACCCGTGGGATCATGGGATTGTGCCAACAATGCCAGGATGGCATAGAGGGGGCAATTCCATGATCATAGACATGTTACATGGCCATATAGTGCCAGGGTGCCCACACACTAAGTAACTTAGCACCCAACCTTTACTAGGTAAAGGTTAGACATATAGGTGACTTATAAGTTTCTTAAGTGCAGTGGTAAGTGGCTGTGAAATAACGTGGACGTTATTTCACTCAGGCTGCAGTGGCAGGCCTGTGTAAGAATTGTCAGAGCTCCCTATGGGTGGCAAAAGAAATGCTGCAGCCCATAGGGATCTCCTGGAACCCCAACACCCTGGGTACCTCAGTACCATATACTAGGGAATTATAAGGGTGTTGCAGTATGCCAATGTGAATTGGTGAAATTGGTCACTAGCCTGTTAGTGACAATTTGGAAAGAAATGAGAGAGCATAACCACTGAGGTTCTGGATAGCAGAGTCTCAGTGAGACAGTTAGTCATAACACAGGTAACACATTCAGGGCACACTTATGAGCATTGGGGCCCTGGCTGGCAGGGTCCCAGTGACACATACAACTAAAACAACATATATACAGTGATAAAATGGGGGTAACATGCCAGGCAAGATGGTACTTTCCTACAGGAAGTTCATAGTCCTCTTCGTTCTTGCAGAATCCACAGCTTCTACCATCCGGTGGCAGCTTCTTTGCACCCTCAGCTGGCATTTCCTGGGCATCTGCCCAATCTCGACTTTGTCGCAACTCTTGGACTTGGTCCCCTTGTTTCACAGGTACTCTCGTCCGGAAATCCACCTCTGTTGCATTGCTGGTGTTGGTCTTCCTTGCAGAATTCCCCTATCACGACTTCTGTGCTCTCTGGGGAATATAGGTGCACTTTACACCTACTTTTCAGGGTCTTGGGGTGGGCTATTTTTCTAACCCTCACTGTTTTCTTACAGTCCCAGCGACCCTCTACAAGCTCCCATAGGTTTGGGCTCCATTCGTGGTTCGCATTCCACTTCTAGAGTATATGGTTTGTGTTGCCCCTATACCTATGTGCTCTCATTTCAATCTATTGTGACTGTACATTGCTTGCATTGCTTTCTATTGCTAATACTGCATATTTTGGTATTGTGTACATATATCTTGTGTATATTTGCTATCCTCATACTGAGGGTACTCGCTGAGATACTTTTGGCATATTGTCATAAAAATAAAGTACCTTTATTTTTAGTATATCTGTGTATTGTGTTTTCTTATGATATTGTGCATATGACACCAGTGGTATAGTAGGAGCTTTGCATGTCTCCTAGTTCAGTCTAAGCTGCTCAGCTATAGCTACCTTCTATCAGCCTAAGCTGCTAGAAACACCTCTTCTACACTAATAAGGGATAACTGGACCTGGTGTAGAGTGTAAGTACCCCCTGGTACCACTACAAACCAGGCCAGCCTCCTACAATTATCAGATCGCATTGTCACTTGGTTAACTCCTATTTCAAAAGTGCGAGCGCTTGGAAACAGCCTTGATAATCAGCATCATAGACAATATCGTTAACATTGACTTAATGTGATGCAGACCGTGTCGAGGCGCTAGGGCTCACACAAACCCTCTCTTAGAATATAAAGTTGTGGCGCTGCACCCCTGAGTAGGGACAGTGTCCTCCACTGTGAAAGGCTTGCCGCTTACACCTTGTATTGCCACAATGTCTAGAAGTGCGAAGGCTTCAGAAGAAATCTGGCAGTTGTGTCCCGGTTCAATGATAGTTTTGATATTTTGGCCTATATTTATACTCTGTTTGCGTCGAATTAGCATCATTTTTTTACGCTAATTCGACGCAAACCTAACTCCATATTAACACTTTGGCGCTAGACCCGCCTAACGGCAAAGTTATGGAGCTAGCGTAATTTTTTTACTGTGAAAACCTACCATGCATCAATGAGATTCAAGGTCGGCGTTCCCGGGCAAAATATGACTCAAAGGCCCTAGCGCCTTTCTTATCCTCCCATGCAAAAATCACGCACAGGAGGAGGAGGGCCTTAAATAATGGTGCTAAGCTTGTTTAGCACCATTATTTAACGCCTGGGTCAGGGCAGGCATTAGGGGACCTGTGGGTTAATTTCCATGGTCAGAGACAATGGAAACAGCCCACAGGTGCCCTTCCCTGCCCCCATCGACACCCCCACCTACCCCTACCCACACCTGGAGGACACCTAAGGATGGAGGGACCCATCCCAGGTAAGTCCAGGTAGGTATTTTAAATTTTGTTTTCAAAGTACCATAGGAGGCCCCGACTTGGGCCCCCTACATGGCACTGTGCCCAGTGGCCATGCCCAGGGGACATAAGTCCCCTGGGCCTGGGCATTGGGCTTGGGGGCCTGACTCCTGTCTTTACTAAGACAGGAGTCATGTCCATGATGGTTGTGAGTCAAAGAAATTAGGCTAGTCAGGTTAGAATAATAGCGCCATTCTTTCACGGACAACCTTCAGTTCTCCCTACGCCTCCCGCACCTGGTTAGCATCATGTATTTTGATACTAATTGGGCCTTAGTGCCGGCTTGCGCCATTCCTTAAATATGGCGCCGGGCTGGCGTCCAGGAATGGCGCTAGCCGGCGCTATACTTTTTGACTCAAACCTGCACTAACGCAGGTTTGCGTCAAAAAGTATAAATCTGGCCCTTAGAATTCTCTACTTTGAATTTCGGTAAAACAAATATCAAACACTTGAGAGCAACAAGGCTATTTACAGAGAACATTTTTTTTTCAGCCGGCGCATCACACCGCACACAGCCACTTTACACAGAGCAGGGTGGCGGATGGGGCCGGCGGGGCCTCGGGTACATCGGTGTGGATGTCACCTGGGGCTGGGGGGCAGATGGGTGTAACATGTAGTTGGGACGCCACTACATTGCACACAACTCAGACCTGCAGCATATTTTATTAGAACACGCGTCTTTAAATGAAAGCTGGAGAGCGGACTCACAGCAGTAGGTAAGCGCGCGCAACACAGGAGGCGACTTTGTTTTTAAAAAAAATATAAGTTTTTAAGAGTCGCTCACCTTTTAAATGTTTTAATTCTGCTGAGGCTTTTTTAGTGGCACAGGGGTGGGGTTTCTTTTATTGTAAAATATTACCGTTTCGCGTTGATTTCTTTTTTGGGCAAATCGAGGCGGAAGTAAGGGTCTGTAAGAGCCCTTCTTCCGGTCCCCGTCTGCAGACGCTGAAGAGTCAGCGTTCTAGTCATTAGACCACGCGTCTTTAAATGGAAGCTAGAGAGCGGCTGCGCTGCTGGCGTGCCTAAGGCAAGCCCGTCTGCGCCCGAACGGGCCCAGGGGCCAGAAACACTGGTCTTTTTTTTAATGGTACTTATCTTGACACATTAAGGGTAGGGGGTTTGGCTAAATCTTGCAAACACAAAGCACCTTTAGATTGTAGGTCAGATTGGGTGTGTGAGGTATGCAACTGGAAATTATGCATCCCCCCCTGACCCTAAAGGGAGTCACAGCTGAGCGTAGTAGCATGGTGTAGTTAGGCAATACAAATAAGGGTGTAACATGGCTTATGCTAAGCCGTTTTGTCAGGCACTGGTTAATGTTCGGTCTCTTCCTAAACATAAATTAGAAATTAGGGAAATGATTGAAGCTTGGCATATTGATTGTCTTTTTATGACAGAAACCTGGGGTAAGTTAGAGTCTGATCCTGATTTTGTTGAAGCCACTCCCCCAGGGTGTACGTACTATAGATTGGATGGGCCTGTGGGTCAGGAGGTGGTCTGGCTATTATTTGCCGGATTATGTTTTCCTGTATTTGGACGATCATTCCTTCTAAAACATGTGGAGTGATGGCTTTTAAGATTTCACAGAATGACCAGGTGTTTCTTGAGGGGTTGTTGATTTACAGGCCACCTGGTCCTTTTGTAAAACATTTTCAAACCTGGGTGTCCCTCTTGTAACCTATGGTTATGTCTACTAAGGCAATAATACTAGGAGATTTTAATGTTCATTTTGACGAGTCCTCTAATCCAATGGTGCAGGAATTCCTTGATCTCATGGCAGCTTTGGATTGGATTCTTAAATTTACATCTGCCATGCACATAGCCGGCCATATACAGTATTAGAATGGGTTTTTGTACGTACTGAGGTACGGATGGAGTTAACTAACTTCCACTTAAGTTGGACTGACCATCATCTCCTGTTGTTTAAAATTGTCATGAACTGACCCCCCACCATTTTTTGTAATAGGGAGAATCAAGTAATTAGACCATGGAAACAGATCAAACAGGAAGAACTTGTACCGGCTTTGGAAAAGGGCTGGGATAGGGCCAACAGGTGGTCCTCCCAAGACCCTTAGGCCCTCTAGTCGGAATGAATCAACCCTGGTTTACTAGTAAACTTAAATCTCTTCAGAGGAAATGTCGTCAACTTGAGCGACGCTGGAAATTGAATCCTGGCCAGAGGAAAGAGACTTACTTAAGTCTACTTTTAAAATCTAAAAAGCGGCGCGTTTCAAAGCCAAATCTAACTTCTATACGGCGAAGGTTCAGGAGGCCTTGAATGCTCCGAGGGAACTTTTCAAGGTGATCAAGGAATTATCTGCTCCCGCTAGGCCCCCTGAAATAGTAAATTCACAAGAGTTTTGTGATAAGGTAGCGAAGCACTTTGCAAATAAAATTCTCTGTTCTTATGCAAACTTTGCTTCCCCCGAGGAAGTTAGGGAGCCATTCTCTCCGACCTCTTCCGATCCCACAGTAGGTGGATTAATCCTGTCTGATTTTCAATGTCCGACCTAAGACTGTATTAGAAAACCTATTCTCAATATCAAGTCTGGTTCCTCTCTGGATCTCTGTCCTCCCTCTGTGATTCAAATGGCCCCCGACTTTATGGCTCGGGCTTCAGTTCCTATTTTTCCTTAGTTCTGGATGTTATCCTGCCAGATGGAAGGAGACTATAGTAGTTCCTTTGTAAAAGAAGCTAGATGGGGATAGGCAGGATTTAGACAACTTACAGCCAATTGTGCTCCTCCCTTTCTTTGCTAAGATCGTGGAGAAAATCATGAATAGGGAACTAGCAGATTTTCTTGGGGAAGTGGAAGGTTTAGATTCCTCTCAGCATGGCTTCAGGAAAGCGCATAGTACGGAGACTGCTCTCATCTCATCCACTGACTCCATTCGAAGACTGGTGGATGAGGGACAAGGGGCCGTTTTAGTCTTATTACATTTGTCGGCAGCCTTTGATACCATATCTCCTCAGATTTTGATGACTCGCCTTCATCAAGTAGGCATCAGAGGCAACTTCTGGAGTCCTTTTTAACAAATAGATGGACCACTGTAAGATGTGGTAATTTTGACTCTACACCTTATCTATTACCTTGTGGGACTCCACAGGGTTCCTCACTGAGCCCTACCTTGTTTAATATCTATGTTGCCCCGCTGGCTAATCTGGTCCGATCCTTTGGTTTCATCCCCACCTCATACGCAGATGATATACAGCTTATTTTCCCAGTAAATAAAAACTGGGAGGAGGTGGCAGACCGTTTTAACCATTGTATGAAGGAAGTCAGTAATTGGATGGGGACCAACTGGCTTAAATTGAATGCTGCCAAAACTGAAATTCTTTGTTTCGGGTCCGGTATTAAACAATGGAATCCCCGTTGGTGGGCCGACAAATTGTGGGTCCCTTCCCACCCCTACCAACGTCAGCAAGAACATGGGTATAATGTTTGATGACCAATTGTCTTTCAAACATCAGGTGAATCACACAGTAAAAACTTGTCTGTCGCTGATTAAAATGTTAAGGAAAGTTTTTCCTTTTCTCCAGTATAAATCAAGAGTTTCCGCCACTTTAGCTTTGGTAATGTCTAACGTAGACTATTGCAATGCCTTGTTTCTCAATTTAGATAAGGCCTGCTCAATAGGCTGCAGTTGATTCAGAATTTGGCTGCCAGAGCTGTTCTTAATCTCTCTCGTTGGACCTCAGTGAGAAGTAGTCTTAGACAATTACACTGGCTTCCGGTGGCTCAGCGGATTCTTTTTAAATCTCTTTGCTTGTTGTATAAAGCCGTGCATGGCCAGGGTCCCAAATATTTGACCTCTACATTCTGTTGGTACATACTAAAGAGACAACTCAGGTCATTCACAGCCTGCAACATTCCGGTACCCCAGACTAACAGATTGAGTGAGGTGATACAGCATTTTCTATAGCTGCTGCTAAGTGCTGGAACTCCCTCCCTCTAAATATTAGGTCAGAAACTAGTTATTTACGCTTTAGGAAATTGATTAAAACATGGCTCTTTCCTAGTTAGCCCTCTTTTTCTTTTCTGCTGGTTGGGGCGTCTCCTGATGAGTTTGGTGTCGTCTTTACCTATGCTAGCGCTTCGATGCTCTTTGTGAGCCGGAATGCGCTTTATAGATGCAACATACATACATTAGACATTCACAGTTTGGGGTACAAGGAAATACAGCAAGTAGCCCAGAATCACAGTTTTTGTCAAGTGCATGAGCCAGGATCGGATCCCCCATAATTGCGTTCCAACGTTAAAAGTACGCGTAATAGCATAGACAATTGTAGAACCACATTGTACACTGCAGTGTCCCATACACCTGTTCTGTACTGTAGATTAACATAGCACTTACTAACCCTGGTGAGGCGCTTTGGTGATAGGGCACCGAACAATACTGAACCCAATGGCATTCATTTCATTCTGAAGAGGTGTGTTGATCCTGCTGGCATTCCATCACTGGACATGCAGGTTATCCAGAGAGATGGCCACAGCAAGCTCCCAACCCACCGAGCTACTGACTGCAGTGGTGACCAATCGCTGTCCAGTGTAGTTACTATAAGCTGGATACACAGACAGAGGGTGAGCCAATGAAAGGTGAGTATTGTTTGTGAACATGTCTTGACTTCCCAGCAGGCAGGTCGGGCTGTGCCACTGAGGTCACCTTTGGGTTCAACGCTGCCCTCAAACTATGGTGTGAGGAAGAGGTGTCTGATGGGAAAGTAAAGACTCTTGCATTCACAAAAACATGTTCTAAATATAAACGTAAGCTCTAAAATTCCCAGGAGCCTTTGCTGCCTTCTACAAATAGAAGAAGCTAACTTTTGGCTTGTTGTACTGAGGCCCCCGATCTCCACACACGGGAGGCAAATATAGATGGATACAGGCCTAACACCACAGGAAAACCTATTAGCAGTTCCCATTGCAGCAGAGATGCAAGGCCCAAGGCTTAGATACCATACGCAAAGCATTCTGGGTGGGCAGTAGATTGAATGCCTACATCACTGTCCACAGGTCCCCTAACACCTGTCCTGACCCAGGCGTTAAATAATGGACCTAAGCAGGCATCGCAGTATTATGTAGGCCCGCTTCCCTCCTGTGCACCTTTTTTGCACCGGAGGATAAATAAGGCGCTAGGGGCTTAGAGTAATTTTTGGGATGTAAACGCCTACCTTGCCTCTCATTGACGCAAGGTGGTTTCACGCATCCAAAAAATGACTTTATCTCCAATATTTTGAGGCTAGACGGGTCAACAGTCAAAATATCAATATGGAGTTAAGTTTGCGCTGAATTAGCGTAAAACAAAATAACACTAATTCAGTGCAAAGAAAGTACAAATATGCCCCTAGAGCTCATATTTGTTCTTTTTCATGTAAAACTGCGCAAATGCAGTTTTGCGTCAAAAAGTATAGCGCTGCCTTGCGTCAATCCAGAACACCACCTGGGTGCAAAATTTATGGAATCCCGTAAGCCAGCGCAAAGGATGGGCTAGTGTCTTGGAAAATTATGTTAGATGGGTGGGGGTGGCGATATGGGAGAAGGGGGTTTTGCACCAAAAAAATGACTCTAGGCTGGTTAGAGGCAAAACAATGCCTTTAACCAGCCTAGCGTCTTTTCCAGATGCAAAACCATCCATGCCACATTACTCCTGTCTTATAAAAGACAGGAGTCATGCCCACCATCCCAATGGCCAGAACAGTGGGCAAGGGTCCCCTGGGCATGGCCACTGCACGCAGTGCCATGTAGGGGGCCCACTTCAGGGCCCCAATGGCACTCTAACATTTTTTGTAAAATACTTACCTCTACTTACCCTACTTACCTGGGATGGGGTCCCCCATCCTCTGGTGTCCCTGGGGCTTGGGGTGGGCACCTGTGTGCCCTTTCCATGGTGTTTGACCATGCAAATGGGTTCACAGGTCCCCTAACACCTGCCCTGACCCAGGCGTTAAATAATGATGCTAAGCAGGCTTAGCGTCATTATTTAGGCCCACCTCCCCCGTGCACCTTTTTTGCACTGGAGGATAAATAAGGGGCTAGAGGCCTTAAGTCATTGTTTGGACAGGAACGCCTACCTTGCATCTCATTGACGCAAGGTGGGTTCACGAATCAAAAAAATGCCTTTAACTCCAGTATTTTGACGCTAGGCGGGTCTAGCGTCAAAATAGAAATATATGGAGTTAAGTTTGCACTGAATTAGCGTAAAAAAAAAAATGACGCTAAGTCACCACAAAGAAAGTATAAATATGTTGCTAAGTATGATAGAACTTACACGCAGGAAGCCAAGAACATTTCTGTCTAAAAACTCACATCAACCACCATCGGTTTGGAAAGTAGCTGAAAGCACTGAATTTCAAACAGCACGTCTATGCATTTGGTTTAACATGGTCCCACTGGAATTATGCGGCAGGGTAGGGCCACATTATTCGCATCTTTGACTAAATTATGTGGCAAGAAAAAGGTAAATTATTAAGTGTAATGCACACGCTTCATGTTGACTCCTAAAAAGTGAGGAATCTCTGGTCACCAATGGTAGCTGAAGTTTTAAGGATTTCTTCAGAAAAGGATGGAGTGATGCATGTGTAACAACTAATCAAAACAACAAGTTAATACCTCAAAACTTGGTATGGCGTAGGGATCAAAGTTATACTTTGGGTAAGCAACTCTCTTCGGAAGCAGCTGTCATTTGTGCAACACGTGCAGCGGCATTGGGAACAGGGGTTTGAGCGGCCCAATGCACCACAATTGTAGCTGTCGTATAATACCCAAACAGACATAGGACGCTTTAATTTCTTGCACTAAGCCTCGGGTACTCTTGCTGGACCACTGCTCAAAACTGCCACAAGGAAGAAGCATTGCATATGATTTTGGCACTAAAAGGACACAATGCGCCTTTTTGGAAGTTTTTTTTTCTTTATCTCACTTTACAGGAAACATTCTTGCTCAAAAAGCACCTTGATAGAAAATGTCTAAAACTTCAGGATTGGTACTTCAGAAGGCAATCTGTTTTTAGGTTGAGCCCGCAAGCGCCCTGACCTGTTGTAATCTATCTGTGGGCTTTTAACCACGCCCACCGCACGCTCATCACTATCACTCGTTCGTGAGCTTGCCTTTCAAAAATCCTTTGTTATCATTGGTACATGCTTTCCGTTTGTCCCTCCTTGGGGCAGTGTTGTGACTGCCTTGGACACCAACCCTGTTTCATGGATAATTGCACTTTGGCTGATATGTTTGACTGTGAGCAAACCTCTTTTTCTTTTTGTGTCTCTTCTTTGCGCTCATGCCCATGGCGGCCGTGGCGCTTTCAATCGGTTCACTTATGTCAACTGTTTTACTTTTCAGTTGCAAGAAAAGTCCGGTTAGGAATTTACAACACTGATAGCTCTAACTTGAGCAAACGCGAAACCCATTGCACTTCAAATGCAAATTATTATTGGTAGGCGCAGGTGGCAAGTCTCACAGCTCACTATGAAGCGCTGGCTTAATTCTGCTTATAGCTGCTTCCCGGCCTCAGCCTCCTGTACCCCTCCTGCGGTCCTTTGAGGTCTCCTGCACACAGCCATGCCCTCCTTCAGGTGACCCTGAGAGCCAGAAGTCCTGGTCATTCAATACTCTCCATCCTCGAGTATCCTCATCCTGACCAGGCCCCTCCTGACTCACACACCTGTGGGACCCTTCAGGGCTCACACTCAGGTCTCTGCACCACCGGAGCTGCCTCTGTCTCCAACATGCTTCATCTGTAATCATTGAGAAAATGCTTGTTTGGATTTCTGCAAAAAATGTTCTCAATAAAAAGCATTGGCAAAGACAAAATGTCAGGAGCCAAGGACAGACCTATTAGCTTTCCCAATGCTTGTGTTTTTTTAGCCATGAACGCATGCAACTTAGTGGCTTGAAATGTCGCTTTGTAATCATTGGGCCTGTTAGAAATGGGGTCTTTGGTTGGCAGTCAGGTTACCCTCTGTCCAAGCAAGGACCATCACTCTAGTCAGGGTAAAGGAGATTCACACTCAGTTAACCCAGCTCACCCCCTTGGTAGCTTGGCACAAGCAGGCAGGCTTAATTTCAGAAACAATGTGTAAAGTATTTGTACCAACACACACAGTAATACAGTGAAAACACTACAAAATGGACACCACAGCAGTTTAGAAAATAGGTAATATTTATCTAAATCAAACAAGATCAAAACAACAAAAATCCAACATACACAAGTTAAAATATGAATTTTCAAAAGAATAAGAGTCCTAGGTGGTCATTATAACATTGGCGGTGAGTGATAAAGTGGTGGAAATACTGCCAACAGGTCGGCAGTAATTACTGCCAAATTATGACCATGACAGTGATC
Organism: Pleurodeles waltl; assembly: GCF_031143425.1. NCBI lineage: Eukaryota > Metazoa > Chordata > Amphibia > Caudata > Salamandridae > Pleurodeles > Pleurodeles waltl. Next base: position 34,807,226 of record NC_090444.1, on the reverse strand, counting down.
CCTCCCAAACACAGCTAATGTACCACAGCATCCGCCAGGGCGTTAACACCATGCACGACGGTGGTAGCCATCAACAGCCAGGCGGAAGTCAAAGTATTGGCCCACCATATCACAATACAGTACACCGCCACGATTTCTGGGACAGAAGCAACGCCATCAAAATCCTGGTGGAAACACTGCACAGAAGACGAAAGACTCACCATCAGAGACAGAGAAGGATAACGCACCGTAAAACCGGAACTGCAAGTCTTCCTGATGCTCTTCTATGCCATGCTCCACCTGGAACACCAACACCGACTAAGACGATGACGGTGAGTACAGCTGCCTAGCACACAAGGGAGGGAGGGAGGGAGGAAAAGGAGAGTGACACACACACATGCACAACACACACAAGACACACACACACCATACACACAACCAGCTGCAGGCGAAAAACAATGGCACACGACACATGGCATAATAATGCAAGGACAACAATAAGGCAGTACTGAGAATGTATTGAATGGGAACAGCCACCAAATGAACCCATTGTGTAACAAAGAGATATGTACAAATGTCCACAAAGGGCCAATGCCCAGTCAAAAGTACTTCGGGGCCACAGGGCACAGTCCGAGGCCCAACTTGCTTCCTGGCATCATCCGCACAGAACTCTGCAGGGGAATCATTTTGTAAGTGGGCAAGCACCTCAGGGAGATGGGGGTGTGGGGCACCTCAGCCGAAGTTGGGAACTTGCCCACTGGTTCTGGAGGGGACTCCATGCCCATTATCTTTGCTGGGGAGTGGAAGGTCACAGTCTCTCAGGTGGGTGACTTGCACACTGGTTCTAGAGGGGGCTCCTTGTACAGCAGTCCCTGGACGGTGACCTACATGCCCTCTGCTGCAGGTGAGGGCTGCACTGTCGCAGCTGGAGGTAAGGGCTGCACTGTCTCAGCAGGTGAAGGTGCAGCCTCTGCTGGAGGTGAGGGCTGCACTGTCTCAGCTGGAGGTGAGGGCTTCATGACCACTGGTGGTGGTACCGTGCCAGCCTCTGCTGGAGGTGAGGGCTCCTTACCCTTCATGGCAGGAGTCAAGGGCATCTTCCCTTTCATGGCAGGAGTTGTTGGCTTCTTACCCTTCACGGCAGGAGTCAAGGGCTTCTTCTCCTTCATGGCAGGAGTTGAGGGCTTCTTCTCCTTCATGGCAGGAGTTGGTGGCTTCTTCCCCTTCATGGCAGGAAGTGTGGGCTCCTTCCCCTTCATGGCAGGAGTTCAGGGCTTCTTCCCCTTCATGGCAGGAGTTCCGGGCTTCTTCCCCTTCATGGCAGGAGGTGTGGGATCCTTACCATTCTTGCTGGTGGAGTGGAATACTTCACTGTCTTGCCTCCACAACTAAGAGGGGCCTCCACTGTCCCAGTGGACTGTTTGGTTGAGGTCCTGGGCTGGGTCGTTGGGACCCTGCTCTTACAGCCAGGATGGGGGAGGGAAGAGGTTAAGTTGGGCAAGGAAAAGCCTCTTAGGGACAGTGGGGTGGGAAGGGGGAGGAGGGATGGGAGTGGAGGTTGAGGGAGTGGTTGTTGGTGTATGTTTGCTGGACTTGGGTGCAGGTGCATGGACAGTGTGCGTGTGTGAGATGGATGGCTGTTGGGTGTCTGAGTGCTTTCGTTTGTGTCCTTTAGGAGGAGGGGACAGACAGGGTGGGAGAGGACACGGGGGACGCGTGGATGGATGTTGTGGAGGTGTCTGCTAGGAAGGTGTGTGTGCTGCTTGGTGTGGTGATGCTGATGGTGGATGTAGTGCATACAGATGTGAGTGTGGACGTGACTGTGAGGGAGGTGGAGGAGGAGAGGGAGACAGTGGAGGCAGTGGATATTGTTGTGTCTGCAACTGTCTGGCGTTTTGCGTGAGTGCTTGTGGGCTGAAGTGTGGTGCCTGTATTTGACTGTGCCACTCTTGTCTTGTGTGCATGCTCGTCTGTATGTGTGCATGGGATAGGTTGGGGTTGAGGAGACTGGGAAGTGGAAGTTGGAAGGGAGACGGTAGGAACAGGGACAATGGCTGCCATCAGAGAGGAGGCCAGAGCCTGAATCGATCTCTGTTGGACCGCCAATCCACTGTGGATGCCCTCCAGTAATGCATTGCATTGCATTGCTGCATCTGGAATGCCAGCCCCTGTATGGCATTCACAATGGTTGAGTGCTCTACAGAGATTGATCTCAGGAGATCAATAGACTCCTCACTCAGGGCCGCATGGCTCACTGGGCAGTGCCTGAGGTGCCTGGGGCAAAGAAGATGCCCACCCTCCTGGGTGAGCGGGCAAGGGCAACTCGCTGAGGGGCAACTGGGACGGCAGTGCTGGTACGGGGTGGCAGCTGTACCTGCAGCTGGAGTGGTCACAGAGGTGTCCACCACCACCAGGAAGCTTCCATCAGAGGAGGTATCTGAGTCTTTGTTGTCACCTCCTGTTTCCGCCTTCGTGCTCCCCTCGCCCTCCATCCTACTGGTTCCCTCGGCGTCGGTTGACTCTGCCTCCTGGGTCCTGTGGGATGCAGCTCCCTCTGTCGCCAGTGTCCCTGCTCCTCCACTAGATTATACTAATGAACACATGGACAGGATGACCGGAAAAAAAGAGGTGGAGAGAGAGAAAGGGAACACTGGGTCAATTACAACACCAACACCACAGTTGGCATACACAGCACCGTCACACACAGGGATTAAGATTGAGCACTATGCATTGCACTGCCAGTGAATTGGCTAGATGCCACAGCAAGATGAGGGCCAATCACTGTCAACTACACCCCTCCTGGGACCCACTAAGCCCTGTCTGACAAGGAACGCAACCTAGCTAGATTACCTGGATTTTCCTTTCAACCATTATCCTTGAGCTGGATCACGCAGCAATGTCTGGTCTGGCATTAAGGGGCACACGCTAACTGACACCCACCAACCGGATCCCACGCCGCCTACCAATTATTGTTGTAACTGCCACTGTACTCACCCTCTTGTGGCTGCTGTGATGCCCTCAAGTGCCTATCCAGCTCTGGGTTGGCCACCACCAGTATGCGGGCCATCAGGGGGGTCAGGTTCTGACGGGCACCCCTTCCTCGTTGGGAGGCCTTACCCACCTGGGCCTCTGCGGTCTTACATGCCCAGAGTCTCAGGTCCTCCCACCGTTTCCAACAGTGGGTGCTCCGCCTGCAATAGACCCCAAGGGTCCACACATCCTTGGTGATCGCACGCCATAAATCCTTCTTTTGATGGGTGCTGACCTGCAGAGGTGATACAGACAGGAGGACACCATTACACATACAATCCAGCCTGTCACACATACAGCCCACCAATCCCATTTCCATCACCATTGGCACAAACATCGCCGGTGCCCACCATGTACACCACCACAAGACATTCCCCCCCGATGACACGATGTTTGCACACACATCTTCATGCATCCTTCCCACATGCATCGTACCCAAGGTGTACTCACCTGTTGGTCTGGAGGCCAATACAGCAATCCGCACTGGGGCAGGACCCCATCCACCAATCGCTCCAACTCCTCCGCAGTGAAGGCAGTGGCCCTTTCCCTGGTCATACGGACCATGGTAGGTTCCAGACACATGTCATAGCAGGACAAGCAGTGTAAGTGTTCTCCTGTTTAAGGTCAGGAAACAAGTGAGGATTCAGATAGAAAGTGGCGGTCACATCCGCGGAGGTGTACACCATCACCGCTGTTGCAGATCCCCATTGGCCACTGTACTCCATAGAGCCCCATATTATCCAATGAGGAATTGCACGGCGGTGCAAGACCGCCTTCTGCATGACGCCCAACGTCGGCGGAGTTACCTCACTTCCACCTGTATCTACACAGGACAGGTGGTCGCCATTTCATAGTGGTGGACAATGATCAGATTAACCTGAACTGTGTCACTGCCTAGATTTGCACATACATTGCCATTCCCACTGTCCCATCACATTAATGTTCACTGAGGTGGTGGTTCCATTGTTCACATTGTGACAGCGTTCTCACTCTTGTGTCCCTTAGATACCAACCACTGCGGATGAATAGGAGGAGGAGGCAAGCCCCCGTGTACAGACCCCTTGTGGACTTGGCTACACTGGAGGACAGGCACATTATACTCACCTATAGCCTGGACAGGGCCACAATCACAGAGCTGTGTGCCCAATTGGAGCCTGACCCGATATCAGCTAACCGTCATCCCACTGGGATCCTCCCGCTTGTGCAAGTGATATCAGTGCTCCATTTCCTGGCAACTGGTTCTTTCCAAGTGATGATGGGCTTGGTAGCAGGAATGTCACAGCCAATGTTCTCAATCGTGCTGGAAAGGGTGCAGCTACATTGTTTTCCCTCAGGTTGAAGATTTGGCCACTGTGAAGGCATATCCTCACTATTATTGGGGAGATTGACAGTACAACTATTGTGTTTGTACCCCCCGCCTGAATTAACAGGTGTTCAGGAATCGTAAGAGTTTTCACTCACTGAGGCCCATATTTATACTTTTTTTAGCGCCGCATTTGCGTCATTTCTTGACGCAAAAGCGGTGCAAACTTACAAAATACAATTGTATTTTGTAAGTTTGCACCGCTTCTGCGTCAAAAAGCTGCACAAATGCGGCGCTAAAAAAGTATAAATATGGGCCTGAATGTGCAAATGGTGTGCCTGGCGGACCAGAATATCTCCCACATCACTGCCAAGTATCCTGGGTCGGCGCATGACGCCTTTGTCCTGAGGAATAGCAGCATCCCAAATGTGATGGCCCAACTACAGAGGCACAGGGTGTGGCTAATAGGTGAGCCAGAGTCCCCACCCACTGTATGTCAGTGTATGCCTTAAGGTGTTAGCCCCATAGCATTGTGTGAGGCTAAATGTTGTCCCTCAATGCTTGCAGGTGACTCTGGCTCCTGACCCCTGTGAGGAGTGCCAGGACAGGGGCTGAGGGCCGTTATAATGACGCACATGGGCGAACCAGAAGAATAATCGAACTGACCTTCGGCCTCCTGAAGGCCAGGTTCAGGTGCCTCCATCTGACACCTGTGCTACTCACCCGGAAAGGTCTGCCAGATAGTAGTGGCATGCTGCATGTTGCACAACCTGGACCTCAGACATCATGTGCCTTTTCTGCAGGAGGAGGTGACTGGAGACGCCCCTGAGGAAGCAGTGGACCATGAGGACAGTGAGGATGAGGAGGAAGAGGATGAGGATGTGGACAACAGAACATCACTTATACGTCAATACCTCCACTTCACTCCACTTCGTAGTGCCTGTTTCAGCACTTCTGCGGGTGCTGTTTGCTTCTGAGTGGGCTCTTTGTCTTGCTGGACGCCCCCTCTGTCTCCTCACGCAATTGGCGACATCCTGGTCCCTCCTGGGCCACAGCAGCATCCAAAAAACCTAACCGCGACATTTGCAGCTAGCAAGGCTTGTTGGGGGTCTTTCTGCACGAAAACACTTCTGCACGTCTCTTCACGACGTGGGACATCCATCCCCCAAAGGGAAAGTTTCTAGCCCTTGTCGTTCTTGCAGAATCCTCAGCTTCTACCATCCGGTGGCAGCTTCTTTGCACCCACAGCTGGCATTTCCTGGGCATCTGCCCACTCCCGACTTGATCGTGACTTTTGGACTTGGTCCCCTTGTTCCACAGGTACTCTAGTCTGGAAATCCATCGTTGTTGCATTGCTGGTGTTGGTCTTTTCTGCAGAATTCCCCTATCACGACTTCTGTGCTCTTTGGGGAACTTAGGTGCACTTTGCACCCACTTTTCAGGGTCTTGGGGTGGGCTATTTTTCTAACCCTCACTGTTTCCTTACAGTCCCAGCGACCCTCTACAAGGTCACATAGGTTTGGGGTCCATTCGTGGTTCGCATTCCACTTCTAGAGTATATGGTTTGTGTTGCCCCTATCCCTATGTGCCCCCATTGCATTCTATTGTGACTATACATTGCTTGCACTGTTTTCTATTGCTATTACTGCATATTTTGGTATTGTGTACATATATCTTGTGTATATTTGCTATCCTCATACTGAGGGTACCCACTGAGATACTTTGGCATATTGTCATGAAAATAAAGTACCTTTATTTTTTGTATATTTGTGTATTGTGTTTTCTTATGATATTGTGCAAGTGACACTAGTGGTACTGTAGGAGCTTCACTCGTCTCCTAGTTCAGCCTAAGCTGCTCTGCTAAGCTACCTTTTCTATCAGCCTAAGCTGCTAGACACCCCTCTACACTAATAAGGGATACCTGGGCCTGGTGCAAGGTGTAAGTACCCCTTGGTACTCACTACAAGCCAGTCCAGCCTCCTACAAAAGTGCAATGAAATGGGTTGATTGTAGAGGAAAGTCCAGGCTATTGTTCCAGTATGTTTGTAGCACAGGTCCAGTGTCCAAGGGGCCATAGAAAGGGGAGCAAAGGCAGTTCAAAGTGGACAAGTTGACAGGGTGGGACACAAGGGGGACAATCAGGAGAGTTTCATTTCCTGGTGGTGGCCTTGCTCTTGGCAAGTGTCTCTGGCTTCTGTCTGGGTCACAGGGGATGTTTGCGGGGTAGTTCGCTTTCTGCAGGGGGAGGGGTGCTGGTGGCCTGTGGGTCCTGTGACAGGGCCTCCTGTACACTAGCTGCAGCGGAAGTGGTGGGCTGGTCAATAGACTGCCTGGTGGTAGTGGTTCGCTGCTTTGCTGTTTATTCCCTCATGATGTTGCCCATGTCTGCCAGCACCCCTGCTATGGAGATCACGGTGGTGTTGAGGGCCTGCAAGTCCTCCCTGATCTCCTGATGGTGTTCCTCCTGCAGCTGCTTGTTCTCCTGCATTTTGTTGAGGATCTGGCCTGTCGTGTCCTGGGATTGTTGGTAAGCCCTCATGACATTAGTAACTGCCTCCTGAATAGTCGGTTCCCTGGGCCTGTCCTCCCCCTGGCGCACAGTGGTCTTCCCAGTGTCCCTGTTGCCCTGTGCCCCTGTCCCTTGAATGGTGTTCCCACTGCCACTGACCCTAAGACCCTGATTGTCTTTGGGGCGAGGTGTGGACTGGGGTCCCTGTACAGGAGGGCACACTGCTGATTGGCGTGTCCTGAGGACAGAGGTGTGGAGACACTGGGTGGGTGCTGTGGTGTTGGATACTGATGGGGGAGGCTCTGTAGTGGACTGTGAGTGGCCTGGGGTGACCGACTGTCCAGTGGTCCCTGATGGGTCAGGTAGTTAATCCAGTTCATCCAGAAGTCCAGGGTTACTGTCATCACTGGGGGCATCTTCTGTTGGGGACTAGATGGTCGTGGCACCTCCTCTCCACTGAGATTGACAGGGGGTCCTGTGGGGATGTAAGTGATGTATTATGCTTTAGGCCTATGACATATTGTACATCCCTAGCTTCCACTCTATCATTGCTGCTGCCCTGCCACCTTTGAATGTGTATGGTGATGTCTTGTGGGATTGTTAGTTCCCCTATGCTGTGCATGCTTTGGTGATGGGTGTCTATGCAGGTATGGCATGCAGGGCTTAGCATTGGGGTTAGTCATCTGCGTTAGTGCAGTGTGTGGGATGGAGTGAAGTGAGTGAGGGTAAGGGGGTGAGATGGCATGCAGGTATGGGGTGTGATAAGTTGTAAATGTTGACTTACTAGTGTCCAGTCCTCTGGCTACGTCAGTGAGTCCCTCTGGATGCAGTATTGCCAAGACTTGCTCTTCCCATGCTGTGAGCTATGGGGGGGTGGTGATTGACCACCGCCAGTCCTCTGGATGGTGAGCTGGTGCCTTGCTGCCATGGAACATACCTTCCCCCATAGATCGTCCCACCTCTTCCTGATGTTGTCCCTTGTTTTTGGATGCTGTCCCACAGCATTCACCCTGTCCACGATTGTCCGTCATAGCTCCATCTTCCTTGCAATGGATATCTGCTGGACCTGTGCTCCAAAGAACTGTGGCTCTACCATGACTATTTCCCTCCACCATGACCCGCAACTCCTCATCTGTGAAACGGGGCTGCCTTTGTGGGGCCATGGGTGTTGTGTGGTATGTGTAAGTGTGTGGGTGTTGGGTACTGTGGTTGGGTGTGTGTAGTGGAGTGCATTAGGGATGTATGGGGGTGTGTGTGTATAGTTGTCGCAGTGGTCTTGATGTCTGTCCGGTGGCAATGATTTGTATTCGTAAAGGGTTGTGGGTAATGTGGGTGTGTTTTTTATAGTGTTGTGGATGGGTGTGTTGTGTGTATGGGTGTCAGTTTTTTTTTTTTTTAATTGGCCAATATTGTGTAGTTTAGTATTTTGGTGTCCATTCTGAGCGCGGCGCGGCGGTGTGTACCACCAAAGGTTTACCACCGGTGAATGTCCGCCTTGGTGATTCGTGGGTCATAATGTGATGGGCGTTGTTTTGTTGGTGTAACGGCATATATGTTGGTACTGACAGTTTACCACTGACCTTTGGGCTGGCAGATTTGTGTATGTGGCTGTGTTCTGTCGGTTTGGTGTGTGTGTGTCATAATATGGCGAACGGATAGCCGTCATAGCGGTTGTATGTTGGTGGCCACCACCGTGGCGGTAAGCGGGATTTACCACCAATCTCATAATGAGGGCCTTTGTCTGGCCTGCTCTTTTCTTATGCAAGGCACTGCATAACCAATTACCTGCTGGGCAGAAAGCCTCACAGGTGTGGCAGCGGCTTCATAGACTCTTGATTGAAATGTGAGTCTGCGGTTTTGTAGCTTTGTGATGAGTGCACTGTGAGAGGAGGCCTCTTTTTGCATGGTTAGGTCCCACTTTTTGCCTGATGGTGATGTGTTCTAGAAGTTGGTAGTGCCCAGGGCTCCTGCTAAATAGGTTCCCTGGGCCAGAGCTCTTTCCCTAAAACTGTTGTGATGCTTGGCACAATTGGTTATACTCTTAAATACCCCTGTAAGTCCCTAGTAAATGGGTACCCCAGTACCCCGGGCAAGAGATATTAAGAGTAGGCCCCTGGTGGTAGCAGCACTGATTATGCCAACCCCAAGGGCTCTGCCCCCAGATACACCCAGCATTGCCATTGCAGGCTGAGTGTACTGGGGGAACCCAAAAAGGATAAATTCGACATGGCACACTCTGTGTGCCCTGTCCACCATACACTGCATATGTTATGGGTAAGTCACCCCACTAGCAGGCCTTTCAGTCCTGAGGCAGGGTGCACCATACTATATGTGAGGGCATAGCTGCATGAGCAATATGCCCCCACTGTGTCCTTGCTGAACCTAGGACATAGTGAGTGAACAGAGCAGCCATTTGAATGTATGTATTGGGCAGAGGTCAAACACAGGTTCCCCAGCTACATAATGGCCACTCTGCACCCTGGGTTATTTGGTATCAGAGAACTCAGAATATTTAATCCAAACTGATACCAGTATTGGATTTACCCCTAAATGTACCCAGGGGCCACCTTAGAGGTGCCCCCTGCAAAAGCTAACCCTAACTGGCAGAGTTGCTGGCTGGTTCCATCCAGCTGCCACTCCAGACAGCCAATATACAAACCTGGGGGAGAGCCTTGGCACTCTGGTTTGTAAGACAATGCCCTTCCTTGGTGGAGGAGCTAACTCCCCCTCCCTCAGGAATGTGCAACACTTTGGCAGTGAACTTCAAAGGGCTACAGCCCCTGAAACTCGAGCCTCCAGGCCTGCTGCAAGCAGCAGAGGGCTTCCCCCTTTGCAAACCCCAACTTTTGGTAGGAGCAAAGGTGGGAAACCAGACAAAGGGTAGGAGGAGTGGCCTCACTGACCGTGCACCACCCCTAAGGGCTGCCTTGCGAAGTGGACCCTCTGATTCAGTTGTCTCCATCTTGGAATGGAGAAAAACAGCCAGTGAGGTTTAGGGAAGTGACCCTTCCCACAGGAAGAGGTCACTATAGTGGGTGTAGCCACCCAAGGGTAAGTGCCCCATTGGACACTGCCAGGTTCCCCCTAAAATGCCCACTAAATTCAGTATTTAGTGGGCTCCCCTGGACCAAGATTTTAGATTCGAAAAGGATTCCAAGAAGACCAGCACCAGAGAAACCGCCAGGATGAGAACCAAGGACCACCTGCTCCAGAAGAGGCGCTAAGACCCATGCTTGCTGCACCAGAGTCCCGACAATCGTGACAGTGGAGGAGCTGAACACTGGACCAACTCCAAGAAACCCAGGGGACCTCCAGGCTTCTAGGATCACCCCAGATCTCCCTCCTGAGTGGAGGCACCACTCAAGAAAACAAGTAAACTGTAAAAGACCAAGAAACCAGTGAGGTACACTTCACTAAATCGTATATCGCCTCGACCGGACATCACAGCTGGATCCAAAGACACACAGACAACAGTCCAGAAGTATCCCCCAACTGTTCCAAGTTTGGTGGTGCTGTGACCCCCCAGTGGCCGAGGTAGAGCAATACCCTCGGTCCTGATCAGCTGACATCGGACCAGGAGAAAACCAGCTCCTCCTGAGTTGAGAAAGGACCAGGAGGAAGCCCCAGTCAAGGGAGTTCAGGAAGACCCCGGACCTCCGAGCAGAGTTCCCCTCTTGTCCGGCAAGCGACCCTCCAAGAGACTTACCTCCAACTCCAGTGGACTTCGTTGCACACAGCATCCAAGACCTCCAAAACTCCCTGCACCTGGCCGCCCTGGGCCTTGCATTGTGGGGTCTGCTGTGTGCCCCGGGTCCCCAACCGCTGGTGACCTCAACAGCCAAAGGGGACCCCCAGGTACCACTTTGAATTTGCAAACCAGTTCCTTTTCCAAGTGGCCCATCCAGGTGGCCCTTGCCTGTGCCAAGAACCTTTCCAACTCACTAGCTCCTTTTCCAATTGGCCCATCCAGGTGGCCCTGTGCCTGTGCCAAGAACTTTTCCAACTCTGCTCCCGCCGGAACCTGGAGCTTCCTCAAGCTCTCCAGCTGGCACAAGGTGCCCACCGGCCACTGTGACCACCCTGCAAAAGAAGAGATTGGTAACTCAATAGTACGATTTTTAATGCATTTTTTTAAAAGTGACCGCCTATTGATTCCAATGGTGCGTAATTATGCACTGAAAGACTAACTTTGCTCAAACTTTTAAAAGTCATAACAAGAAAAGTACTTAACCTATTCAAAATATTTTGGTCTTAAAAATTATAAAAAGGTCTGAAGTATTTTTATAAACTCTGGTCTTGAGTTATTCATTAAGTGTGTGTGGTGCATGATTGGATTTGTGAGTACAGCAAATACTTATCACATCTCCTGGATTAGCCTAACTGCTCGACCAGCTACCTTAAAAATTAGAGCATTATATGGTTTGATTTTAACCCCTGAAAACTAAGATGTGGTTGTTTGGACCCTCTGCATAGTGTACTTGCGCCATCCTCAAATATGCACTCCCATGTAAGTCCAAACAGAGACTGCGTGCTCAATCACTGGATAACATGTTTTGTTGCTAATGTGGACCACAGTGGGTGTTCGCCTTTCCCATGTAAGTCTACACAGAGACTGTGTACTCCTCCACTGGATAACATGTTTTGTTGCTAATGTGGTCCACGGTGGATGCTGGCCTCTACCTGGTAAGTCCAAACACAGACTACATGCTCCTCCAATGCATAACATGTTTTGTTGTCAATGTGTTCCACAGTGGGTGTTGCCCTCTCCCAAATAAGTCCACACATAGACTGCATGCTCCTCCACCGGATAACATATTTTGTTGCTAATGTTGTCCACCATGGATGTTGGTCTCTCTCATGTAAGTCCACACAGAGAATGGATGCTCCTCCACTGGTTAACATGTTTTGTTGCTCATGTTGTCCACTTTGGATGTTGGCCTCTCCTATGTAAGTCCACAAAAGAGCCTAAGTGCTCCTCCTAATGGATAAAATGTTCTGTTGCTCATGTTGTCCACGGTGGGTGTTTGTCTTTCCCATGTAGGTCCACAACACAGACTGCATACTCCTCCACTGGATAAAATGTTTTTTTGCTGAAGTTGTCCACAGTGGGTGTTTGCCTCTCCCATGCAAGTCCACACATAGACTGCGTGCTCCTCTACTAGATAACATGGTTTGTTGCTAAGGTGGTCCATGATGGGTGTTCGCCTCTCCCAATTAAGTCCACAAACAGACTGTGTGTTCCTCCACTGGATAACATTTTTTGTTGCTAATGTAGTCCATGGTGGGTGTTCACCTCTCCCATGTAGGTCCACACACAGAATGCCTGCTCCTCCACTGGATAAGATGTTTAGTTTCTAATGTAATGTAGTCCACAGTGGCTGTTTGCCCCTCCCATGTAAGTCCTCACACAGACAGCGTGCTCCTCCACTGGATAACATGTTTGGTTGCTAATGTGTTGCATGGTGGCTGTTCGCCTTTCCCAGGTAAGTCCACACACAGACTGCATGCTCCTCCTATGGATAGCATGTTTTGTTGCTCACATGATCTACAGTGGGTGCTCGCCTCTCCCATGTAAGTCCACACACAGAGTGTGTGGTCCTCCTCTAAATAACATGTATTGTTGCTCAAGTTGTCCACAGTGGGTGTTTGTCTCTCCCATGTAAGTCCACACACAGACTGTGTGCTCCTCCACTGAATAACATGTTTTGTTGCTGATGTGGTCCACAGTGGGTGTTCACCTTTCCTCTGTAAGTCTACACACAGACTGCATGCTCCTCCACTGGCTAATGTTTTGTTGCTCATGTGGTCCAATGTGGGTGTTCGCCTCTGCCATGTAAGTCCACACAGACCGTATGCTCCTCCACTGGATAACGTTTTGTTGCTAATGTGGTCGGCGGGGGTGTTTGACTCTCTCATGTAAGTCCACACAGAGACTGCATGCTCCTCCACTGGATAACATGTTTTGTTGTTAATGTGGTCCGGTATTTGCGTACAGCACTGTACAGGTTTCAAGCAGCAGCTGTCCAAATGTTCTTTTTAATATGGGCACATGTGTTTTCTTCTATCCATGCCCAGATACTTTGTTTGACAGTTAAGTCCCTGTGTGACTCATTTAATATCTATTATTTTCCTTTTCCCCATGCTCAGTGTTGAAATGTCTTGTTAATTGGTACCTTATGTGTCAGTCTCTCCTCTTCAGGTACTTTGGAAAAGCCCAATCCTGCCAAGGATCACAGCTGGACAATTATAGCCCCTTGTCCAGGAAAGGATCACAGCCAACACAAACTGACCTTCAGATCAGGAGGTTCATGAGTGAAATAGACCGGCTGGTACCCAACGTCACCTTCAGCCACAAAGACAACACCACCTGCGCACTGAAGAGCCGGGCCTTCATTGTAAAGCCCAGAGACAGGTACTGCATCGGTGACAAGGTGACAGTCCAGCTCGACATGTACGACTACTTGGGCCACAGGAAGACCTATGGCGGTGATGCTCTAAGGACGAGGATATACTCTCCGGGTGTAAAAGCTGCAGCTTCTGGGTCAATCCAAGATTTCAACAATGGGACGTACCATGTTCATTTCATGCTCTTCTGGGAGGCAAAGGTCAGGATCTCACTGCTCCTCATCCACCCCAGTGAGGGCGCCTCGGCACTGTGGAGAGCGCGAAATATGGGCTATAAATATGTCACCCACAAGGGGAAGTTTACAAGTGCAACCCAAGAGGTCATCACACAATGTGGGTTTGAGTTGGACAGCAAAGAGGAGGTGTGTGAGTACCTTGATGAGAGGGACGAGGAGGCATTCTACTGTGTCAAACCCACCCAGCTACCTTGTGGATCCCTCACAGAACTCGCAAGCCTGCGTACAGAGCTCACCTACCTCAGCAACCTGGAGCTCCAGCTCTTTGACAGGTAACTGCTTCATTCATGCACATGCCTTGTGTGTTGGGATATGTTGCTTGGCTAAAAAAGTTTACTTGTACTTAACTGCAAATTGAACCATATTTTGCCCTCCAAAAAACATTAGGAAATTGAGGCAATGTAATTTGCTCAGGATCACACAGTTTGTGGATGTGAGGAATCTAGGACTCAAATGCAGGTTTTGTGATGCTGACAGATTGCAAGCGATCCGGCATATAGCTACCTGTCTTCCTGACAATGGTTTGATTCTGTGCATTACAAATAGAACAATTAGTCGATCAATCATGATTTGCTGTTGCTAATCCCCTCTGAGGGTATCCACGTGCTGAGAACACTAATGCATTGAGGGCTCAGTTGAACAGCCAGGTCTTGAGTCATTTCCTGATTTCCAGAAGAGAGGATGAAGTCCGTAGGTGAAGGGGGAAGTTGTTTTAGGATTTCCCCACAAGCTAGGAGAAGGAGCTTCATCCACTCTTGCTTGTGTGGATGCAGGGGGGTGACAGTGGACTGCACTGTACTCACACTTCTCAGCAGAATTACCACACTTGCACTGGACAGTACTCGCAAAGTACTAACACATCTCAGCAGGACTACCACACTTGCACTGGACAGTACTCACACTCCCCAGCACTACTACCACAGTTGCACTGGACAGTACTCGCACTTCCCAGCACTACTACCACACTTGTACTGAACAGTACTCGCAAAGTACTCACACTTCTCAGCAGGACTACCACACTTGCACTGGGCAGTACTCGCACTTCCCAGCAATACTACCACACTTGTACTGGACAGTACTCGCAAAGTACTAACACGTCTCAGCAGGACTACCACACTTGCACTGGGCAGTACTCACACTTCCCAGCACTACTACCACACTTGCACTGGACAGTACTCACACTTCCCAGCACTACTACCACACTTGTACTGCACAGTACTCGCACTTCTCAGAAAGGATTCCATACTTTTAAAGCCCGGACTTCTCACTAGTGCGACTATACATTTCATAAAAGAACACTAACACGCTTTACGACAGCTGCTTTACTTTCACTGGCAGAACATTGCTTGTTTGTGGAGCTGCACTGTTTTTCGTACAGCACAAACACTTCTTAGGTTGGTGTTCCTATTTATACTTGACAGCACCACCATCACTTTTTGTAGTGAATCCTAGTTTGTTTTAATGGGATAACAGGAGTTAGCTGAGCCTCTGGCTTGCAGACTCGTGCCCCCGTCACCTAGTGACTTTTAACTTACGTAGCTTACTCTGTCTTAGCCGATTTAATTATTAAATTCATCTAAGATGGCTGCCTTGTTTATAGTTAGGCCACTAGTTATGCTTTGCATTACATCTCGTATGTCTTTTACATGCATTGCAGGATGGGGGGGGTCTTTGTAATAATGACTCTCGTCTTCACAATTCTGTTTCTTGCACTATTCATTATCCTAATCATTGCAGTCCATGCAACATATCGCAAATTGCAGTTGTGTTAAATAAAAACTATTGAAACTCTACTGCATCTTTGTTATTTCCTGTGTTTGTATGAGACATGATATATCTGTGAGAAAAGGGTAATCTCCGTTTAACCACGACACTCCCTGAGATGTCTTATTCTCGAGACCATGCGTAAAGGCTGCCACAAATCACCTTTTACTATTGTGTTTCTGGTGAGGTGCTGCTAGTGAGCCGGAAAGGTTGGGACAACAGTTGCGACTTGTTGTAGGACAGGCATAGTCACCTACAAACAAAAGTACTGTCATCCTTGAACCAGCAGTCTTGCCCAGAGCAAGAGTCCAAACTACGACATGGTGCCACCAACAATGGTGTTTAGGCACTAATTTACGGATACCCTGACTATCACTGTCTCACAGACAACAGGTACCGTAAGTACCATTATACAGAGACGTCCGTGGTCTTTGGGAAATTCCCCCTCAGCTGAAAAGGTGACACCTGATTAAGCTGTAGGTTGTTCGAGCTCGAACTCATAAAAGGACTTTTACTCCCCATTTTGGTGTTCTGTTTTTCTAAACAAAAATGGCTGCCACCATTGACATTCCTGAAAATGCTAGACAAGCACTAACACAACACTAATTAGTGCATGGCCTTACAGATGAGGGTGGGGATGTTACTCTTATAATAGAAGCTAATGAAGCATACCAAACAGAAACATTTTATTGTTGGGTCACCTTAAGGTGGACCAGAGGACACATACATTTCACACATATGAAATTGCAAACGTACCTCCACGGTACCAAGCATACCAGTATCATGAAATATTGCTCACATACCAAGAGCACCAGAACTGGTTTGAAGGAGCCCTACCACATGTGCTACAAAGAGTGAGGCTAGGTCCCTTAAATAATGACGGACCAACGTGGCCTATGTTTGCCACATACACACCTCACCCAGGCATACAAAATATGACGATAGCAGATCTGCGAGATTTATATGATGAATTAGTGACATTATATAGACGATTAGTTCAGTTCGTAATGCGGACATTGAACACCACACCAGCGCATTCAGCACCACCAGCACCTGGTGGTTACCAATTGGCTACTGGGATTAATCCACAAACAGTACATACTATTATGGGTAAAGTACCCACAGAACAGGAAAAAATACCCTTCTGGATTGCCCAGAAAACTAATCAGCTGGAAGCTGTGTTACCCCATACGGGACCACAGGAAAAACATAGATTGCTCACCATGTGCTTGCCCTTTGGGATGGTTCCCTCTGTGTCACATGGGGTATAGTCTTCGCTGCTATATACACTACAACACATGGTACCCCGACACTTGCCAATTTACCGGAGGTGTTAAAACAAGTACAGAATGAGCACAGGGCTGCACCAGCCTTGGATTTGGGGATGAAATGAATGCGTAATTTTGACGCGGTTTCCTCAATAATACTCAGTAATATTAAAGGGGAAGCAGTAGCACTGGAAATACGCCAGCGTCTTCGGAAAACCCCACACCAGGAACAAGAGAGACAGCTACCGAAAATTATTTCCGACACCTATACTAGTATAGGGTGGGATAGTTTGGGAGACAAGCCAAAGAAATTGGGGTTACAAGGTACCTCCCATAAGGGGGGTACAAAGCAGGCACAAGAGGGCCCTAAGAAGCGCTGGGACAAACAAAAATATTTAAAAGATAGAAGAAATAAGAGAGCTGATTCTCCTCACCCGGAGAACTCCGAAAGGAGATACAATCTCAGAAATAGGAAGAACATTAAAACTCCAGACAGATGTACTGATTCACGTCCCTATCATTCCTTTCAGGATGCACCGGATAGACGTAGCGAGAGAGGGGGCCATCCAGATTGACGTCCTGAATGCATGAAACAAAAGAAAAGCTTGCCGCAGTCTACCATTAAAAAAGCAAAAAAGACTCCACAGCAAAAGCCACAGTTTAAAAAGACAAAGGTGGCAGTACTGACAGCTAAAAATGCCAGTACACTTGAGAACATTGTTCAGGAACAAGACGTGGGCAGTGACTCTGTTAGACAGCGCAGCAGAGGTCACAATATGTCGCCAGAGTCTGAAAGATCATCTGGATGCGACAGCAACTAGTGATTTTATTGCAGTTGAAACTGCAGACGGCCGTGTTCTCCCACCCGACAGGGTTTATGGTTTAAAAATTCAGATAGAGGGAGACGTCGAGCGCACCATTAGTGTGATATTTTGGGATGAACTTACTGTTGATATCATACTGGCCGAAAGAGACTGGCCACCTGAACACGTCCGTAAGCTCCCGCATGGGGAAGATGTAATTTTACTTTCTTTCTCCGATCTTGTTCCGAAAGCAGAAAAAGAAGCCTATGCTGCTGAATGGGCTTTAGCGCAGGCACCTGCGTTATACCGCAATCATGTAGGTTGGGACAAGGAGTCTCCTTGTCATGTTATTCCCGTTAGGTCTACACCCCAACCGCAGCCACAATATCCTGTTAAACATGAAGCGAAAGCCCCAGTGAGGGAGATCCTCACCCAGCTTGAGTACCAGGGAGTAACTGAGCCCTGTACATCTGCAAAGAATAACCCGTTATTCCCCTTTGCAAAGCCAGACCATTTATACAGAATAGTCATTGATTACAGACATTTAAATAGTCATACACGCACATATGCTATACAAAACTCACACAGCACAGCACTAATAAACAATATAGTGAGTAAAAAATATAAAACAACATTAGACATATCTAATGGCTTTTTCTGCCAGAACTTAGCACACAAAAGTCGGGACCTGAGTGCATTCTCATTGGGCTCTCAGAAACGCTTTTGTCGTTTACCTCAAGGCTATAAAAACAGCCCAGGGCTATTTTCAGTCTGTGTAACATCAATATTACATGATATTGATTCCAAGGGGTTATCCCAAGTGGATGACATATATCTCACAGACGACATCCATCTTGCAAGGGTTGATCGGATCATTTTGGGATTTGCAGACCTCAGTTACAAATTCAACTTTAAAAAAAGTAAAATAGCTTTTCTCAGTGTACTGTTCCTGGGAAGTGAGCTATCAAACGAGGGAAAGAGCCTGGCCCGCACTTTGCAGAGAAATGTGCTCAACTGCACCCTCCTTACACCCTTAAGAAATTGTAGTCATTACTGGGTTTCTTTAACTTTGGCAGAACATACATTCCAGATTATGCACAACGGATCAAGCCACTTTATGACTTGGTTCAGCCCAATTTTTCTAGCAGACACTGGACAGTTGAACACACATGCATCCTTAGGGAAATGCAACAGGACATGATAGAAGCTAAACAATTACACACACGTGATAATAAAACAAATTTGGTCATCAGAATAATTGCTGGTGCCATTGGATTTACTTATGTCACCTTCAATGAGGATGACACGGTATCCATAGCATATAAATCACATTTATATTCTAATGCAGAACAGCGTTTTGCACCTACAGAAAAGATTCTGACGGGAGTTCAGATGGCGTCATAAAAGAGAGGCCACTTGCCCAGGGGAAACGTATTATTGTTGTCTCCCCGGTGCCGGCCTTAGAGGCTGTCACCAAAGCGAGCGTTCGTAACGCTAAAGCATTACATCCACGTTGGATTCAATGGGCAACGGTTCTGACCGCCACTTATGTTGATTATATATTCGATCCAAAAGTTCAGACACAAGAGTTTCTCCAGTACGAACAAGAGTACCCCGCTCCTCTAAATATCTTGACGCTAGACAGATATCATACTGTCACATACACTGATGGTTCAGCACAACCGGCTGTAGGTACTAAACATCAATACTCAGCAGCTTGCGCAGCCGTGAGCGGAGTGATGGAAGTTAGAGTCTTCCACCCTCACAATACCTACACGCAGACCCTAGGGGACTGCACAGCCCAGCTGGCTGAACTTAAAGCTCCTATACTAGCGCTTGAACATACTGAACGAGGAAGCCTGACTTTAATAGTCTGCGACTCATACTACTGCGTCCAGTCATACAATGACTATCTCAATCATTGGAAGCTGAACAGGTTTAGAGATTCTAAAGGGAACACCATTAAACACAAAATATTGTGGGGGGAAGGGTCGCTAATCTTAAGGATAAGCTACCATGTGTCCATATAGTATATACATTGGGCCACCAACGTGTAGGAGTACACGTTACTGGCAACACATTGGCTGATGAAGCTGCCAAAGCAGCAGTAGCTACGGCTTCTGTGGCTGCAGTGACTCGTTCACAAACGAGATTGGATAATGGAGCATTTATTTTCGAATTTGAAGTAGAAGTTGAAGTAGATTTAGTTGTAGTAGAATTTGAAGTAGATGTATTTAACAAATGCCAGAGGGTCCTTGGTAGCTCTCCGTTGCTCACGTTTGGATTCAATCAATAAGGCTGGTGAGACAGCTCAGTAGTTCATGTACTTGCTGCGAAGGTTTTTGTTGACCTGAAGGTTGCTAGTTTAATTGCTGGGAAGATCAACTCAATCTTTCATCTTTCTGAGGTTTGAGGAATGTGTTTAATTGTTGCATTTACTAATAATAATTGCATAGAAAAATGTCCCTTACAGAGGGCTGCACACACACCTATTTCTATTATTATTTATCCTGTTTTTGTGTAGGTTTCATAGGGATAGAAACACTGATTGCCTGATAAAGTCATCTCTCTGCAGCCCATGAAAGTTAATGTGTGGAAAACAAGGAGAACCCTTGTAGGGAGCTGGGTTCTGGTTGCAGTATCCCCCCCACTGTTTGCCCGTTTTTACATACAATTTCGAATGAAGTGCACTGGGTTCCTGCTAACTAGGACCAAGTGCCAGTGTTCTCTTGTTAAAAAAACAAGACACCTGATCACTTGATCCCCAAGTGACCAGGTCATTCAGCCCCTTTAAGACCCTAGTAAACAGTACCTCTGGTACCTAGGGCATGGGTACTGAAGAGGGTCCCTCAGAGCTGCAGCACAACTTGTGCCACTTGTGTCTGAGGGACCCAGCACCAACCTTATGCAGACTGCAATGCATGACTAGGTGCTCCCACAATTACAAACATGACATGGCACACAGCCTGTGTGCCATGTCCCCTTACACTGCTTGTAATATCTGTAAGTCACCCCTACCACAGGCCTCACAGCCCTAAGGCAGGGTGCATTATATTACATATGATGGCATACCTGCGTGAGCAATTATGCCCCTACTATGTCTTTGTCGAGTCTTAGACATAGTAAGTGACCAGAGAAGCCACTTTAGATATATGTGCTGGACACTGGTCAATATGAGTTCCCCAGCTACATGATGGTTTCTCTGAACCTAGCGATGTTTGGTATCAAACATCTTGTATTAATAAACCCTCATTGATTCCAAGGATGGATTTATTAATATATGCACCCAGATGGCACCTTAGAGGTGCCCCCTGAAAAATCTACCAACTGCTGGTGAGCTGACTGACAGTTCTGGCCAGTCTGCCACCAACAAGTGAAAATCTGACCTCCCAGGGTGAGAGCCTCTGCTCTCTAGAGGTCAGAAACAAAGCCTTCTCTCGTTGGGGTGTAACACACCCCTCTCAAAAGGATGACCATAAATCTGTATTCTACGGCAGAGAGCTTCAAAGAAGCCCACTGCCTTTGGCATGCAGAATTGGCTTTCCTCAGAGGAGGATGCAAAAACTCCCTGCCCAGGGCCTATCTGGCACTTGGACAGGTCGGAAATTAACGATGCAGGAAACGTGTCGCCCTTGCAGGCTGGACACTCCCCTAGGGTGATGAGCCTGAAGTGGACATGACTTAAGACATTCTACCATCTTGTGTGTGATGGAATTTAGGAACTCTAGGAAGGGTGATGCCCACTTCTTACAGGGAATGGTCATCTAGGGAGTGTTGTGATCCCAAGAGTAAGTACCTCCACGGCTACTACCCTTCACTCCCTTTAAGGTCCCCTAAATTGAATAGTTAGGGGACCCCCTGATACCGGATCCTCAGATCTTCCCTGGATTTTTGCTGGAGAAGCGGACAAAATGCTTGCTGAACCCAAGACCGAGGAGCACGATTGACTTGGTGCCAAAACCCTGCCGGCCTGCCTGCTGCACCCAACCCCCAGAGAGCCACTGACCTGTCCTGCTGCTGCAGGCTCAAAGAAACTGGGAGAGTTGCCAGTGTTCTGCAAATCACCAGGAGGAACTCCTTTGGAGTAGATGAGCTACTCCCCTGCATCATCTGTAGGCACCCAAGAAAACCATAAGAGGACCAGGACTGCCAAAAACCCAACACCAGACTTCACCACTGCATCTGAGCCACCTAGCCCATGTTGAAGTGGGCCAACAGTGTCAGTGGGATCCCCAGGCACTCCTGAAGAGAAGCCCACCCTGTCCTCACCCACTGTGGACTTTACCACTGAGTGTCAACATCAGGGCAGTGCGCGCTCTACGGGCGACTAGAATGCAAAAACCCAGCACTCTCAAGATAACGTAATTTATGCATTGTGCTGATCTGCTGTTGTTTAACCTTTTGCACTGCAGAGTTGAATCCTGAAGACTTATGTTCAAGGTGCTTATAAATACTGTTCATTTGCAATGTATTGCTGCAGGCTTTCAGAGTGAGTCAGGGTGTGGTCCCTTTCCAGGGCCTTCTAGAAGCTTTCCCTGCAGCATGCCTGGGTTTGGTTTGTGGGCTAGGCCAAGACTCTATATAAGGGAGCCAGCCCAGCTCCACGTGCTCACTATTCAGAGGCCCCGGTGCAGAGCAGCAGCAACTTCTTGAGCTCCTGTTCTGGAGGCCTACTTTGATCCTCCAGGCCTTGCCCTTTCACTTTGACGGTGATTCTTGATCAGGGCGGTAAGACGGAGGCCGGGCTGGGCCGCCGATCCCGTTCTCGAAGGCTTTCGAGTTCTTCGGCCTAATTTGCATGTTAAAAGAATTTTACTCTTGTGCGTGTGAATGTGCACTTGATGTTTTATGGCATTTACATGCTGACACTCAAATCAGCAAAACGTGCGATTCTTTACTCGTTTACAACTCTTGATATTCATTGTGCGCTATCCTTTATGGCATTTACAAGGTAGCATTCGAATCGGCAAGACACGCGATTCATTTCTTGTGCTTAATTCATGTTATTCATTGTACGCTACCATTTCATGGCAATCGCATGGTGGCATTCGAATCGGTAAGACGCGCAATTCATTTCTTGTGCTTAATTCATGTATTTCATTGTACGCTACCATTTCATGGCATTCACATGGTGGCATTCGAATCGGTAAGATGCGCAATTCATTTCTTGTGCTCAATTCATGATATTCAGTGTGCGCTACCATTTCTTGGCATTCACATGGTGGTATTCGAATCGGCAAGACGCGCAATTCATTTCTTGTGCTTAAATCACGATGTTCATTGTGCGCTACCACTTTATGGCATTTACTTGGTGGCCTTCGAATTGGCAAGATGCGCGATACATTTCTTGTGACTAACTCATGTTATTCATTGTGCACAATCGTTTCATGGCATTCATAAACCCTTGTGGAAATCCGCAATGTGCGCAATTCATGTTCTTGCATTTTAAGAAAACCTAAAAATGTTAGCATTCTAGATGTTATATTGTATGTGCATAATAGGTTCCTTAAGTACAATTCATATGGTGTTATAGAAATCATTCAGATTATTTCCTGGTCCTCATGCAAAAGACTATGCTTGAATTTGAAGGCGTAATTCTAGAAGGTTCTGATGTTTCTAATCCATGTGTAACATTTCATTGAGAGGTTCATTGGAAAGTTGTATTAATCTTTCTTGATTCCTTCACAGGTATCCAGACATCTTGAGGCCTAGTTATTTTTAGTCCATGCTTAAGTCATCAATGTTTCCAGTATGACAATGTTTAGAATCATATTCTAGTAATTATTAATATGATATAATCTTGATATTGTGTGTTTTAACCTTTTTGCTTCCTACAGGTCTCCTTCCCAGGTCCCCTTTTCCCCACTTGGACTCTTAGACTCTGTGACATTCTAATAAGAGTATTGGAGCTGTCTTGTGGTGGACGTGTTCGGAACGTGCACAGACCCCGAGGATCTGGTGACTCTGACACTGAGTCCGCAAACTGGTTCTGCAGCCCTCCTCTGCAACCGCAAGTGATCAGGAAACAAAATCTGATGCTCTGGACACCTCTGCACCTGTCTTCCCTGGACCCAGAAAAGGAGAACCCAGAAGGTCCCCATGTCTCCCCACCTCATGCGACCTGAGGCCACTTGCTGGGTCGGTCGGACTAGACCTCCAGTCCACATCTGCAGACTGTTTCTGCGCGCCCCCCTGTATCCGCAAGGAGCTCCAATGCTGGACCTGATGCCAGAAGACATCCCTGCACCTGCGACCTACACCCTGAGGAGGAGTGGATCGATGGTGCCCCCACATGCCCATGAACCTCAAGGGTCCAGTCCCCCTGTTGGTTCCCCTGGAATGTCCTTCTAGCCCATACTGGTGGTTACTGACTTTTGACTGTGCCCTGGGTACTACTTACCAGTCACAGGACCAGTGCTCTGTATAAAGTGGATATGCACATTAGGCTAATTATAATTGGCAAAATTAACCTACCTATAAGTCCCCAGTATATGGTAGGACATGTAGGGTTAGGGAATAGGGAACCCAGCATAGGTGGTGCACCCATGGGTGCACTGCTGAAGTGCCCAGTGTCATTTTAAAGGCAGGCCTGCCTTGCTGGCTGATTTTAAACTAAAGTTATATGCACATTTGACTTTTGAATAAAAGTACTTCCAAAGTCTTAAACTAACTTATTATTACATAAAAGTCACCCCCAAGATGTGCCCTATGTCCCCCTAGGGCTGGGTGCCATGTAACTACAAGCAGTGCCCTTATAAAAATAGTTTTATAAACCCAGGTGAGGTAAAACAGCCACATTTGTTTTTCCCTCATTGTAGTGAATGCCGTCAATAGGCTAGAATAGGGAGACTTTATTTTAATTGATAAAGCCCCCTTAAGTGTCAGATACCTCAGGTTTGGTATCAAATTAATTGTTATAATAAATCCCACAAAATACAATTGTTCGATTTAATATAACTTGTTCAGGTAAAGAGTTTTAAACTCTACCTAAAAAGTTGCCAACTTCAGATCTGTAGTGCCCTTCTCTGATTGGCCAACCTCTGGCAGCCTGGCCAAGCTGCCTTGATGAGGTGTGAAGTGTCCGGGGCTGAACACAAAGAGATGTGACTGGGGGAGGAGAACTTCCCTCAGCAGATGGAGAAGCACGAAGGGGGAGGGCTGCCAAATTGGTATTCAAAGGCAGGGAAGGACATTTGGGGCAACCCAGCTCCTCTCTCACATCTTGCAAACTCAGACAATTAGATGTCCCCTTGATTAGATTAGGAGAGGGCAGGAGAGGGGTGTGTTTAGGATCTTAGCAACACCAGTGGGTGGGATCAGCCAGATGTAACCTTTAAAAATCAGTTTCAGCCATAATGGATATTTGAAGAATGTTGCTGTCTGAGACTGATTTTTGCCACACTTCCAGGAAGTGGTCATCACAGGGGAAAGGACCCTGCATCTGATTGGAGAACCAGGACCCCCTGTTTTTCACCCAGGAGCAAGGACAAAACTGGCAGACCTGCATCCACACCTCAGATCCCTAAAAGGAAGAACTACAGGAGAAGGACTGCCCTGCTGGACCCCTAACCTGCACCTGGACACTGCACTCTGGAGGACTGCACCAGCTGCACATTTGTGCTTCACCACAAGAAGGACTTTGTCTGGCTTCAACTGGTTCAAGGAGGGCCTCCCTGTTTGCTACAGGTAAATAATTACTAACCAAAGTCCCCTGCACCAACTCCTGAAGAAACTGACCAGCTGACCACTGTCCAGTGGCCAATTTGGAGTTTGTGCCAGGTGCATTCTGGAAGTTGTAGTCTGCACTCTCAAGGAGCAACTCAGAGCTTCTGGAACCTTGGGGTGAGCTGTGGACACCAAAAGAACCTCAAAAGAACATCTGGGCGAGGATCGAGAAGTTTGGAGAACTTTTGGAAAAAAGCTCCATAAAGGGACAGACCTGCTGCAGCAACTCTAGCCGGCTTGCTTCAACCGCAACCCAGCCCGACTTGCAGGCTCGTTCCAGTGAAGAAAATTGCCAAAAAAGTAACTAAGTCTGAACATTGAAAGTTTACCGCGACCTCACAGGCAGTGTATCCGAAGAAGGCTCCAAGGACGTCGGATCAAGATTCAGGTTTGCCCCGGTCGAAGGATTTTCATCTCGAAAAATCATCTAAGTCCGAACGTAGAAATCTCCAACGTAGGGCATCCGCGACGCGTATCCGAGGAAGAGTTCCAGGAGGTCAGACTGGACTGGCGACTTGGTCCTGCTGAAGAAAATCTTCAAGAAAACAACTAAGTCTGAGGCCTCTAGCGGGCTGCGGCCAAGCAAGGCTCCATCACGGTCTACCTTAAACTTTGACTTTGCCCCAGTAGAGGTGCGACCAGATGACCAGATTGGCGCTATTCGTTTCTAAACACTAAAAAGCATTAATTCTTTAAAAAATCACATCTCCGGTTCCCTTTATCTGGAGTTTTTCAGTTCGGTGTAATTTTAAAGGTAAAAATATTTCCTATTTTTATAAATTGGTTGTGGATTGTTTAACTGTATCCTGTTTTTTATTTACTTACTGTTTTGTGATACTTGAATGCTTACGCTTTGTCTCCTAAATTAAACCTTGTCGCTTTTTGCCAAGCTACCAAGGGTTGAGCTGGGGTTAATTTATTGAGATCTAACTAAACCTAGTGGGGGTTAATGGCCAATTGCTAAGTATAGGTACTTACCTGCCCTTACCAATAACGCATTTTCCAACAGATACCCAACGCCATGAAAAATCCCTGCACCCGGACGTGCCAGAACCTCCCTGTTGGAAGGTGGGTCATTAGTTGTGTGACCTGCACAAGTAATGGGTCTTCACACAACCACCACTGGGGACCAAACACCCCATTGTAGCACTTAACTCTCATAGGGTAGCGTTGGAGAGCAGTCAAAGGCTTACTTAAGGGAGGTGGTGTGGGCTAGTAATCCCAATTCACGAGCACACAAGCATGACACTCAAGAAATGCTTGCCCAGTCTGTGCTTTTTCTTTTGATAGTAAAGTTCATTTATTACACACACACACACACTACTGAAAACTATGCAACAATTTACAAATATACACAAATTGATGGAATTACTCTTGGATGACATTGTGTAATCATTCTGGTCTCCCAGAGGAGAAATATGATCCGACAACCCACATGGCAAAACATTTCCTGGTCCCCCAATGCCATATTGGTACGTAATTTGCAGTGAAAACACCTAAATCTGGCAATTAAGTACATCACTTTGCTAAGAGGTGGTTGTCAGTATCATTACTGAAATCAGCACTAACAAGGAACATGTAGAAACATGGTGAAATAAGTTAAAGATTGGGATTATTTTTAGATTATTTTTAAATTACTGTTGATTAACTACATGTAATATCCTCCACCACCCCTTGAGAGTACAGTCCCACAAGCAAAGAACAAAAACTCACCAATGCTTGGGCTTTACACAAGGTTGGAATGCTTGGGGGGTCATGATTCCTTTGTCCCACCCAACCGAGGGTGGAATACAAACGTTGTGTAGGGGGACGCTGTGCTGTTCCTGCAGCTCCCCGTGGCAATGGGCGCTTGGTTGGTGGTGATCCCATTTTCCTGGGACCACCATGAGCTGAGCACACAACTCATCATGAACTGAGCACAACCTCGCAAGGACTTGTGGTACATCTGCATGTCCTTGGGTTTTCTTAATTTTTTCTGCGGCCTTGTGCCATGTTTCCTGGTTTTTGAGGGCAGGGCAGGGAGCCCACCCACAGCTGCCCTCATGGTTGGGGGGTGTCTGGTCCCACCCGGAAACCCCGTCAAGCTGATTCCTCATTGGAGGGCGGCAAGAGGAGCTCACCCCCGGCTGCCCTAATGTTTGTGGGGTGTCTGGTCCCACCTTGACACCCCCATTAGGTGGGTAACTTTGGGAAGTGGCTCGGGGAGACCACCCCTGGCCGCTTCTGCCAGCTCCCCGCACGGCCAGCACCTCCAGGTGCTGCCACGGGAGCTGTCCCTTCATTGGGTGTGTGCCTGCTCCTGTGGGCAGACGCATGCTGCTGCCGCGGCCGGGCAGGCTACCTGGGGTAGGGCGACGGCAATCCCCTCACTTCTCCATCTCATCAGGGCCCCAGTTTGGAGTCCGGGCCCCTCCTCACCATTCCAGGGAGCGCAACTGTGCTCCCTGCCTTCAGCCTCTTTGTGGGCCCTGGGATGAGGTCTGGGGCACCTCTGGCGATTTGTCACAGGTAGTGCGGCGGTGCCTCTGACTTTCTCTTCATACTGGCTGCCCGGCTATTCCCCAGCCAGCAGCTATCTTTGCGGGGGACATGACAGCGTCCCCAACTGTTCTTCTTGAAGGGGCACTGGGATGGGGTCCGGGGCTCCCTTCGACATTTTCGAGGGGAGCACAATGGCGCTTCCTGCCTTCCTTCTATGTGGGGCCCCGGGATGGTGTCTGTGGTCCCCGAGCTCCTCTTCACGAGGGTCACGACGGCAGGCCCCAGCCTTACTTCTTTTTGGGGGCAGCCCCCCGAGCCCTGGACCACAACAGGGGCATCGACCAGAGCAGCTGCGGAGCCCCATGTGCTGCGCCGCTAGCTCTGGATTAGGTCAAACGTCACCTACTTTTTCCGTGTGAAATCTTGGGCCTCCTTGGCCGTTTTTCATGATCTTGGTGTTGTTTTGCTCCTGGTGGCGATTCCTTGCCACCAGGAGTACTTTAATTATGCCTACTGGCCTAGAATATTCCCAAATGTTAGGGAGCCAGTCTCACTTACTCCCTGCACCAGCCTTTCCTCTGAGTGCCTCCTTTTCTTCTGAGCGATGCGCTCTCTTTGCGCCTGTAGGAGGCTGGCCTGGCTTGTAGTGGGTACCAAGGGGTACTTACACTCTGTACCAGGTCCAGTTATCCCTTATTAGGGTAGAAGAGGTGTTTCTAGCAGCTTAGGCTGATAGAAAGTAGCTATAGCAGAGCAGCTTAGGCTGAACTAGGAGACATGCAAAGCTCCTACTATACCACTGGTGTCATATGCACAATATCATAAGAAAACACAATACACAGATATACTAAAAATAAAGGTACTTTATTTTTATGACAATATGCCAAAAGTATCTCAGTGAGTACCCTCAGTATGAGGATAAGATATATACACAAGATATATGTACACAATACCAAAAATATGCAGTAATAGCAAAAAGAAGTAATGCAAGCAGTGTAAAGTTACAATAGATTGCAAAAGGAGCACATAGGTATAGGGGCAACACAAACCATATACTCCTACAGTGGAATGCGAACCACGAATGGACCCCAAACCTATGTGAGCTTGTAGAGGGTCGCTGGGACTGTAAGAAAACAGTGAGGGTTGGAAAAATAGCCCACCTCAAGACCCTGTAAGGTAGGTGTAAAGTGCACCTACAACCCCCAGAGAGCACAGAAGTCGTGATAGGGGGATTCTGCAAGGAAAAACAACACCAGCAAAGCAACAACAGTTTATTTCCGGACCTGAGTACCTGTTAGACAAGGGGACCAAGTCCAAGAGTCGCGACAGTGTCGAGAGTGGGCAGGAGCCCAGGAAATGCCAGCTGAGGGTGCAAGGAAGCTGCCACCGGATGGAAGAAGCTTGGTGTTTTGCAAGAACGAAGAGGACTAGGAACTTCCCCTTTGGATGATGGATGTCCCACGTCGTGAAGAAGCTTGCAGAGGTGTTCCCACGCAGAAAGACCGCAAACAAGCCTTGCTAGCTGCAAGGGTCGCGGTTAGGGCTTTTGGATACTGCTGTGGCCCAGGAGGGACCAGGATGTCGCCACTTGGATGAGGAGACAGAGGGGGCGCCCAGCAAGTCAGGGAGACCTCACAGAAGCAGGCAGCACCCGCAGAAGTACCGGATCAGGCACTTAGAAGAGGAGTGAACCGGAGTCCACCTGAAGTCACAAAAGGGAGTCCCACGACGCCAGAGGACAACTCAGAAGGTTGTGTACTGCAGGTTAGAGTGTCGGGGACCCACGCTTGGCTGTGCACGAAGGAAATCCTGGAAGAGTGCACAGGAGCCGGAGCTGCTGCAAATCATGCAGTACCCAGCAATGCAGTCTAGCGTGGGGAGGCAAGGACTTACCTCCACCAAACTTGGACTGAAGGGTCACTGGACTGTGGAAGTCACTTGGACAGAGTTACTGAGTTCCAGGGACCACGCTCGTCATGCTGAGAGGGGACCCAGAGGACCAATGATGCAGTCTTTTGTTGCCTGCGGTTGCAGGGGGAAGATTCCGTCGACCCACAGGAGATTTCTTCAGAGCTCCTGGTGCAAGAAGGAGGCAGGCTACCCCCAGAGCATGCACCACCAGGAAACAGGCGAGAAAGCCGGCAGGATAAAGCGATACAAGGTTGCAGTAGTCGTCTTCACTACTTTGTTGCGGTTTTTCAGGCGTCCTGAGCAGTCAGCGGTTGATCCTTTGGCAGAAGGTGAAGAGGGAGATGCAGAGGAACTCTGGTGAGCTCTTGCATTTGTATCTGAAGAATTCCCCAAAGCAGAGGCCCTAAATAGCCAGAAAAGGAGGTTTGGCTACCTAGGAAGAAGGATAGGCTAGTAAGAAAGGTAGGAGCCTATCAGAATGAGTCTCTGACGTCACCTGATGGCACTGGCCAATCGGAGCAGTCCAGTGTGCCAGCAACACCTCTGTTTCTAAGATGGCAGAGGTCTGAGGCACACTGGAGGAGCTCTGGGCACCTCCCCTGGGAGGTGCAGGTCAGGGGAGTGCAGTCTTTTGTCCAGTTTCGCGCCAGAGCATGGCTGGGGGATCCCTAAACTGGTGTAGACTGGCTTATGCAGAGATGGGCAGCATCTGTGCCCATCAAAGCATTTCCAGAGGCTGGGGGAGGCTAATCCTCCCCAGCCATTACACCTATTTCCAAAGGGAGAGGGTGTCAATCCCTCTCTCAGAGGAAATCCTTTGTTCTGCCTTCCTGGGCCAGGGCTGCCTGGACCCCAGGAGGGCAGAAACCTGTCTGAGGGGTTGGCAGCAGCTGCAGTGGAGACCCCGGAAAGGCAGTTTGGCAGTACCCGGGTTTTGTGCTAGAGACCCGGGGGATCATGGAATTGTCTCCCCAATGCCAGAATGGCATTGGGGTGACAATTCTATGATCTTAGACATGTTACATGGCCATGTTCGGAGTTACCATTGTGACGCTATACATATGTTGTGACATATGTATAGTGCACGCATGAAATGGTGTCCCCGCACTCACAAAGTCCTGGGAATTTGCCCTGAACGATGTGGGGGCACCTTGGCTAGTGCCAGGGTACCCACACACTAAGTAACTTTGCACCCAACCTTCATCAGGTGAAGGTTAGACATATAGGTGACTTATAAGTTACTTAAGTGCAGTGGTAAATGGCTGTGAAATAACGTGGACGTTATTTCACTCAGTCTGCACTGGCAGGCCTGTGTAAGAATTGTCAGATCTCCCTATGGGTGGCAAAAGAAATGCTGCATCCCATAGGGACCTCCTGGAACCCCAATACCCTGGGTACCTCAGTACCATATACCAGGGATTTATAAGGGTGTTCCAGTATGCCAATGTGAATTGGTGAAATTGGTCACTAGCCTGTTAGTAACAATTTGGAAAGCAGAGAGAGCATAACCACTGAGGTTCTGGTTAGCAGAGCCTCAGTGAGACAGTTAGGCATCACACAGGGAACACTTACAGGGCACACTTATGAGCACTGGGGCCCTGCCTGGCAGGGTCCCAGTGACACATAGACTAAAACAACATATATACAGTGAAATATGGGGGTAACATGCCAGGCAAGATGGTACTTTCCTACAGCGCCAGCCCTGTCTTTCCCCCAACTGGTCCTCAAGGGGGTAAGCGGGCCAGCTTACCTGGCCTTGGCATGCACCTCGCTGGGCCTGAAGTCGATCAGGGGCAGAGTCCCTGCCCAAGGAGGCAGTCAGGGGGTTCTTTCCATGATGCCCGTATGCAGTCCCAGTGTCCAGCAGTGAAGCCCAGCCCAGAGAGAGAGCTCTCCCCTGTGCAGGACCTTTTAAGTGTGGGTTGAAATGTCCAGCAGGCCTGCACCTCTGGCCTATCCAGATGTGCCACATCACTTCCTTGCCCCTGTCCCCTCCTTCCTGCACAAACTTCCTGGGATAGCTCAAACTGGCGTCGGCCAGGAGCTTGGGTCACGTGCGCTCTGAAACTCAGTCCCTCCTTCCTAACATTCCTTCCAGAGCTTCGCTCATTTCCTGTCAGGGGCTGACAGCTGGATGATTGATGCAAGGCCCTGCTCAGGCAGCTGTAGAGCAGTATTTGACCTTAATCCTGATCTGAGTCAGAGAAATATGAAATTCCTTGATGACCCATAAGTTGTACAACTATGCTTTTGTAACCTACTGCATCATTCATTTCATACAGGTTATAGTGTACATTGGTGTTACTCTGGTCTCTGTGGACCCCAGAGGAACTGAGTTATACCCCAGGCCACTCTCTCCATTTATATTTACTGGAGTGTCCCTGCAGTAAAAGGACAGTAAGCACGCTGACTATCCCTCGCGTGTGCACCCATCTCATGAAGCTTACCCCAGGTCACCACCCACTCTGCATAATTACTTTTGCGCCAGGATACATAAGCGCAGTTCTTGGGTCTGCGCACACCAGTAATCCTCTCCGCGCAGCCCTCACATGGGTGCACACACATGTGCACACATGACCACGTGTAACCAGCCCGGGGCCTCCTACTCTTGCTGCGCCTCAGCGGCCTTTCCTTAGCAAGGTGGCACCGGCAGTAAACACGCGCTGTCCATTTTACCATGAGTTTACTGTGGGGGAGTTCCGACTAGGAGGCTCCTCACAGTAAAAAGTAAAAAACCAGGTGGTCAAAAAGCAAAAAATCAGGGCAGACCTGTAGGAAAGTACCATCTTGCCTGGCATGTTACCCCCATAATTCACTGTATATATGTTGTTTTAGTCTGTGTCACTGGGACCCTGCCAGGCAGGGCCCCAGTGCTCATAAGTATGTGCCCTGTATGTGTTCCCTGTGTGATGCCTAACTGTCTCACTGAGGCTCTGCTAACCAGAGCCTCAGTGGTTATGCGCTCTCTGCTTTCCAAATTTGTCACTAACAGGCTAGTGACCAATTTCACCAATTCACATTGGCATACTGGTACACCCATATAATTCCCTGGTATATGGTACTGAGGTACCCAAGGTATTGGGGTTCCAGGAGATCCCTATGGGCTGCAGCATTTCTTTTGCCACCCATAGGGAGCTCTGACAATTCTTACACTGGCCTGCCAGTGCAGCCTGAGTAAAATAACATCCACGTTATTTCACAGCCATTTACCACTGCACTGAAGTAACTTATAAGTCACCTATTTGTCTAACCTTCACCTGGTGAAGGTTGGGTGCAAAGTTACTTAGTGTGAGGGCACCCTGGCACTAGCCAAGGTGCCCCCACATCGTTCAGGGCAAATTCCTCGGACTTTGTGAGTGCGGGGACACCATTACGCGCGTGCACTATACATAGGTCACTACCTATGTATAGCATCACAATGGTAACTCCAAACATGACCATGTAACATGTCTAAGATCATAGAATTGTCACCCCAATACCATTCTGGTATTTGGGGGACAATTCCATGATCCCCCGGGTCTCTAGCACAGTACTCGGGTACAGGCAAACTGCCTTTCCTGGGTCTCCACTGCAGCTGCTGCTGCTGCCAACCCCTCACACAGGTTTCTGCCCTCCTCGGGTCCAGGCAGCCCTGGCCCAGGAAGGCAGAACAAAGGATTTCCTCTGAGAGAGGGTGTTACATCCTCTCCCTTTGGAAATAGGTGTGAAGGGTTGGGGAGGAGTAGCCTCCTCCAGCCTCTGGAAATGCTTTGATGGGCACAGATGGTGCCCATCTCTGCATAAGCCAGTCTACACCGGTTCAGGGATCCCCCAGCCCTGCTCTGGCGAGAAACTGGACAAAAGAAAGGGGAGTGACCACTCCCCTGACCTGCACCTCCGAGGGGAGGTGCCCAGAGCTCCTCCAGTGTGTCCCAGACCTCAGCCATCTTGGAACCAGAGGTGTTGGGGGCACACTGGACTGCTCTGAGTGGCCAGTGGCAGCAGGTGACGTCAGAGGCTCCTTCTGATAGGCTCTTACCTCTCTTGGTAGCCAATCCTCCTAACCTGGTAGCCAAACCTCCTTTTCTGGTTATTTAGGGTCTCTGCTTTGGGGACTTCTTCAGATAACGAATGCAAGAGCTCACCAGAGTTCCTCTGCATCTCCCTCTTCACCTTCTACCACAGGATCGACCGCTGACTGCTCAGGACGCCTGCAAAACCTCAACAAAGTAGCCAGACGACTACCTGCAACATTGTAGCACCTAATCCTGCCGGCTTTCTCGACTGTTTTCAGGTGATGCATGCTCTGGGGGTAGCCTGCCTTCACCTTGCACCAGAAGCTCCAAAGAAATCTCCTGTGGGTCGACGGAATCTTCCCCCTGCTAACGCAGGCACCGACAGACTGCATCACTGGTCCTCTGGGTCCCCTCTCATCCTGACGAGCGTGGTCCCTGGAACTCAGCAACTCTGTCCAAGTGACTCCCACAGTCCAGTGACTCTTCAGACCAAGTTTGGTAAAGGTAAGTCCTTGCCTCCCCACGCTAGACTGCATTGCTGGGTACCATGTGATTTGCAGCTGCTCCGGCTCCTGTGCACTCTTCCAGGATTTCCTAAGTGCACAGCCAAGCCTGGGTCCCCGGCACTCCTTCCTGCAGTGCACAACCTTCTGAGTTGTCCTCCGGCATCGTGGGACTCCCTTTTGAGACTTCGCGGGCACTTTTGCGGTTGCTGCCTGCTTCTGTGAGGGCTCCCTGAGTTGATGGGTGCCCCCTCTGTCTCCTCCTCCAAGTGGCCACATCCTGGTCCCTCCTGGGCCACAGCAGCACCCAAAAACCTCTACCACAACCCTTGCAGCTAGCAAGGCTTGTTTGCGGTCTTTCTGCATGGGAACACCTTTGAAAGCTTCATCGCAACGTGGGACATCGTTCTTCCAAAGGAGAAGTTCCTAGTCCTGTTCTTTCTTGCAGAACTCCAAGCTTCTTCCAACCAGTGGCAGCTTCCTTGCACCCTCAGCTGGCATTTCCTGGGCTCCTGCCCACTCTCAACACTGTCGCAACTATTGGACTTGGTCCCCTTGTCTTACAGGTACTCAGGTCCAGAAATCCACTTTGGTTGCATTGCTGGTGTTGGTCTTCCTTGCAGAATTCCCCTATCATGTCTTCTGTGCTCTCTGGGGGGTTATAGGTGCACTTTACACCTACTTTTCAGGGTCTTGGGGTGGGCTATTTCAATAACCCTCACTGTTTTCTTACAGTCCCCGTGACCCTCTACAAGCTCACATAGGTTTGGGGTCCATTCATGGTTCGCATTCCACTTTTGGAGTATATGGTTTGTGTTGCCCCTATACCTATGTGCTTCTATTGCAATCTATTGTAATTCTACACTCTTTGCATTACTTTTCTTTCTATTACTTACCTAATTTTGGTTTGTGTACATATATCTTGTGTATATATCTTATCCTCATACTGAGGGTACTCACTGAGATACTTTTGGCATATTGTCATAAAAATAAAGTACCTTTATTTGTAGTATATCTGTGTATTGTGTTTTCTTATGATATTGTGCATATGACACCAGTGGTATAGTAGGAGCTTTACATGTCTCCTAGTTCAGCCTAAGCTGCTTGAAACACCTCTTCTACACTAATAAGGGATAACTGGACCTGGTACAAGGTGTAAGTACCTCTGGTACCCACTACAAGCCAGGCCAGCCTCCTACAAAACCAGATGGCCAGAACCGTCCTCTCACACTCCTGAGGTGACCTGTTCGTGTGGCCTTGGGCCTTGCCCCAAAAGCCCCATAAGTCCAGGAGATTGGTCCTGTAAGTCGTTGCACTCTACTTTGATTGCTGTCTTTTTTTTCCTCCATAGGATTGCATTGCAGGCTTCCTAGAAAATGCTCTACTTTTGAAAAATGTGTAAATGAGACTGCACCTGTGTGTATGAGACTGCACCTCTGTATATGAGACTGCAACCTGTGTATATGAGGCTGTATCTGTGTATATTAGGCTGTACCTGTGCATATGAGACTGTACCTCTGTATATGAGACTGCAACCTGTTTATATGAGGCTGTACATGTGTATATGAGGCTGAACATGTACATATGAGGCTGAACATGTATATATAAGGCTGTATCTTTGTATATTAGGCTGTACCTGTGTTTATGAGACTGCACCTGTGTATATGAGGCTGTACATGTGTATATGAGACTGCACCTGTGTATATAAAGGCTATACCTGTGTATATTAGGTTGTACCTGTGCATATGAGACTGTACCTGTTTACATGAGGCTGTACCTGTGTATATGAGGCTGTACATGTGCATATGAGACTGCACCTGTGTATATGAGGCTGTACCTGTGTATATGAGGCTGTACCCGTTTATATGAGGCTGTACCTGTGTATATTAGGCTGTACCTGTGTATATGAGGCTGTACCTATATATATCAAATTCTACCTGTGTGTATGTGAGAAAACTGGTCTTAGTGCATACGTCCCCTAACTTTTTGCCCTCATTTTTCACTGTTTGCTGTTGTTTTCCTGACTCTGATGGTGCCCTGGGTACTGCTAACCAGTCCCAGGGCCCCTGCTCTGTGTAAAATGAGTATGCAAATTAGGCTAATTATAATTGGCTATGTCATTGTACCTATACGTCCCTAGTCTATGGTAGGGCATGTAGCTTTAGGGACCCCAGCAAAGGTTGTGCACCCATACGTGCACTGCTGAGGTGCCCAGTGTCATTTTTTAAGGCAGGCCTGCCTTGCTTGCTGCTTTTAAAGTAAATGTTGGAAATTGTATTATTGGTAAGGTCGGGTAAATACCTACACTTAGCAATAGGTCACTAACCCCCACTGGGTCCAGTCAGCTCTCAATAAATTAATCCCCACTCAACTTTGGTAGCTTGGCAAGAGCGACAAGGCTTAACTTGGGAGACAAGTGTGTAAAGCATTTAAAAATCACAAAACAGTAAATAAGTAAAACACAAAACATAATAAAAATCCAACACCAATCTATAAAAATAGAGTATATTTGTTTCTTTAAAATGACACTAAAACAATTAAAATCGGATAAGGGGAACCGGAGATATACATTTTTAAGGAATAAATGTTTTCTAGCAGAACTAGAAAGCAACTAGCAACAATCGCTCAAAGGGTTAAAAAAAAAAAGGTCACACTGGACAGGGATAAAGTCCCGAGTTCAGGCCACCTGTGATGTAGCACTGTTACACTTACAAGTGTTTCTTGATGCAGGAATGTGGTCCACATCACCAGCCAAGGGTTCAGAGGCTGTGGTTTGCCTCTTGGGGTCTGGGATTACAACTCCCACAAATGCAACTGTTCAGTTTAGGGGACTGTTTATAACAGTTGTTCCAAATGTCCCCAGACTTCTGGATCTTATTCCAGAGGTCCTTTTTGGGTCATTGAAGTGTCCCCAACTTGATCCAAGGCTCCAGAAGCTCTGAGTTGCTCCTTGGGAGTTGGGACTACAATTCCCAGAATGTACCTGGTCAGAATCCTCAAATGGCCACTGGCACCTTCCTGTACAAAAACAATCCAGAGATGTGTTTTCCTCTTTGTATGGGTGCTGCAGAATGCAGCACATGTAGAAAGAAGAAAAAACTAAGAGAAATAAAACATATTTCTCCTTGCTACCCCTCACCTCTGGAGGTATAAGGTTTTGGAGCAACCCCAGACTTACAGGCTCTCGTAAATCTGGGGATGTGTCAAAATCCATGGGTGTTGCACGTGAAAACCCACAGCAATGCCCAAGGAACGCCTCCCTGGTGCAGAGTAAGGCAATGGCGTGTGAAATGTTTAAGAATTTGCCTTGGCACATGTTTTTGAGTAAATATCCAGTACAAATCCTATGCTAAACTGCACATACCCCTATGTGCCCTGGTGCAAAGGTAATAAGTGGCCCTAGGAGCTTGTTTGTGTCCAAGCACAGGGGGTGACAGCAGCGGAAGGCAGCATTTTAGTAAATGTGGCTGTGCACTGCTTTCAACCCCTTTGTGCAGCACAGCGCAACCATAATAAATCTGCCTTGTAATGTTTATCTGGACAATTAATGGCTGCAGCTAAGCCTATGAGGCTCGTACTTTGGCATCTGAAGACTGTGGCTGGAATTTGCAGCTGGGAATGTAAGGCTTTGGATTTGCATTTCAGGCTGTATCTGGGCTTGCACTGGTTCTGCTTGTTCATCTGACTATTGCCCCACTTCATTTAAAGAATGTTTCTGTTCATACGATGACTGTCTGTCTGCGGGTGGTGTTTGTAACTGTGTGTGTAATTGTTGTGTCTGTGTCTCGCTGCTTGTTGTGGTTGTTTTGGTGCATGCAATGGTTGCGCCTGTGTCTCTCTGCCGATGGTAGTTGTATCTGTCTGTGTAATGGTTGCACCTTTGTCTTTCTGCAGGTGGTGGTTGTATCTGTGTGTGTGTAATGTGTTCCACCTGTGTCTCTCTGCAGGTGGTGATTGTATCTGTGCATGTAACAATTGCACCTGCCTCTCTCTGTGTTTATGCTCTCTCTGCCTTTAAAATTGTCACTATAGGCTAGTGACCACTTTTACCAATTTCAATTGGCATACTGGAACACCCTTATAATTCCATAGTATATGGTACCTAGGTACCCAGGATATTGGGGCACCAAGAGATCTCTATGGTGGGTGTATGCTTGCATGTAAAGTGATATGCCTCGTTGTCTTTGGTTCTCTTTGCAGGTTATGGTTGTACGTGTGCACGTAACACGTTGTGCCAGGGCCTCTTTGCAGGTGGTGATTGTATCTGTGTGTATAACGGTTGCACCTGGGTCTCTTTGTAGGTGATGGTTGTATCTGTGTGTGTAACTGTTGCGCCTGTGTCTCTTTGCAGGTGGTGGTTGTATCTGTGCATGTAACGATTGTGCCTGTGTCTTTCTGCAGGTGGTGGTTGTATCTGTACATGTAATGGTTGCGCCTGGGTCTCTCTGCAGGTGGTCTGCAGGTGGTGGTTGTATGTGTGTAATGATTGCACCTGTGTCTCCCTGCAGGTGGTGGTTGTATGTGTGCATGTAACGGTTGCTCTTATGTCTTTTTGCAGGTGGTGGTTGTGTCTGTGCATGTAACATTTGCGCTTGTGTCTCTCTGAGGATGGTAGTTGGATCTGTGCATGTAACAATTGCACCTGCCTCTCTCTGTGGGTGGTGGTTGTATGTGTGCGTGTAACATGTTGCACCTCGGTCTCTTTGCAGGTGGTTGTATCTGTGCGTGTAACGGTTTTGCCTGGGTCTCTTTGCAGGTGGTGGCTGTATCTGTGCATGTAATGGTTGTCTCTGTGTCTCTCCACAGATGCTGGTTGTATTTGTGGGTGTAATGGTTGCACCCAGGTCTCTTTGCAGGTGGTGGTTGTATCTGTGCATGTAACGTTGTGCCTGGGTCTCTTTACAGGTGGTGGTTGTATCTGTGCATGTAACAATTGTGCTTGTGTCTTTCTGCAGGTGGTGGTTGTTTCTGTGCGTGTAATGATTGTGATTGGGTCGCTCTGCAGGTTGTAGCTGTATCCGTGAGTATAGTGGTTGCGCTTGGGTCTTTCTCCAGGTAGATGTATCCACGCATGTAATGGTTACACCTGTGTATCTCTGCAGGTGATGGTTGGATCTGTGTGTGTAATGATTGCATCTTCGTCTCTCTGCAGGTGATGGTTGTATCTGTGCATGTAATGCTCGCGTCTGAGGCGCTCTGCAGATGGTGGTTGTATGTGTGTAACAGTTGTCCCTGTGTCTCTCTGCAGGTGGTGCTTGTACAAGTGCATGTAATGTGTTGTGCCTGTGTCTCTCTGCAGGTGGTGGCTGTATGTGTGTGTGTAACACTTGTGCCTGTGTCTCTGTGCAGGTGGTGGTTACATCTGTGCATGTAACGGTTGCGCCTGTGTCTCTTTGCAGGTGGTGGTTGCATCTGTGCGTGTAATGGTTGCGTCTGGGTCTGTCTGCGTCCGGTGATTGTATCTGTGCATGTAATGGTTGCTTCTGGGTCTCTCTGCAAGTGGAGGT
Organism: Pleurodeles waltl; assembly: GCF_031143425.1. Lineage (NCBI taxonomy): Eukaryota > Metazoa > Chordata > Amphibia > Caudata > Salamandridae > Pleurodeles > Pleurodeles waltl. Next base: position 34,767,807 of record NC_090444.1, on the reverse strand, counting down.
TGTATCCGTGCCTGTTATGGTTGCACCTGTGTCTCTCTGCAGGTGGTGGCTGTATGTGTGTGTGTAACAGTTGTGCCTGTGTCTCTGTGCAGGTGGTGGTTACATCTGTGCATGTAACGGTTGCGCCTGTGTCTCTTTGCAGGTGGTGGTTACATCTGTGCATGTAATGGTTGCGTCTGGGTCTGTTTGCATTTGGTGGTTGTATCTGTGCATGTAATGGTTGCTCCTGGGTCTCTCTGCAAGTGGAGGTTGTATCCGTGCCTGTTATGGTTGAACCTGTGTCTCTCTGAGGGTGGTGGTTGTATCTGTACGTGTAACAGTTGCACCTGTGTCTCTCTGAAGATGGTGGTAGGATCTGTGCAAGTAATGCTTGTGCCTGGTCATATGATAATAGTTTCCTCTTATATGATGCATATTTTTGTTCCTGTGTATAATCAAATTATAGTTTTGCTTGTGCATGTGACAGGTGTGCTTGTGGTGGAGGTGCTAGTTCATATGATTGCTGCTTCTGTTGATATGATCGTCACTTCTGTCCAGTTGTTGAGTTTGTGTATCCATGTGGTGGTTGCTCCTGTTCATTTGATGGCTGTCCCTTTTCATATGATGAGTCTGTCTGTGCATGGCATGTTTGTGCTTCATCAATGAAGGTTGTGTCTGTTCATTTTATGATGGTGCCTGTTCATATGATGGCTATTCCTGTTCATGTGGTGGTTTTGTCTGTGTATTCATGGTTGTACCAGGTCATATGATTGATGATATGATGATTGTTCCTTTTACAGTTGTTTCTGTTTATGTGATGTGTGTCTGTATGATTCTGTCTGCTCGTCTGATGTTTGTCGCTTTGCATGGATGTTCTGTTCATATGACAGATGTTCCTGGTCAGTGATGGATGTGCCCGTTCACAGGAGCATTTTAACTGCACATATGATGGTTGTGTTTACTCATCAGATGGTTGTCTGTTCATATAATGGTTTTTCCTGTTCATATTTGATTGTACCTCTTTATGTGATGGTTGTGTCTGTTACGTGATGTCTGTCCTTCATGTTGTTTTGTGTTCATATGATGGTTTTTCCTCTTCATAAGATGAGTGTGCCTGTTCAGATGATGGTTGTTCCAGTTCACACAATGGTTGTGCTACTGATATGATGGCTGTGTTCATGCATCTGAAGAATGTTCCAGTTTACATGATGTGTTTGTGCACAGGGTGATTGTATTACATCATGAGGGTTGTGTCTTTTATGTGATGGCAGTGTCTGTTCATGTCAAGGGCGTGTCCTCTGCACGCCACAGCTGTAAATGTTCAGATGTAGTTTGTTCCTGTTTTTCCAGTTCATATGATGTCATGTCTGTTCATATGATGATCCCATCTAAGTATGTGTTGACTGCTCCTGTACATATTAGGATTGTATGTTAGTATGATGGGTGTTTGCTGTTCATACAATGGTTGTGCCTCTTCATGTGATGGGTCTTGTTCATATGATGGTTCTGTCTGTTGCTCTGATAGTTGTTTCTATGAAGCTGGTGGTTGTTCTTGTTCATGTGATGTTGTCCACGTATGTCTGTACTGCTTCTCTATGTAATAGTTCTGTCTGTCCACACAATCATTTCATTGGATATTTGAGTCCCTTATATAGTACTGGACTGATAATTCTGAACCAAAATGAATTTCCAGCTGCATCTTAGTATGATGGGTGTTTACTGTTCATACAATGGTTGTGCCTCTTCATGTGATGGGTCTTCTTGTTCATGTGATGGTTCTGTCTGTTGTCCTGATAGTTGTATCTATGAAGCGGGTGGTTGTTCTTGTTCATGTGATGTTGTCCACGTATTTGTCCTGCTTCAATATGTAATAGTTCTGTCTGTCCACAACAATCATTTCATTGGATATTTGAGTCGCTTGTATAGTACTGGACTGATAATTCTGAAACAATATGAATTTCCAGCTGCAGGTAATCTAATAGATTCCTCCTATGAGACACACAAAAGGTTTATTTCTTTAAAGTACTTAAGGTATTCTATGTTTTCTTATTATTTTTAGGCCCAACCTTCGAGTGGAAATCCCACATACCATCCAGGATATTGAGGTCTTCAACTGCACCGGTGAGTCCTGCTACCAGCCTCTGTGAACAAGCAGTTAGGGCAAGAATACTGTCCCCCTTACAGCACACGTGGTGCCTGCCTCTACTTTATGAATGTAGGTTGTTTGGAAACCTTACAGGATTACTCTGCTTGCTTTCTACGTGTGGATTTACTGCAGGAGGTGAGGACATACCCTCACCACCCTCAGAAGATGCATCTGTACATTCAGTCTGCAGTGTATGGTTGACTCTGTGGAGCACTGCTCCTGGAGCCCTGTGGTGTCAGGTGTGAGAAAGTAGCCTCTTTCTAGCATGGGTACCCCAATTGTTGGCCTGTTTGTGAGTGTTTGTCAGTGTGTTTTTACTGTCCCAATGGGATCCTCCTAGCCAGGATACCAGAGCTTATAGTTTAAAACCCTATTTGTCAGTGTATTTTGCCTGTCTCACTGGGATCCTGCTAGCCAGGACCCCGGTGCTCATAGTTTGTGGCCTATGTGTGTGTTGTCAGTGTGCTTAACTGTGTCACTGAAGTTCTGATAACTAGAACTCCAGTGCTTATGCTCTCTATGTTTACCAAATTAGTCACTATAGTTTAGTGACTCCATATTCCAATTCTAATTGGCACACTGGACCCCCTTAAAAGTTCTTAGTATATGGCACCTAGGTACCCAGGGCATTGGGGTTCCAGGAGATCCTTCTGGGCTGCAGCATTTCTTTTGCCACCCATAAGGAGCTCAGTCAAACCTTTTTTCAGGACTGCCACTGCAGCCTGAGTGAAATAGTGCACACAATATTTCACAGCCATTTTACACTGCACTTGAGTAACTTATAAGTCATCTATATGTATAACCTTCATTTACTGAAGGCTAGGTTCAAAGTTACTAAGTGTGAGGGCACCCTTGCATTAGCAAAGGTGCCCCCACGCTGCCAAGGGCCAAATCCCTGGACTTCGTGAGTGCGAGGATACCATTCCATGCGTGCACTACATATATGTCAATACATATATGTAGCTTCACAATGGTAACTCCGAATATGGCCATGTAAGATGTCTAAGATCATGGAATTCTCCCCGCATGCAAATCTGGTATTGGGGTGCCAATCCCATGCATCCCCGAGGCTCCAGCATGGACCCTGGGCACTGCCAAACCAGCTATCTGGGATTTTCTCTGCAGCTACCGCAGCTACCAACCCTCAGACAAGGTTCTTCCATCGTGGAGTCCGGGCAGCCCAGTCCCAGGAAGGCAGAAGAAAGGATTTCCTCAGAGAGATGGTGTTACACCCTCTCCCTTTGGAAATAGGTGTCAGGGCTGGGGAGGAGTAGCCTCCCCGAGCCTCTGGAAATGCTTTGAAGGGCACAGATGGTGCCCTCCTTGCATAAACCAGTCTACACCGGTTCAGGGAACCCCCAGTCCCTGCTCTGGTGTGAAACTGGACAAGGGAAAGGGGAGTGACCACTCCCCTGTCCATCACCACCCCAGGGGTGGTGCCCAGAGCTCCTCCAGTGTGTCCCAGACCTCTGCCATCTTGAATCCAGAGGTAAGAAGGGCACAATGGAGGCCTCTGAGTGGCCAGTGCCAGCAGGTGACGTCAGAGACCCCTCCTGATAGGTGCTTACCTGACTATGTGGCGAATCCTTCTCTGAGGGCTATTTAGGGTCTCTCCAGTGGGCTTTTCCTGAGATAACGATTTGAAAAAATTCACCAAAGTTCCTCTGCATCTCTATCTTCGACTTCTGCCAAGGGTCGATTGCTGACTGCTCCAGGAGGCCTGCAAAACTGAAATTTGACTCAATGCGGGTGTAATCTAGTGGGAGAAAATTAGCGCTCGAGGCAATGAGGTAAATATCAAATGGAAACAATATCAACAAACGGTGCACCCTTGAAGGACCCCACCCCTGGGCCCTAATTGTGTGCGAAAACACACAGCTCTAAACCATAAATAACAAAAGGCTTTCGTTATATTAACACAGTTAAACAAATAGTACTACGTAGTCAGTGTCTGAAAGCAAAACAACATCCCATATACTTCTGGAAGAATATAACAAACATATATTGAAATGAGATACACATAAACTTCAAACGTGTATTCCAATGTCCTGTAATTAATTATCAGTATCCAAGTCCAATTCAATAGATATTGGTGAAGATTGTCAAGTATGTTGCTCGAATCTGTTTCATGACTAAATGTCAAAGGCCCAAACTGTTCAGTCTATATTGAACGATGTTTTCCATGTGTATCATTCGATTTAAACCTCACAGCCAACACGTGTCTCATCCGGGGATTGCCCCGATGACTTCGTCAGGGCTGCAATTGTATATCAGAGGTATTCCTGTTAAGTAAATCTGAGTCAATCATCAAGATTTCAAGATGATATAAAAGTCCACCACCAATTCACCCGAGGGTGGGATGGAAGGTTAATAGATATTAGAAGACAAATGCATCCTCAAACACGTTATTTCCAGGTGTCAAATCATATGCTGATCGCTACCCTTAATTCTGTGCATCACTGAGTGATTAAGAGTCGTGATGTTAGAGCACAAGTGTGGGAAATAAGAAACCGTTCTAATATAAGAATTCTTAATCTATTTAAAGTATAGTCCCCACAATCTTCCGAATCACAAGTGAACTTAAATAGCGGTCCTCTTATGTGCCCTGATATTTAAGAACCAAACCCAAAATGTTACCTACATATTACAGTTACCGTATGTTTGCAGTCATTCAAATGTTGAGAATAAAAACTCGTTGTTGCTACGCCCAAAAATATTCTGCTTCATAAGCGCTCTTGTCCTAGTGTTAATGACATCTGTCGAGGAGGTAAAACAATGAAAGCTAAAGTAGCAGTGAAATCATAAATCGGGCCAGTCGTAAAAGAACGGAATTCACGGATAACTCGGGCAAAACTTTCAAGATTAGATCAAACATTAATTGTGGTACCTCTTTTGTGGTTTATACTGTCGCTTGCAAATGTAATCGTTATTATGTTGGTAGCACAATTCGCTTACTAAGAATAGGGATTGGAGAACACGCGAGGGCACTTGCACATGAGGATTACTGATACCCACTGGTAGCACACATAATGTCGTTCTTTTACGACTGGCCCATTTACATAGTCCACAGTGTCCACAATTGCGAAAGCCTATTGTGTGGGCAGAAAGCCAATTCTCCTTGGTATGATTTAAAGGATAACTGGGACTTAAAATACTTCTCAGGGATTTACCTCTCTGGTACGTAATTTCAGGATTGGTGCCAATAATACCTCTCAAAGTATCATCTCGTAACAAAATATGCCAATGTTTATGCACGAACTTTCGCAAGAGTCTTGAATTTTCAGTATAATCTGTTAGCAATCTTACTTTATCTTGCTCACTTCGAGTGGTGTGTTCCTTAGATATTAGTGTGTCCTCCCTGTGGATAAACTTTATTCTACGTCTTGCCTAATTAATAATGTGCCTTTGGTATCCCCGTTGTTCAAACAGCTGACACATATCCTCAATGCATGTTACAAACTCGTCATCTTTACTACAATTGCGTCTCGCCCAAATCATTTCACCATAAGGTATTGCAGAAAATTGGTGATGTGGGTGGGCACTTGCAGCATATAAGATAGAATTACATGCAGTGGATTTTCTGTATAGCCTGCTGTGAATTCTATTGTTTTCTATGAATAGTTGTATATCCAAGAAATCAATGCAGCTGTTACTATACTGGTAAGTACATTTCACATTTGTATCATTCAGATTAAGAAATTTACAAAACTCAATTAGTTGCTCGACACTCCCTGTCCAAATCATTAGGCAATCTTCAATATAATGACCCCAGTATAGTATGTCCGTGTGCCACTTGGCTGCGTCTGGGCCTGTAGGAGGCTGGCCTAGCTTGTAGTGAGTACCAAGGGGTACTTACACCTTGCACCAGGCCCAGTTATCCCTTATTAGTGTATAGGGTGTCTAGCAGCTTAGGCTGATAGATAATGGTAGCTTAGCAGAGCAGCTTAGGCTGAACTAGGAGACGAGTGAAGCTCCTACAGTACCACTAGTGTCACTTACACAATATCATAAGAAAACACAATACACAGATATACTAAAAATAAAGGTACTTTATTTTTATGACAATATGCCAAGGTATCTCAGTGGGTACCCTCAGTATGAGAATAGCAAATATACACAAGATATATGTACACAATACCATAATATGCAGTAATAGCAATAGAAAACAGTGCAAACAATGTATAGTCACAATAGAATGCAATGGGGGCACATAGGGATAGGGGCAACACAAACCATATACTCTAGAAGTGGAATGCGAACCACGAATGGACCCCAAACCTATGTGACCTTGTAGAGGGTCGCTCGGACTGTAAGAAACCAGTGAGGGTTAGAAAAATAGCCCACCCCAAGACCCTGAAAAGTGGGTGCAAAGTGCACCTAAGTTCCCCAAAGAGCACAGAAGTTGTGATAGGGGAATTCTGCAAGGAAGACCAACACCAGCAATGCAACAACGATGGATTTCCTGACGAGAGTACCTGTGGAACAAGGGGACCAAGTCCAAAAGTCACGATCAAGTCGGGAGTGGGCAGATGCCCAGGAAATGCCAGCTGTGGGTGCAAAGAAGCTGCCACCGGAAGGTAGAAGCTGTAGATTCTGCAAGAACGACAAGGGCTAGAAACTTCCCCTTTAGAGGATGGATGTCCCACGTCGTGAAGAGTCGTGCAGAGGTGTTTCCGTGCAGAAAGACCGCAAACAAGCCTTGCTAGCTGCATGGGTCGCGGTTAGGGTTTTTGGATGCTGCTGTGGCCCAGAAGGGACCAGGATGTCGCCAATTGCGTGAGGGGACATAGGGGGTGTCCAGCAAGACAAAGAGCCCACTCAGAAGCAAGCAGCACCCGCAGAAGTTCCGGAACAGGCACTACGAAGTGCAGTGAACCGGAGCTCACCCGAAGTCACAAAGGAGGGTCCCACGATGCCGGAGGACAACTCAGGAGGTCATGCACTGCAGGTTAGAGTGCCGGGGACCCAGGCTTGGCTGTGCACAAAGGAAATCCTGGAAGAGTGCATAGGAGCCGGAGTAGCTGCAAAACACGCGGTTCCCAGCAATGCAGTCTAGCGTGGGGAGGCAAGGACTTACCTCCACCAAACTTGGACTGAAGAGTCAATGGACTGTGGGAGTCACTTGGACAGAGTTGCTGAGTTCAAGGGACCTCGCTCGTCGTGCTGAGAGGAGACCCAGAGGACCGGTGATGCAGTTCTTTGGTGCCTGCGGTTGTAGGGGGAAGATTCCGTCGACCCACGGGAGATTTCTTCGGAGCTTCTAGTGCAGAGAGGAGGCAGACTACCCCCACAGCATGCACCACCAGGAAAACAGTCGAGAAGGCGGCAGGATCAGCGTTACAAGGTCACAGTAGTCGTCTTTGCTACTTTGTTGCAGTTTTGCAGGCTTCCAGCGCGGTCAGCAGTCGATTCTTTGGCAGAAGGTGAAGAGAGAGATGCAGAGGAACTCTGATGAGCTCTTGCATTCGTTATCTAAAGAATTCGCCAAAGCAGAGACGCTAAATAGCCAGAAAAGGAGGTTTTGCTACTTAGGAGAGAGGATAGGCTAGCAACACCTGGAGGAGCCTATCAGAAGGAGTCTCTGACGTCACCTGCTGGCCCTGGCCACTCAGAGCAGTCCAGTGTGCCAGCAGCACCTCTGTTTCCAAGATGGCAGAGGTCTGGAGCACACTGGAGGAGCTCTGGGCACCTCCCAGGGGAGGTGCAGGTCAGGGGAGTGGTCACTCCCCTTTCCTTTGTCCAGTTTCACGCCAGAGCAGGGCTGGGGGATCCCTGAACCGGTGTAGACTGGCTTATGCAGAGATGGGCACCATCTGTGCCCATCAAAGCATTTCCAGAGGCTGGGTGAGGCTACTCCTCCCCAGCCCTGACATCTTTTTCCAAAGGGAGAGGGTGTAACACCCTCTCTCTGAGGAAGTCCTTTGTTCTACCTTCCTGGGCCAAGCCTGGCTGGACCCCAGGAGGGCAGAAACCTGTCTGAGGGGTTGGCAGCAGCAGCCGCTGCAGTGAAACCCCGGGAAAGGTAGTTTGGCAGTACTCGGGTCTGAGCTAGAGACTCGGGGGATCATGCAATTGTCTCCCCAATGCCAGAAAGGCATTGGGGTGACAATTCCATGATCTTAGACATGCTACATGGCCATGTTCGGAGTTACCATTGTGACGCTATACATATGTCGTGACACATGTATATTGCACGCGTGTAATGGTGTCCCCGCACTCACAACGTCCGGGGAATTTGCCCTGAACAATGTGGGAGCACCTTGGCTAGTGCCAGGGTGCCCACACACCAGGTAAAGGTTAGACATATAGGTGACTTATAAGTTACTTAAGTGCAGTGGTAAATGGCTGTGAAATAACGTGGACGTTATTTCACTCAGGCTGCACTGGCAGGCCTGTGTAAGAATTGTCAGATCTCCCTATGGGTGGCACAAGAAATGCTGCAGCCCATAGGTGTAGGAGGCTGGACTGGCTTGTAGTGAGTACCAAGGGGTACTTACACCTTGCACCAGGCCCAGGTATCCCTCATTAGTGTATAGGGTGTCTAGCAGCTTAGGCTGATAGATAATGGTAGCTTAGCAGAGCAGCTTAGGCTGAACTAGGAGACGTGTGAAGCTACTACAGTACCACTAATGCCATATGCACAATATCATAAGAAAACACAATACACAGTTATACTAAAAATAAAGGTACTTTATTTTTATGACAATATGCCAAAAGTATCTCAGTGAGTATCCTCAGTATGAGGAAAAGAAATATACACAAGATATATGTACACAATACCAAAAATATGCAGTATAGTCTTAGAAAACAGTGCAAACAGTGTAAAATTACAATAGGATGCAATGGGAGCACATAGGGATAGGGGCAACAAAAACCATATACTCCAAAAGTGGAATGCGAACGACGAATGGACCCCAAACCAATGTGACCTTGTAGAGGGTCGCTGGGACTATTAGAAAATAGTAAGGGTTAGAAAAATACCCCACCCCAAGACCCTGAAAAGTGAGTGCAAAGTGCACTAATGTTCCCCCAAGGACATAGAAGTCGTGATAGAGGAATTCTGCAGGAAAGACACAAACCAGCAATGCAACAACAATGGATTTCCAGACGAGGGTACCTGTGGAACAAGGGGACCAAGTCCAAAAGTCACAAGCAAGTCGGAGATGGGCAGATGCCCAGGAAATGCCAGCTGTGGGTGCAAAGAAGATTCTACTGGACTGAAGAAGCTGAGGATTCTGCAGGAACGACAAGGGCTAGAGACTTCCCCTTTGGAGGATGGATCCCCCACGCCGCGGAGAGTCATGCAGAAGTGTTTTCCCACCGAAAGGACGCCAACAAGCATTACTAGCTGCAAGTCATGCGGTTAGCGTTTTTGGATGCTGCTGTGGCCCAGGATGGACAAGGATGTCGCCAATTTCGCCTGGGGACAGAGGGGACGCCGAGCAAGACAAGGAGCCCTCTCAGAAGCAGGCAGCACCCGCAGAAGTTCCAGAACAGGCACTACGAAGGAAAGTGAAACAGTGCTCACCCGAAGTTGCACAAAGGAGTCCCACATCGCCGGAGACCAACTTAGAAAGTCGTGCAATGCAGGTTAGAGTGCCGTGGACACAGGCTTGGCTGTGCACAAAGGATTTCTGCCGGAAGTGCACAGAGGCCGGGAAGTTGCAAAAGTCGCGATTTCCAACAATGCAGTCTGGCGTGGGGAGGCAAGGACTTACCTCCACCAAACTTGGACTGAAGAGCCACTGGACCGTGGGGGTCACTTGGACAGTGTTGCTGGATTCGAGGGACCTCGCTCGTCGTCGTGAGAGGAGACCCAAGGGACCAGTGATGCAGCTTTTTGGTGCCTGCGGTTGCAGGGGGAAGATTCCGTCAACCCACGGGAGATTTCTTCGCAGCTTCTGATGCAGAGGGGAGGCAGACTACCCCCACAGGATGCACCACCAGGAAAACAGTCGAGAAGGCGGCAGGATCAGCGTTACAAGGTCGCAGTAGTCGTCTTAGCTACTTTGTTGCAGTTTTGCAGGCTTTCAGCGCGGTCAGCAGTCGATTCCTTGGCAGAAGGTGAAGAGAGAGATGCAGAGGAACTCTGATGAGCTCTTGCATTCGTTATCTGAGGAATCCCCAAAGAAAGAGACCCTAAATAGCCAGAAAAGAGGGTTTAGCTACCTAGGAGAGAAGATAGGCTAGCAACACCTGAAGGAGCCTATCAGAAGGAGTCTCTGACATCACCTGCTGGCCCTGGCCACTCAGAGCAGTCCAGTGTGCCAGCAGCACCTCTGTTTCCAAGATGGCAGAGGTCTGGAGCACACTGGAGGAGCTCTGGGCACCTCCCAGGGGAGATGCAGGTCAGGGGAGTGGTCACTCCCGTTTCCTTTTTCCAGTTTCGCGCCTAAGCAGGGCTGAGGGGTCCCTGAACCGGTGTAAACTGGCTTATGCAGAATTGGGCACATCTGTGCCCAACAAAGCATTTCCAGAGGCTGGGGGAGGCTACTCCTCCCCTGCCTTCACACCATTTTCCAAAGGGAGAGGGTGTAACACCCTCTCTCTGAGGAAGTCCTTTGTTCTGCCATCCTGGGCCAGGCCTGGCTGGACCCCAGGAGGTCAGAGGCCTGTCTGTGGGGTTGGCAGCACCAGCAGCTGCAGTGAAACCCCTGAAAAGGCAGTTTGGCAGTTCCAGGGTCTGTGCTACAGACCACTGGGAGCATTGAATTGTGCCAACTATGCCAGGATGGCATAGAGGGGGCAATTCCATGATCTTAGACATGTTACATGGCCATATTCGGAGTTACCATTGTGAAGCTACACATAGGTAGTGTCCTATGTGTAGTGCACGCATATAATGGTGTCTCCAGCACTCACAAAGTCGGGGAATTTGCCCTGAACAATGTGGGGGCACCTTGGCTAGTGCCAGGGTGCCCACACACTAAGTAACTTTGCACCTAACCTTTACCAGGTAAAGGATAGACATATAGGTGACTTATAAGTTACTTAAGTGCAGTGAAAATGGCTGTGAAATAATGTGTGCATTATTTCACTCAGGCTGCAGTGGCAGGCCTGTGTAAGAATTGTCAGAGCTCCCTATGGGTGGCAAAAGAAATGCTGCAGCCCATAGGGATCTCCTGGAACCCCAATACCCTGGGTACCTCAGTACCATATACTAGGGAATTATAAGGGTGTTCCAGTAAGCCAATGTAAATTGGTAAAATTGGTCACTAGCCTGTTAGTGACAATTTGAAAGTAATGAGAGAGCATAACCACTGAGGTTCTGGATAGCAGAGCCTCATTGAGACAGTCACTACACAGGTAACACAGTCAGGCACACTTATGAGCACTGGGGCCCTGGCTGGCAGGGTCCCAGTGACACATACAACTAAAACAACATATATACAGTGAAAAAATGGGGGTAACATGCCAGGCAAGATGGTACTTTCCTACACAACCCCCCCCCAAACGAAGGACAATAAGACTAGTCATTACCTGATGGGTCTTCATTGTCTAAGTGGAAATATCTGGAGAGTCCATCTGCATTGGAGTGGGTACTCCCAGGTCTATGTTCCACTGTATAGTCCATTCCCTGTAGAGATATGGACCACCTCAACAATTTAGGATTTTCACCTTTCATTTGTTTTAGCCAAAGTAGAGGTTTGTGGTCTGTCTGAACAATGAAGTGAGTGCCAAACAGGTATGGCCTCAACTTCTTCAGTGCCCAGACCACAGCAAAGGCCTCCCTCTCAATGGCAGACCAACGCTTTTCTCTAGGGGTCAACCTCCTACTAATAAAAGCAACAGGTTGATCCTGGCCCTCAGAATTAAGTTGTGATAGGCCTGCCCCTACTCCTAATTCAGATGTATTAGTCTGGACATAGAATTTTTTAGAGTAACAAGGGCTTTTCAGGACAGGTGCAGAGCACATGGCCTGCTTCAGCTCCTCAAAAGCTTTCTGACAGTTTGCTGTCCATAATACCTTCTTAGGCATTTTCTTGGAAGTGAGGTCATTAAGAGGGGCTGCAATGGAGCCATAGTTCTTTATGAACCTCCTGTAGTACCCAGTGAGGCCTAAAAAGGCTCTCACCTGAGTCTGAGTGGTAGGGGGAACCCAATCAATAATTGTTTGGATTTTCCCCTGTAGTGGTGCAATCTGTTCTCCACCAACCAGGTGTCCCAGATAAACCACCTTCCTCTGCCCTATCTGGCACTTTGAAGCCTTGATAGTGAGGCCTGCCTTCTGCAGGGCCTCCAAAACTTTCCATAGGTGGACCAGGTGATCATCCCAGCTGGAGCTAAAGACAGCTATATCGTCCAGATATGCTGCACTGAAGGCTTCCAGCCCTTGCAGGACTGTATTCACCAACCTCTGAAAAGTGGCAGGTGCATTTTTCAATCCAAAAGGCATTACTGTGAATTGGTAATGTCCTGTTTTCAGAACTTATGGAAAGACAGAAAAATTTTTTTTTAAAACTTTTTAAGAACTATTAGAAAGTTTAGAGGTACTTTTCAGCACTTAGAAAAGAGTGAAAAGAGGAAATGCAAAACTTTTTAGTTATGTGTACATACACTGAACTTGTTTTGTATATTTTTCTCTTATGAAAAGTACAATGTCAAGAGTGGTAAGTAGTCTCAAAGCACTTATCCCACCGCTGCACAACCAATGTAGGAGGCTGGACTGGCTTGTAGTGAGTACCAAGGGGTACTTACACCTTGCACCAGGCCCAGGTATCCCTTATTAGTGTATAGGGTGTCTAGCAGCTTAGGCTGATAGATAATGGTAGCTTAGCAGAGCAGCTTAGGCTGAACTAGGAGATGTTTGAAGCTACTACAGTACCACTAATGCCATATGCACAATATCATAAGAAAACACAATACACAGTTATACTAAAAATAAAGGTACTTTATTTTTATGACAATATGCCAAAAGTATCTCAGTGAGTACCCTCAGTATGAGGATAAGAAATATACACAAGATATATGTACACAATACCAAAAATATGCAGTATAGTCTTAGAAAACAGTGCAAACAGTGTAAAATTTCAATAGTATGCAATGGGAGCACATAGGGATAGGGGCAACACAAACCATATACTCCAAAAGTGGAATGCGAACCACGAATGGACCCCAAACCTATGTGACCTTGTAGAGGGTCGCTTCGACTATTAGAAAATAGTAAGGGTTAGAAAAATACCCCACCCCAAGACCCTGAAAAGTGAGTGCAAAGTGCACTAAAGTTCCCCCAAGGACATAGAAGTCGTGATAGAGGAATTCTGCAGGAAAGACACAAACCAGCAATGCAACAACAATGGATTTCCAGACGAGGGTACCTGTGGAACAAGGGGACCAAGTCCAAAAGTCACAAGCAAGTCGGAGATGGGCAGATGCCCAGGAAATGCCAGCTGTGGGTGCAAATAAGCTTCTACTGGACTGAAGAAGCTGAGGATTCTGCAGGAACGACAAGGGCTAGAGACTTCCCCTTTGGAGGATGGATCCGCCACACCGTGGAGAGTCGTGCAGAAGTGTTTTCCCGCCGAAAGAACGCCAACAAGCCTTGCTAGCTGCAAGTCGTGCAGTTAGCGTTTTTGGATGCTGCTGTAGCCCAGGATGGACCAGGATGTCGCCAATTTCGTCTGGGGACAGAGGGGACGCCGAGCAAGACAAAGAGCCCTCTCAAAAGCAGGCAGCACCCGCAGAAGTGCCAGAACAGGCACTACGAAGGAAAGTGAAACGGTGCTCACCCAAAGTTGCACAAAGGAGTCCCACGTCGCCGGAGACCAACTTAGAAAGTCGTGCAATGCAGGTTAGAGTGCCGTGGACACAGGCTTGGCTGTGCACAAAGGATTTCTGCCGGAAGTGCACAGAGGCCGGAGAAGTTGCAAAAGTCGCGGTTTCCAACAATGCAGTCTGGCGTGGGGATGCAAGGACTTACCTCCACCAAACTTGGACTGAAGAGCCACTGGACCGTGGGGGTTTCTTGGACAGTGTTGCTGGATTCGAGGGACCTCACTCGTCGTCGTGAGAGGAGACCCAAGGGACCGGTGATGCAGCTTTTTGGTGCCTGCGGTTGCAGGGGGAAGATTCCGTCAACCCACAGGAGATTTCTTCGCAGCTTCTGATGCAGAGAGGAGGCAGACTGCCCCCACAGGATGCACCACCAGGAAAACAGTCGAGAAGGCGGCAGGATCAGCGTTACAAGGTCGCAGTAGTCGTCTTAGCTACTTTGTTGCAGTTTTGCAGGCTTCCAGCGCGGTCAGCAGTCGATTCCTTGGCAGAAGGTGAAGAGGGAGATGCAGAGGAACTCTGATGAGCTCTTGCATTCGTTATCTAAGGAATCCCCAGAGACAGAGACCCTAAATAGCAAGAAAAGAGGGTTTGGCTACCTAGTAGAGAGGATAGGCTAGCAACACCTGAAGGAGCCTATCAGCAGCAGTCTCTGACGTCACCTGGTGGCACTGGCCACTCAGAGCAGTCCAGTGTGCCAGCAGCACCTCTGTTTCCAAGATGGCAGAGGTCTGGAGCACACTGGAGGAGCTCTGGGCACCTCCCAGGGGAGGTGCAGGTCAGGGGAGTGGTCACTCCCCTTTCCTTTGTCCAGTTTTGCGCCTAAGCAGGGCGGAGGGGTCCCTGAACCGGTGTAAACTGGCTTATGCAGAATTGGGCACATCTGTGCCCAAGAAAGCATTTCCAGAGGCTGGGGGAGGCTACTCCTCCCCTGCCTTCACACCATTTTCCAAAGGGAGAGGGTGTAACACCCTCTCTCTGAGGAAGTCCTTTGTTCTGCCATCCTGGGCCAGGCCTGGCTGGACCCCAGGAGGGCAGAAACCTGTCTGTGGGGTTGGCAGCAGAAGCAGCTGCAGTGAAACCCCTGAAAAGGCAGTTTGGCAGTACCAGGGTCTGTGCTACAGACCACTGGGAGCATGGAATTGTGCCAACTATGCCAGGATGGCATAGAGGGGGCAATTGCATGATCTTAGACATGTTACATGTGTAGGAGGCTGGACTGGCTTGTAGTGAGTACCAAGGGGTACTTGTACCTTGCACCAGGCCCAGTTATCCCTTATTAGTGTATAGGGTGTCTAGCAGCTTAGGCTGATAGATAATGGTAGCTTAGCAGAGCAGCTTAGGCTGAACTAGGAGACGTGTGAAGCTACTACAGTACCACCTAGTGTCATATGCACAATATCATAAGAAAACACAATACACAGTTATACTAAAAATAAAGGTACTTTATTTTTATGACAATATGCCAAAGTATCTTAGAGTGTACCCTCAGTGAGAGGATAGGAAATATACACAAGATATATATACACAATAGCAAAAATATGCAGTATAGTCTTAGAAAACAGTGCAAACAATGTATAGTTACAATAGGATGCAAAGGGGAAACATAGGGATAGGGGCAACACAAACCATATACTCCAAAAGTGGAATGCGAACCACGAATGGACCCCAAACCTATGTGACCTTGTAGAGGGTCGCTGGGACTATTAGAAAATAGTGAGAGTTAGAAAAATAACCCTCCCCAAGACCCTGAAAAGTGAGTGCAAAGTGCACTAAAGTTCCCCTAAGGACAAAGAAGTCGTGTTAGAGGAATAATGCAGGAAAGACACAAACCAGCAATGCAACAACTGTAGATTTCCAATCTAGGGTGCCTGTGGAATAAGGGGACCAAGTCCAAAAGTCACAAGCAAGTCGGAGATGGGCAGATGCCCAGGAAATGCCAGCTGCGGGTGCAAAGAAGCTTCTACTGGACAGAAGAAGCTGAGGTTTCTGCAGGAACAAAAAGGGCTAGAGACTTCCCCTTTGGTGGACGGATCCCTCTCCCCTTGGAGAGTCGTGCAGAAGTTTTTTCCCGCCGAAAGGATGCCAACAAGCCTTTCTAGACGCAAATCGTGTGTTTGGCGTTTTTGGATGCTGCTGGGGCCCAGGAGGGACCAGGAGGTCGCAAATTGGACCTGAAAAGAGAGGGGACGTCGTTCAAGACAAAGAGCTCTCACTGAAGCAGGTAGCACCCGGAGAAGTGCCGGAAACAGGCACTACAAGGATGCGTGAAACGGTGCTCGCCGAAGTTGCATAAAGGAGTCCCACGTCGCCGGAGACCAACTTAGAAAGTCGTGCAATGCAGGTTAGAGTGCCGTGGACCCAGGCTTGGCTGTGCACAAAGGATTTCCGCCGGAAGTGCACAGGGGCCAGAGTAGCTGCAAAGTTGCGGTTCCCAGCAATGCAGCCCAGCGAGGTGAGGCAAGTACTTACCTCCACCAAACTTGGACTGAAGAGTCACTGGACTGTGAGGGTCACTTGGACAGAGTCGCTGGATTCAAGGGACCTCGCTCGCCGTGCTGAGAGGAGACCCAAGGGACCGGTAATGCAGCTTTTTGGTGCCTGCGGTTGCAGGGGGAAGATTCCGTCGACCCACGGGAGATTTCTTCGGAGCTTCTGGTGCAGAGAGGAGGCAGGCTACCCCCACAGCATGCACAAGCAGGAAAACAGTCGAGAAGGCGGCAGGATCAGCGTTACAGAGTTGCAGTAGTCGTCTTTGCTACTATGTTGCAGGTTTGCAGGCTTCCAGCGCGGTCAGCAGTCGATTCCTTATCAGAAGGTGAAGAGAGAGATGCAGAGGAACTCGGATGAGCTCTTGCATTCGTTATCTGAAGTTTCCCCAGAGACAGAGACCCTAAATATCCAGAAAAGAGGGTTTGGCTACTTAGGAGAGAGGATAGGCTACTAACACCTGAAGGAGCCTATCAGCAGGAGTCTCTGACGTCACCTGGTGGCACTGGCCACTCAGAGCAGTCCAGTGTGCCAGCAGCACCTCTGTTTCCAAGATGGCAGAGGTCTGGAGCACACTGGAGGAGCTCTGGACACCTCCCAGGGGAGGTGCAGGTCAGGGGAGTGGTCACTCCCCTTTCCTTTGTCCAGTTTCGCGCCAGAGCAGGGCTAAGGGGTCCCTGAACCGGTGTAGACTGGCTTATGCAGAATTGGGCACATCTGTGCCCAAGAAAGCATTTCCAGAGGCTGGGGGAGGCTACTCCTCCCCTGCCTTCACACCATTTTCCAAAGGGAGAGGGTGTCACACCCTCTCTCAGAGGAAGTCCTTTGTTCTGCCATCCTGGGCCAGGCCTGGCTGGACCCCAGGAGGGCAGATGCCTGTCTGAGGGGTTGGCAGCAGCAGCAGCTGCAGTGAAACCCCAGGAAGGGCAGTTTGGCAGTACCAGGGTCTGTGCTACAGACCACTGGGATCATGGAATTGTGCCAACCATGCCAGGATGGCATAAAGGGGGCAATTCCATGATCATAGACATGTTACATGGCCATATTCGGAGTTACCATTGTGAAGCTACATATAGGTAGTGACCTATATGTAGTGCACGCGTGTAATGGTGTCCCCGCACTCACAAAGTTCAGGGAATTGGCTCTGAACAATGTGGGGGCACCTTGGCTAGTGCCAGGGTGCCCTCACACTAAGTAACTTTGCACCTAACCTTTACCAGGTAAAGGTTAGACATATAGGTGACTTATAAGTTACTTAAGTGCAGTGTAAAATGGCTGTGAAATAACGTGGACGTTATTTCACTCAGGCTGCAGTGGCAGGCCTGTGTAAGAATTGTCAGAGTTCCCTATGGTTGGCAAAAGAAATGCTGCAGCCCATAGGGATCTCCTGGAACCCCAATACCCTGGGTACCTCAGTACCATATACTAGGGAATTATAAGGGTGTTCCAGTAAGCCAATGTAAATTGGTAAAATTGGTCACTAGCCTGTTAGTGACAATTTGAAAGTAATGAGAGAGCATAACCACTGAGGTTCTGGTTAGCAGAGCCTCAGTGAGGCAGTTAGGCGCCACACAGGGAACATATACATGCACACCTATGAGCACTGGGGCCCTGTGTGACAGGGTCCCAGTGACACATACATATAGGCCACAAACTTATGAGCACTGGGGTCCTGACCAGCAGGGTCCCAGTGATACATAACAAACATACTGAAAACATAGTGTTTTCACTATGAGCACTGAGGCCTGGCTATCAGGATCCCAGTGAGACAGTGAAAACAGTGACAAACACCCTGACATACACTCACAAACAGGCCAAAAGTGGGGGTAACAAGGCTAGAAAGAGGCTACCTTCTCACAACATGGCCATATTCGGAGTTACCATTGTGAAGCTACACATAGGTAGTGACCTATGTGTAGTGCACGCATATAATGGTGTCTCCAGCACTCACAAAGTCGGGGAATTTGCCCTGAACAATGTGGGGGCACCTTGGCTAGTGCCAGGGTGCCCACACACTAAGTAACTTTGCACCTAACCTTTACCAGGTAAAGGATAGACATATAGGTGACTTATAAGTTACTTAAGTGCAGTGAAAATGGCTGTGAAATAATGTGTGCATTATTTCACTCAGGCTGCAGTGGCAGGCCTGTGTAAGAATTGTCAGAGCTCCTATGGGTGGCAAAAGAAATGCTGCAGCCCATAGGGATCTCCTGGAACCCCAATACCCTGGGTACCTCAGTACCATATACTAGGGAATTATAAGGGTGTTCCAGTAAGCCAATGTAAATTGGTAAAATTGGTCACTAGCCTGTTAGTGACAATTTGAAAGTAATGAGAGAGCATAACCACTGAGGTTCTGGATAGCAGAGCCTCAGTGAGACAGTTAGTCACTACACAGGTAACACAGTCAGGCACACTTATGAGCACTGGGGCCCTGGCTGGCAGGGTCCCAGTGACACATACAACTAAAACAACATATATACAGTGAAATATGGGGGTAACATGCCAGGCAAGATGGTACTTTCCTACAGGGCCCCAGACCCATCTCTCCTCAAACCAACCCATAAATAGGTTGGCGTAAGAAGGGGAAAATCTTGAGCCGATCGCTTCACCCGGACGAAACACGTGTTAGCTGTGAAGGTGGCTGTGAGTTTAAGTCGGC
The DNA here is from genome assembly GCF_031143425.1 of Pleurodeles waltl. NCBI lineage: Eukaryota > Metazoa > Chordata > Amphibia > Caudata > Salamandridae > Pleurodeles > Pleurodeles waltl. The sequence continues at coordinate 34,748,758 of NC_090444.1, read as the reverse complement.
TGTGAGGATTAAATCGAATGATACACATGGAAAATATCGTTGAATATGGACTGAACAGTTTGGGACTTTGACATTTAGTCATGAAACAGATTGGAGCAACATACATGACAATCTTCATCAATATCTATTGAATTCGACTTGGATACTGATAATAAATTACAGGACATTGGAATACACGTTTGAAGTTTATGTGTATCTCATTTCAATATATGTTTGTTATATTCTTCCAGAAATATATGGGATGTTGTTTTGCTTTCAGACACTGACTACGTATTACTATTTCTTTAACTGTGTTAATATAATGAGTGCCTTTTGTTATTTATCGCCTGCAAAACTGTAACAAAGTAGCCAGAAGATTACTAGCGGCATTGTATCACCTAATCCTGCCGGTTTTTTCTACTGTTTCCTGGTGGTGCATGGTCTGAGGGCTGTCTCCCTTCACCCTGCATTGGAAGCCAAGAAGAAATGTCCGTGGGTGTACGTAATCTTTCCCCTGCTCCAGCAGGCACCAAACTTCAGCGTCACCGGTACTCTGGGACCCCTTTCATCCTGATGAGTGTGGCTCCTAGAACACAGGTGGTGGACCCAAGTGACCCAGACTGTCCAGTGGTCCAACTGTCCAAATTTGGTGGAGGTAAGTCCTTGCCTCCCCACGCCAGACAGTAATCCTGTGCACTGCTTGAACTGCAGCTGCTAGGGCTTCTGTGCACCGTTCGAGGAATCCTTCGTGCACAGGCTAGCCCAGGTCCCCAGCACTCCATCCTGCATTGCTCAACTCACTGAGTTGACCACCGGCTACGTGGGACCCTCTTTTGTAGTGCTGAGATGACTGCCATGCTTAGTTTTCTTCAACCTGTGTTCAAGTACTTCTGTGGGTGCTGCCTTCTTGTGCATGTGCTCTCTGTGTTGCTGAGGGCCCCTCTGTCTCCTCTTCCAAGTGGCAACCTCCTGGTCCTTCCTGGGCCCGGGCAGCACCCTTTTTCTTCAACCGTGACCTTTGCAGCTAGCAAGGCTTGTTTGCGGTCTTTCTCCAAAGAAACATCTCGGCATCCTCCAGCACTCCTTGGGACATCTTCTGCACAAAGGAGAAGTTCCTGGCACCTTTTTGTTGTTGCAGAATCTTCAGCTTCTTCCATCTGAAGCAGCCATTTTGCATCCTCATCCGGGGTTTAGTGGGCACCTGCCCCTCTAGGACACTTTTGTGACTCTTGGACTTGGTTCCCTTCCTTTACAGGTTCTCAGGTCCAGGAATCCGTCTTCAATAATTTGCAGTCTGTTGTGGTCATTGCTGAATCTCCTATCATGACTTTAGTGTGTTTCAGGGGAAGTAGTATCACTTTTCTCCTACTTTCCACGGTCTGGGGGTAGGGTATCTTGTACACCCTTAGTGTTTTCTTACACTCCCAGTGACCCTCTACAAACTACACTAGGCCAGGGGTCCCTAAGTGGTTCGCATTCCACTTTCTTAGTATATGGTTTGTGTTGCCCCTAGGCCTATTGCATCCTATTGTATTCTACAGTGTTTGTACTACTTTTCTGACTGTTTACTTACCTGATTTTGGTTTGTGTGTATATTTTGTGTATTTTCTTTACATCCTAAGGGAGTATATCCTCTGAGATATTTTTGGCACACTGTCACTAAAATAAAGTACCTTTATTTTTAATAACTCAGAGTATTGTGATTCTGATGATATGGTGCTATATTATATAAGTGGTATAGTAGGAACTTTGCATGTCTCCTAGTTCAGCCTAAGCTGCTCTGCTATAGCTACCTCTATCAGCCTAAGCTGCTAGAACACTACTAATCTACTAATAAGGGATAAATGGACCTGGCACAAGGTGTAAGTACCATCAGGTACCCACTATAAGCCAGGCCAGCCTCCTACATTGGTGGTGCAGTGGTTGCATAAGTACTTGTAACACTTTGTCATTGGTGCTTTTCATAAGAAAAACATATTTAAAATACTTAAAATATATACACAGTTAACCTAAACAGTTTAACTCTCTTTCTGAAAGCTTTCTAAAACCTTTCTAAAAAGTTTTGAAAAGTTTGGAAAAGTTTGAAATGTTTTTCTCTTTTCTTTAAAAAGTTTCTAAACTTTTTTTTTCTGTGTCCTAAACTCTTTCCTACAACTATGTATGTAGTAGAGACCACCCCACAGTTGTCCAGGCCACCTATGGTAGTTTAAACTTTAAAAGTTTGAGGAGTCTCTGCATAGAAAGAAGTTTAAGCATTGGTAGGAACCCTACCACTGATCTTCTCCTTAGCCTTCTCCTAGAAGGTCACAAGAACCAGTCTGGCCCATTCCCAGGAATAGGAGGTAGAGGAGGAGAGTACCCAGGAAGATTTAGGGGAGGGCCCTGAGGATTCTGGGGAGTGTTCCTCCAAAGACCTGACAGCTGACAAACCACCTAGTGACACTGGTAGTGGGAGGGGGTCACACACTAGTAGGGCACCTTTCACTCCAAAAGGCCAGGTAACTAGGGTTCAGGTAGTTAGAGACAGGTCCACTTCTGCACATTCCCACATTTCCTCTGTGTCTCAGAATTCCCAAGCCTCCCACACTGAGGACAACACCCTAGACAGGGAACTCAGAAAGCTGAGGTTGGAAGAGGTGTAGGAGGCTGGCCTGGCTTGTAGTGGTTACAAGAGGTACTTACACCTTGTGCCAGGTCCACTTATCCATTATTAGTGTAGAAGAGGTGTTTCTAGCAGATTAGGCTGATAGAAGGTAGCTATAGCAGACCAGCTTAGGCTGAACTAGGAGACATGCAAAGCTCCTACTATACAACTGGTGTCATATGCACAATATCATAAGAAAACACAATACACAGATATACTAAAAATAAAGGTACTTTATTTTTATGACAATATGCCAAAAGTATCTCAGTGAGTACCCTCAGTATGAGGATGCCAAATATACACAAGATATATGTACACAATACCAACAATATGCAGTAATAGCAAACAGAAGTAATGCAAGCAGTGTAAAGTTACAATAGATTGCAATGTGAGCATATAGGTATAGGAAAATACCATCTTGCCTGGCATGTTACCCCCATATTTCACTGTATATATGTTGTTTTAGTGTATGTGTCACTGGGACCCTGCCAGCCAGGGCCCCAGTGCTCATAAGTGTGCCCTGTATGTGTTCCCTGTGTGATGACTAACTGTCTCACTGAGGCTCTGCTAACCATAACCTCAGTGGTTATGCTCTCTCTGCTTTCCAAATTGTCACTAACAGGCTAGTGACCAATTTCATCAATTCACATTGGCATACTGGAACACCCTTATAATTCCCTAGTATATGGTACTGAGGTACCCAGAGTATTGGGGTTCCAGGAGATCCCTATGGGCTGCAGCATTTCTTTTGCCACCCATAAGGAACTCTGACAATTCTTACACAGGCCTGCCACTGCAGCCTGAGTGAAATAACGTCCACGTTATTTCATAGCCATTTACCACTGCACTTAAGTAACTTATAAGTCACCTATATGTCTAACCTTCACCTGGTGAAGGTTGGGTGCAATGTTACTTAGTGTGTGGGCACCCTGGCACTAGCCAAGGTGCCCCCACATTGTTCAGGGCAAATTCCCCGGACTTTGTGAGTGCGGGGACACCATTTCGAGCGTGCACTATACATAGGTCACTACCTATGTATAGGGTCACAATGGTAACTCCGAACATGGCCATGTAACATGTCTAAGATCATGGAATGCTATTCTGTCTCTAGCACAGACCCGGGTACTGCCAAATTGCCTTTCCCGGGGTTTCACTGCAGCTGCTGCCAACCCCCCAGACAGGTTTCTGCCCTCCTGGGGTCCAACCAGGCCTGGCCCAGCAAGGCAGAACAAAGGACTTCCTCAGAGAGAGGGTGTTACACCCTCTCCCTTTGGAAAAAGGTGTCAGGGCTGGGGAGGAGTAGCCTCCCCCAGCCTCTGGAAATGCTTTGATGGGCACAGATGGCGCCCATCTCTGCATAAGCCAGTCTACACCGGTTCAGGGATCCCCCATCCCTGCTCTGGCGCGAAACTGGACAAAGGAAAGGGGAGTGACCTCTCCCCTGACCTGCACCTCCCAGGGGAGGTGCCCAGAGCTCCTCCAGCGTGCCCCAGGCCTCTGCCATCTTGGATTCAGAGGTGTGCTGGCACACTGGACTGCTCTGAGTGGCCAGGGCCAGCAGGTGACGTCAGAGACTCCTTCTGATAGGCTCTTACCTGTGTTACTAGCCTATCCTCCCTCCTAGGTAGCCAAACCTCCTTTTCTGGCTATTTAGGGTCTCTGCTTTGGGGAAGTCTTCAGATACCGAATGCAAGAGCTCATCAGAGTTCCTCTGCATCTCCCTCTTCACCTTCTGCTAAAGGATCGACCGCTGACTGCTCAGGACGCCTGAAAAATGCAAAAAAGTAGCAAAGATGACTACTGCAACCTTGTATCGCTTCATCCTGCCGGCTTTCTCGCCTGTTTCCTGGTGGTGCATGCTCTGGGGGTAGCCTGCCTCCTTCTTGCACCAGGAGCTCTTAAGAAATCTCCCGTGGGTCGATGGAATCTTCCCCCTGCAACCGCAGGCAACAAAGGACTGCATCACCGGTCCTCTGGGTCCCCTCTCAGCACGACGAGCGTGGTCCATGGAACTCAGCAACTCTGTCCAAGTGACTCCCACAGTCCAGTGACTCTTCAGTCCAGGTTTGGTGGAGGTAAGTCCTTGCCTCCCCACGCTAGACTGCATTGCTGGGTACGGTGTGATTTGCAGCTGCTCCGGCTCCTGTGCACTCTTGCAGGATTTCCTTCATCCACAGCCAAGCCTGGGTCCCTGACACTCTAACCTGCAGTGCACAACCTTCTGAGTTGTCCTCTGGCATCGTGGGACACAAACCATATACTCCAAAAGTGGAATGCGAACCACGAATGGACCCCAAACCTATGTGAGCTTGTAGAGGGTCGCTGGGACTGTAAGAAAACAGTGAGGGTTAGAAAAATAGCCCACCCCAAGACCCTGTAAGGTAGGTGTAAAGTGCACCTACAACCCCCAGAAAGCACAGAAGTCGTGATAGGGGGATTCTGCAAGGAAAACCAACACCAGCAAAGCAACAACAGTGGATTTCCGGACCGGAGTACCTGTAAGACAAGGGGACCAAGTCCCAAGAGTCGCGACAGTGTCGAGAGTGGGCAGGAGCCCTGGAAATGCCAGCTGAGGGTGCAAGGAAGCTGCCACCGGATGGAAGAAGCTTGGTGTTTTGCAAGCACGGAGAGGTCTAGGAACTTCCCCCTTGGAGGATGGATGCCACACGTTGTGAAGAAGCTTGCAGACGTATTCCCATGCAGAAAGACCGCAAACAAGCCTTCCTAGCTGCAAGGGTCGCGTTTAGGGTTTTTGGATGCTGCTGTGGCCCAGGAGGGACCAGGATGTCGCCAATTGCGTGAGGAGACAGAAAGGGTGCCCAGCAAGTCATGGAGCCCTCACAGAAGCAGGCAGCACCCGCAGAAGTACCGGATCCGGCACTTAGAAGAGGAGTGAACTGGAGTCCACCCGAAGTCAGAAAAGGAAGTCCCACGACGCCGGAGGACAACTCAAAAGGTTGTGCACTGCAGGTTAGAGTGTCGGGGACCCAGGCTTAGCTGTGCACAAAGGAAATCCTGGAAGAGTGCACAGGAGCCGGAGCATCTGCAAGTCACGCGGTACCAAGCAATGCAGTCTAGTGTGAGGAGGCAAGGACTTACCTCCACCAAACTTGGACTGAAGAGTCACTGGACAGTGGGAGTCACTTGGACAAAGTTGCTGGGTTCCAGGGACCACGCTCGTCGTGCTGAGAGGGGACCCAGAGGACCGGTGATGCAGTCTTTTGTTGCCTGCGGTTGCAGGGGGAAGATTCTGTAGACCCACAGGAGATTTCTTCAGAGCTCCTGGTCCAAGAAGGAGGCAGGCTACCCCAGAGCATGCACCACCAGGAAACAGTCGAGAAAGCCGGCAGAATGAAGAGATACAAGGTTGCAGTAGTCATCTTTGCTACTTTGTTACAGTTTTGCAGGCGTCCCGAGCAGTCAGCGGTCGATCCTTTGGCAGAAGGTGAAGAGCGAGATGCAGAGGAACTCTGATGCGCTCTTGCATTCGGTATCTCAAGAATTCCCCAAAGCAGAGACCCTAAATAGCCAGAAAAGGAGGTTTGGCTACCAGGAAGGAGGATAGGCTAGTAAGAAAGGTAAGAACCTATCAGAAGGAGTCTCTGATGTCACCTGATGGCACTGGCCACTCAGACCAGTCCAGTGTGCCAGCATCACCTCTGTTTCCTAGATGGCAGAGGTCTGGGGCACACTGGAGGAGCTCTGGGCACCTCCCCTGGGAGGTGCAAGTCAGGGGAGTGGTCACTCCCCTTTCCTTTGTCCAGTTTCGCGCCAGAGCAGGGCTGGGGGATCCATAAACCGGTGTAGACTGGCTAATGCAGAGATGGGCAGCATCTGTGCCCATCAAAGGATTTCTAGAGGCTGGGAGAGGCTACTCCTCCCCAGCCATCACACCTATTTCCAAAGGGAGAGGATGTCACACCCTCTCTCAGAGGAAATCCTTTGTTCTGCCTTCCTGGGCCAGGGCTGCCTGGACCCAGGAGGGCAGAAGCCTGTCTGAGGGGTTGGCAGCAGCAGCAGCTGCAGTGGAGACCCCGGAAAGGCAATTTGGCAGTACCCGGGTTCTGTGCTACAGATCCGGGAGATTATGGAATTGTCTCCCCAATGCCAGAATGGCATTGGGGTGACAATTCCATGATCTTAGACATGTTACATGGCCATGTTCGGAGCTACCATTGTGACGCTATACCTAGGTAGTGACCTATGTATATTGCACACGTGTAATGGTGTCCCCGCACTAACAAAGTCCGGGGAATTTGCCCTGAACGATGTGGGGTCACCTTGGCTAGTGCCAGGGTGCCCACACACTAAGTAAGTTTGCACCCAACCTTTACCAGGTGAAGGTTAGACATATAGGTGACTTATAAGGTACTTAAGTGCAGTGGTAGATGGCTGTGAAATAACGTGGACGTTCTTTCACTCAGGCTGCACTGGCAGGCCTGTGTAAGAATTGTCAGATCTCCCAATGGGTGGCAAAAGAAATGCTGCAGCCCATAGGGATCTTCTGGAACCCCAATACCCTGGGTACCTCAGTACCATATACTAGGGAATTATAAGGGTGTTCCAGTATGCCAATGTGAATTGGTGAAATTGGTCACTAGCCTGTTAGTGACAATTTGTAAAGCAGAGAGAGCATAACCACTGAGGTTCTGGTTAGCAGAGCCTCAGTGAGACAGTTAGTCATCACAATGGGAACACATACAGGCCACACTTATGAGCACTGGGGCCCTGGCTGGCAGGGTCCCAGTGACACATACACTAAAACAACATACATACAGTGAAATATGGGGGTAACATGCCAGGCAAGATGGTACTTTCCTACACTGACCATGTCAGGGATTGCATAAAACAAGAGGTTCAGAAAATGTTGGATCTAGGAGAGATTGATCCTTCTGAAAGCCCATGGGTAACCCAGTGGTGCTTGTCCCAAAACCTCACAGTAAAGATGGTAAAAAGGAAATCAGGTTTTGTGTTGACTACAGAGGTCTCAATCAAGTAACCAAAACTGATGCTCACCCTATGCCCAGGGCAGATGAGCTAAGAGATACACTGGCTTCTGCCAAGTATCTAAGCACTTTTGACTTAACTGCGGGGTATCGGCAGATTAAGTTGTTAGAAGATGCTAAACCTAAAACAGCTGTTTTGTGACTAACTGTGTCACTGAGGCTCTGCTAACCAGAACCTCAGTGCTTATGCTCTCTCTGCCATTAAAATTGTCACTATAGGCTAGTGACAATTTTTACCAATTCTAATTGGCACACTGGAACACCCTTATATTTCCCTAGTATATGGTATCTAGGTACCCAGGGTATTGGGGTTCCAGGAGAACCCTATGGGCTGCAGCATTTCTTTTGCCACCCATAGGGAGCTCAGACAATTCTTACACAGGACTGCCACTGCAGCCTGAGCGAAATAATGCACACGTTGTTTCACAGCCATTTTACACTGCACTTAATTAAGTCACCTATATGTCTAGCCTTCACTTAGTGAAGGTTAGGTGCAAAGTCACTAAGTGTGAGGGAACCCTGCCACCAGCCAAGGTACCCCCACATGGTTCAGGGCAATTTCCCCTGGACTTTGTGAGTGTGGGGACACCATTACACATGTGCACTACATATAGGTCAATTCCTAAATGTAGCTCCACAATGGTAACTCTGAATATGCCCATGTAACATTTCTTAGATAATGAAATTGTCCCCCATTCCAAATATGGTATTGGGGTGCCAATCCCATGCATCCCCAGGGCTCCACCATGGACCCCGGGTACTGCCAAAACAGCTCCCTGGGGTTTTTTCTGCAGCTACCGCTGCTGGCAACCCACAGACAGGCTTCTGCCCTCCTGGGGTCTGGGCAGACAAGTCCTAGGAAGGCAAAACAAATAATTTCCTACGAGAGAGGGTGTTACACCCTCTCCCTTTGGAAATAGGTTTTAAGGACTGGGAGGAGTAGCCTCCCCCAGCCTCTGGAAATGCTTTGAAGGGCACAGATGGTGCCCTCCTTGCATAAGCCAGTCTTCACCGGTTCAGGGAACCCCCAGTCCCTGCTCTGGTGCGAAACTGGACAAAGGAAAGGGGAGTTACCTCTGTAGGACGTCGTCTGCAAATAGTAATGCTTCTGAAGGGCCCGCTTTTGTTTCTGTGCCCACCATGGTGTCCGTCTCTCCGATGGCTACAGCCGGGCGTTCTGATCCAATTGAAAACAGAAGAGGTGACAATGGAAGTGACATATTGCATCTTTAGCCAGGTCTCTGGTGGATATTTTAGGATCAGACAGTCCGTAATGTTTATCTGCGGCCACCTCCTCGCCTTCTTCTCAATGTGTTGTCAAGCTCACAATTTATCGGGGCTCTAATGGAATGAGATGTTTGGGCTTCAAGAAAAATTCTTAACATAAAGAAATCACAGGGCTCTGAAACTGTTTAAAAAATGTTGAATAAGAATTGATGAATGTGTAATTGATTTTCACTGATATTTTTTCAGATCATGGCACCACTCCAAAACCGAAGTGTGAGATCGGGATGTGGCCGCCGTTCCCCGGAGGCTTCGTTTTGCAGGATATATGGACTCCAGTCTCCTGTAGCATGAAAAGGTTCAGGACCCCAGAGGAGATCAATAGCTGCCTGAAGGGGAAGACCATCTACTTCATGGGAGACTCAACGGTGAAGCAGTGGATGAATTTCCTGACCGACACTGTAAAAAGTAAGTGGAACTTAGTCCTAGAGTGAATGAGGGGAACCTTGGTATCTACACCACATCCAGCTCGGATGACACTGTAGAAGAGCAGCAGCATTGGCTTGGGAATACCCAGGGAGGCAGCAAAACAGAAAACGTGTATAGGAAGAGTCAGGAGAGAACTCCTGTCAAAGAGGAGGAGGCTTCTAGTTGAGAAGACATCACAGAACTGAGATGTGGGAGCAGAGCCTCAGCTAGAAGACGCATCCAGAGAACACTTTGCAAGGTATTGACAATGTCATTAGGGATGCCGCTGTGGCATCTGGGAGACCATGGAGCAAGGCACCCCCAACAACCAGTAAGAGGGCACAAGGGCTTGAACAGCAATCCTGAGGTTGCTTTCTGGAAGAACCTTTCACTTTCTTTGGAAGAGAGAGCTATTACCAGGTTCTCTTGGTTTGTTTTTGCAATGTGTTCTTGGAGGATGAGGTTGGTTTCCAGGATGACTCCAAGTGACTTGGCATATGGTGAACGTTGGGGTTCAATGCGCGAAAGGTTTATGTCATTGAGCTGAGTTTGTATTATATGTTGCATGATGTTATTGGCACATAAGTGAAATTCTGCCTCGGTTTGAACTTCAGGTCAGGACTGGATATGCAGGTCTGGAAAAGTTGAGGCACAGGCAGTGTTTGAGGTATTGGATGTGTGAAGCATAAGAGATTCTCAAGGAGAGTTGTGTATTGTCAGCACATTGTTGAATTGTGATGCTGTTATCTGTGAGTAAGGCCCCCAAGGGTTCCTTGTAGAGGTTGATGATAACAGAGGAACCCTGGGGGACTGCACAAGTTATAGGAATAGTTTGGGACCTGGAAATACCCATGTGAACAAAGTGGTGTTGGTTGTAAAGGTAGAAGAACCAGTGAATCCTGTTCAAGACTCCAGGGTGTGTATGCAGGTGGGATGGTCTACTGCAGTGTGCCCCAACCTTTTTATCGCCGCGGACCGGTAAATGTTTGATAATTTTTCCGTGGCCCGCTTGTTTTGATTTAATATGCTCTGCGCCTTGGCCGCCCGCCACAGTGAAATGATGTGAAGTTCCTCGGGTGGCCCGGTGCCGATTGATCCGCGGACCGGTGCCCGGGGGTTGGGGAACACTGGTCTACTGTGTCGAAAGCAGCTGAGAGGTCCAGCAGTATCGGGAAGCAGGGGTCATGTTCATCTGTCGTATCTCAGGTTCAGTGGGACAGAGCTCTGGTTCAGCAGGAGGAAACAGATACTGCACTTTTGTGTGTCTGCCCTTTCCTGGGTACGCTAGGGCAGTGGGACACCCTGAGGAGCTGAATGAATTCCCGCACCTCTTGCTTTTAGTTCTGGGTAGTGATAGATTTTGCTGTTTCTCAGAAGTTATGCTGTAAATAAAATAGACTGAGAGAGGGGGCTGTGTGGACCCCCCCCAAGCCATTTGGTCTGCTGTCTCTCAGATTTTGATCAGCCCATATTACTGCTAATTGGTGTCCTAAATGTTAGCCTCGATATACAGCATACTCTCCCTTCACTATAAAACATCCATTTATCGATAAAGAGCTTGCATGAGACTACGTAGGAATGGGTTACATCTTTTTTTCTGTTATGACTTCCATTCAATGCATGGATAATGGAGCATTCATGCATTGCACTGGTGACGCATAGGTTTGTGGTGCACCAGACTGCCCCTGTTGTATCAAATTAATTCCTTAAGAGTGGACTGCCTTTATGCTGCTGCCGCGTGGGTCTCCCTCTGCACACCCACCTCTCCAGAAAGTATTGCTTAGTCGTAACTCCATGATTGCTCCTGAGCAGGGCATCTATTGCCTCTGACACATACTGGGGGCTTTCCACAGGATTCGAGGAGAGGATCTCCAGGAGGGTGACCATGGAGTCTGTGCCAAGTGAATCCAGCCCAGTGGCTGCTTCTTGGATGGTGTGTCTGTCTGAGACCACCTGCTTATGCTGCTCAGGAGGCATCTCTGTCTGAGACCAGCTGTGTGTGTTGCTGAGGAGGTCTCTCTGTCTGAGACCACCTGTGTGTGCTGCTCAGGAGGCATCTCTGTCCGAGATCACCTGTGTGTGCTGCTTAGGAGGCATCTCTGTCTGAGACCATCTATGTGTGCTGCTCAGGAGGCATCTCTGTCCGAGATCACCTGTGTGTGTTGCTCAGGAGGCCTCTCTGTCTGAGACCACCTATGTGTACTGCTCAGGGGGCGTTTGTCTGAAACTACCTGTGCATCCTACTCAGGAGGCATCTCTGTCTGAGACCACCTGTGTGTGTCACTCAGGAGGCGTCTCTGTTTGAGACCACCATGCTTGTACTGCTCAGGAGGCATCTCTGTCTGACACCACTTGTGTGTACCGCTCAGGAGGTGTCTCTGTCTGAGACCACCTTTATATGCCGCTCAGGAGGCATCTCTGTTAGAGACCATCATTCTTATGCTGCTCAGGAGGCATCTCTGTCAGAGACCACCCGTGTGTGCCGCTCAGGAGGCATCTCTGTCTGAGACCATCTATGTGTGCTGCTCAGGAGGCATCTCAGTCTGAGACCACCTGTGTGTGCTGCTCAGGAGGCATCTCTGTCTGAGACCAGCTGTGTGTGCTGCTCAGGAGGCATCTCTGTCCGAGATCACCTGTGTGTGCTGCTTAGGAGGCATCTCTGTCTGAGACCATCTATGTGTGCTGCTCAGGAGGCATCTCTGTCTGAGACCACCTGTGTGTGCTGCTCAGGAGGCGTTGCTGTCTGAGACCAGCTGTGTGTGCTGCTCAGGAGGCTTCTCTGTCCGAGATCACCTGTGTGTGCTGCTCAGGAGGCGTCTCTGTCCGAGACCAGCTGTGTGTGTTGCTCAGGAGGTCTCTCAGTCCGAGACCACCTGTGTGTGCTGCTCAGGAGGCATCTCTGTCTGAGACCAGCTGTGTGTGTTGCTCAGGAGGTCTCTCTGTCTGAGACCACCTGTGTGTGCTGCTCAGGAGGCATCTCTGTCCGAGATCACCTGTGTGTGCTGCTCAGGAGGCCTCTCTGTCTGAGACCACCTGTGTGTGCTGCTCAGGAGGCATCTCTGTCTGAGACCAGCTGTGTGTGTTGCTCAGGAGGTCTCTCTGTCTGAGACCACCTGTGTGTGCTGCTCAGGAGGCATCTCTGTCCGAGATCACCTGTGTGTGTTGCTCAGGAGGCCTCTGTCTGAGACCACCTATGTGTACTGCTCAGGGGGCGTTTGTCTGAAACTACCTGTGCATCCTACTCAGGAGGCATCTCTGTCTGAGACCACCTGTGTGTGCCGCTCAGGAGGCATCTCTGTCTGAGACATCATGCTTGTACTGTGAGGAAATTCGATTTTTTAATACGATCGTATCGACCCGCCATTTTGTGGCCCGCCGCCATTTTATGTTGCCTTCACTCAGGCAGCACAGCGAACGAAGTCCATTCTGCCTTTTCTGCTTATTCTGCAACATGGTGTTCAAAACAGTCTTCTGCCTCTATCTTTACAAGGCTGGTATTAAGGTCTGACCGAGTACACTAATCCCTGTCTGGTTTTCTAATCCTTGTTTCAACTATCTGTAGGCTCACACTATTCTCCGCCGATCTTATCTTATCGTCTGGCCTTCGCTGTCCTTTGCTAGTATTCTCTCATTTCACAACTGTCCTCCAAACGCACACAAACTTATCGCACCACATGCAACTTCGTTGTGGATCGGTTAATGAATTAGTTCAAGGGAGGGGTGACAAACACAGCTGGAGGGGAGGCAACCTTAAGTCACTTGATACTTTGTTCTGTCTTGTTTTCCGACATTTCTATTGACTCTGTTCTATCTTTACGTTATTCTTACTGGCTCCTTTCTATGTGTTCTGGGAGTGTATGTAGTTAATAAATGTTTTTATACGGTATATAAGATTGTGCGCCACAAAGTAAAGTGGCAGTCTCCTGAGAACATACCTTGTGTACTTCTTGGACAACTGTACTAGCTGCAGCTAATAAAATCTGATCTTTTACGCCTGACAGAGTGTCCCGTGTCTCTGTTAGTTGAGGCAGGTGAATCCAAGGAGATTTCAGGCGTACCCTGCGCCGTCAGGCCCATAAGGTTCTGGTTCTTCAACTGCTCAGGAGGCATCTCTGTCTGAGACCACCTGTGTATGCTGCTCAGGAGGTGTCTCTGTCTGAGACCACCTACGTGTGCTGCTCAGGAGGCATCTCTCTCTCAGACTGTAGGAACGTATCCTCTGTTTGCCATGGTTACCCCCATTTTCTGCCTCATGTCAGTGTGTTTGTGTTCACTGGGATCCTGCTAACCAGGAGCCCAGTGATTATGCTTTCTCTCCTCTACATTTTGTCACTGCATACTGGTAACCCAGTATGTCACCCAAAAGTGGTTACTAGTGCCCCCTTATAAGTCCCTAGTATATGGTACCTACGTACTGTAGGAGGCTGGACTGGCTTGTAGTGGGTACCAGAGGTACTTACACCTTGTGCCAGGTCCAGTTATCCCTTATTAGTGTAGAAGAGGTGTCTAGCAGCTTAGACTGATAGAAGGTAGCTATGGCAAAGCAGCTTAGGCTGAACTAGGAGACATGTAAAGCTCCTACTATACCACTGGTGTCATATGCACAATATCATAAGAAAACACAATACACAGATATACTAAAAATAAAGATACTTTATTTTTATGACAATATGCCAAAAGTATCTCGGTGAGTACCCTCAGTATAAGGATGAGAAATATACACAAGATATATGTACACAAACCAAAATTGTGCAGAAAATAGCAAAAGGAAGTAATGCAAGCAATGTAAAGTTACAGTAGATTGCAATAGGAGCACATAGCTATGGGGGAAACACAAACCATATACTCCAAAAGTGGAATGCGAACCACTAATGGACCCCAAACCTATGTGAGCTTGTAGAGGGTCGCTGGGACTGTAAGAAAACAGTGAGGGTTAAAAAAAACGCCCACCCCAAGACCGTGAAAGGTAGGTGTAAAGTGCACCTACTACACCCAGAGAGCACAGAAGTCGTGATAGGGGGATTCTGCAGGAGGAACAAACACCAGCAATGCAACAACAGTGGATTTCTGAACCTGAGTACCTGTAAGACAAGGGGACCAAGTCCAAGAGTCGCAACAGTGTAGAGAGTGGGCAGGAGCCCAAGAAATGCCAGCTGAGGGTGCAAGGAAGCTGCCACCTGTTGGAAGAAGCTTGGTGTTCTGCAAGAACGAAGAGGACTAGGAACTTCCCCTTTGGAGGATGGATGTCCCACGTCGTGAAGAAGCTTGCAGAGGTGTTCCCAGACAGCAAACAAGCCTTGCTAGCTGCAAGGGTCGCGGTTAGAGTTTTTGGATGCTGCTGTGGCCCAGGAGGGACCAGAATGTCGCCACTTGGATGAGGAGACAGAGGGGGCGCCCAGCAAGTCAGGGAGCCCTCACAGAAGCAGGCAGCACCTGCAGAAGTACCTGAACAGGCACTTAGAAGAAAAGTGAACCGGAGTCCACCCGAAGTCACAAAAGGGAGTCCCATGACGCCGGAGGACAACTCAGAAGGTTGTGCACTGCAGGTTAGAGTGTCGGGGACCCAGGCTTGGCTGTGTACGAAGGAAATCCTGGAAGAGTGCACAGGAGCCGGAGCAGCTGCAAATAACGCAGTACCCAGCATTGCAGTCTAGCGTGGGGAGGCAAGGACTTACCTCCACCAAACTTGGACTGAGGAGTCACTGGACTGTGGGAGTCACTTGGACAGAGTTGCTGAGTTCCAGGGACCACGCTCGTCATGCTGCGAGGGGAGCCAGAGGACTGGTGATGCAGTCTATTGTTTCCTGCGGTTGCAGGGGGAAGATTCCGTCGACCCACGGGAGATTTCTTCAGAGCTCCTGGTGCAAGAAGGAGGCAGGCTACCCCCAGAGCATGCACCACCTGGAAACAGTCGAGAAGGCCGGCAGGATGAAGCGATACAAGGTTGCTAGTAGTCATCTTGCTACTTTGTTGCGGTTTTGCAGGCGTCCTGAGCAGTCAGCGGTCGATCCTTTGGTCGAAGGTGAAGAGAGAGATGCAGAGGAACTCTGATGAGCTCTTGCATTCGTTATCTGGTGAGATCCCCAATGCAGAGACCCTAAATAGCCAGAAAAGGAGGTTTGGCTATCTAGGAAAGAGGATTTGCTACCAAGAGAGGTAAGAGTCTATCAGAAGGAGTCTCTGACGTCACCTGGTGGCACTGGCCACTCAGAGCAGTCCAGTGTGCCAGCAACATCTCTGAATCCAAGATGGCAGAGGTCTGGGACACACTGGGAGCGACCCTTGACCCTCGGGTAGGTCGCTCCCCCGCCGCTGCAGCTCCACCTGTCCACGCCCCTGCCACCTGTGTGTAGATCTTAGACTCCACTCCTGCGCTTGCTACTAAGTTGCCTTCTTTCTCTCTTGTTGCCTTTTTCTCTTTTCTGCCTTTATCGCTCTTTTGCCTTTCTCGCTCCCTTGCCATTCTCGCTCCCTTGCCATTCTCGCTCCCTTGCCATTCTCGCTCCTTTGCCTTTCTCGCTCCTTTGCCTTTCTCGCTCCTTTGCCTTTTTCTCTCTTTTGCCTTTTTCTCTCTTTTGCCCTTTTCTCTCTTTTGCCTTTTTCTCTCTTTTTGCCTTTTTCTCTCTTTTAACATTATAGCTCTTTTGCCTTTTTCTCTCCCGCCTTCCCGCCTCCCCGCTCCCCCGCATTCCGCTTTCCCGCCGCAGTCCCCTTGCGGCCCCGCCCCCCGCTCCCATTCGTTGTCCCCCCTCCCGCCTCCCAGCTGACCCCTCCTCCCCTCCATTCCCTCTTATGGCGGCGCCGCGCAGCCGTGCGCAGCTGGTGCGCCGCTGGCGTGCCAAAGGCAAGCCCGTCTGCACCCGTCCGCGCCTGGACCGCTCCCAGCGCCAGAACCCCTGGTCCCCACCGCACCCAAAACCCCCATCTTAGATACGACGCCGCCTCCATCAATGCACTCAACCCCGGACAAACAGCCAACTGCTACCAAGCCAGCCCCAAACGCACTCATGGACCCTTCGCCTGTCAAGCCTGCAAGTACACCTTCCACCGGCCCACGCGCCAACAACCACTTCAAGTGCATCCTCCTCAACACACGCTCCGTCCACAAGCACGCCATCGAATTATGGGACCTCCTGGACACAACAGCACCTGACGTTGCCTTCATCACAGAAACCTGGATGAACACCTCCTCGGCTCCTGACATCGCCATACCCATCCCCGACGGCTACAAGATCACCCGGAAAGACCGCGCCAACCAAATTGGGGAAGGAATTGCCATCATCTACAAGAACTCTATCAACATCACGACCTCCACCGAAGACACCTCCCTCGCCGCCGAACACATGCACTTCCAGATCCACACCGACCCCAGGACCACCCTCAGAGGTACTCTTGTCTACAGGCCCCCTGGCCCACGCGCCCTATTCAGCGAATCCATCACCGACTTCATCACCCCGCATGCCCTAGTCTCGCCAGACTACATCCACCTCGGGACCTGAACTTCCACCTGGAGAAGAACAACGACACCAACACCGCCACCCTGCTCGACAACCTTGCCAACCTCGGACTCAAGCAACTGGTGAACACCCCCACCCACACCGCCGAACCCATCTTCTCCGCCAGCAACCACATATCCTTCATCCACTCCTCTGAGCTACACTGGACCGACCACAGATGTGTCCACTTCATCTTCAAACGTGAGACCCACCACCTTCGCACACAACAAATTCCCCGCAGACCCTGGAACAAAATCTCCACAGAGCAGCTACTCTCAACTCTAAACCATAACCAACCAGCTATCACCACCGACGCCAACAACGCAGCCCTCAGCCTCACACAGTGGATCACCATATGTGCCGACAACCTTGCCCCTCTCAGAGGCCACCCAAGAGAGACCAACATCAGGAAACCCCGTGGTTCACAGACGCCCTCAAAGAATCCAAGAAATCCTGCCGTACCCTCGAAAAAACCTGGCGCAAAGAACAAACCGCAGAAAACTTGTCAGCCCTCAAGATCGCCACCCGTGAACACCACCAGCTGATCCGCTCCACCAAAAGGGCATCTTTCAAAGAGAGACTTGACAACAACACCCACAACAGCAAAGAACTCTTTAACATCGTCAAAGAGCTCTCCAACCCCAACGCCAGCTCCAACACCATCACGCCCTCACAAGAACTATGCAACTTCCTTTGCTACTTTCTTCCATCGAAAGGTCACCGACCTACACGACAGCTTCGGACCCCAAATCCCGCCGCCCACCACTGAACCTACAGCCCCAGCAACTACCCTCAACGCCTGGACCCCCATCAGCTCCGAAGAAACCAGAACCACTATGAACACCATCCACTCCGGCTCCCCCTCGGACCCATGCCCCCATCACATCTTCAACAAAGCCGACGCCATCATCACCCCCTATCTCCAGAGCATCATCAACAACTCGTTCACATCTGCCACCTTCCCCGAGAACTGGAAACACGCGGAAGTCAATGCTCTCCTGAAAAAACCCACAGCTGACCCCAACGACCTGAAGAATTTCCGCCCCATCTCTCTTCTCCCCTTCCCGGCCAAGGTCATCGAGAAGGCCGTCAACAAGTAACTGACCACCTTCCTTGAAGATAACAACCTGCTCGACCCCTCCCTATCAGGTTTTCGTGGCAACCACAGCACGGAGACCGCCCTCATCTCAGTCACCGACGACATCAGAACCCTGATGGACGACGGAGAAACAACCGCCCTCATCCTCCTAGACCTCTCGGCTGCTTTCGACCCTGTGTGCCACCGCACCCTAATAACCCGCCTCCGCTCCACTGGAATCCAAGGACAGGCCCTGGACTGGATCATCTCGTTCGTCGCTGACCGAACCCAAAGAGTCTACCTCCTGCCCTTCCGCTCAGAACCCACCGAGATCATCTGCGGTGTTCCACAAGGCTCTTCGCTCTGCCCTACCCTCTTCAATATCTACATGAGCCCCCTCGCCAACATCGCTTGCAAACACAACATCAACAACATCTCCTACGCCGACGACACCCAGCTAATACTCTCCCTCACCAAAGACCCAGCCACCGCCAAAGCCAACCTGCAGGATGGAATGAAAGACGTTGCAGAATGGATGAAGCTCAGCGGCCTGAAGCTGAACTCTGACAAGACGGAGGCCCTCATCCTCGGACACTCCCCGTCCGCCTGGAACGACTCTTGGTGGCCCACGGCCCTGGGCACCGCACCAACCCCCTCAGACCACGCACGCAACCTCGGATTCATCCTGGACCCCCTCCTCACCATGACCAAGCAAGTCAACGCCGTCTCGTCTTCTTGCTTCTACACCCTTGGCATGCTCCGAAAAATCTTCCGCTGGATCCCCGCCGAAACTAGAAAAACTGTTACCCACGCCCTCGTCACAAGCCGCCTGGACTACGGAAACACCCTATACGCAGGAACCACCGCAAAGCTACAGAATCTTCTTCAGCGCATACAGAACGCCTCCGCATGCCTCATCCTCGACATACCCCTCCACAGCCACATATCCGCCAACCTGAAACACCTGCACTGGCTCCCCGTCAACCAAAGGATCACCTTTAGGCTCCTCACCCACGCACACAAACCCCTCCACAAAAAGGGCCCCGAATACCTCAACAGACGTCTCTCATTCTACACGCCCACCCGTCGGCGTCGCTCAGCCAGCCTCGCTCTCGCCGCCGTCCTTCGTATCCGCAGAACCACCGCTGGAGGTAAATCATTATCTTACCTGGCAGCCAAGACATGGAATTCCCTTCCCGCTCACCTAAGAACCACCCAGGACCACCTCGCCTTCAGGAAGCGCCTCAAGACTTGGCTCTTTGAGCAGCAGTACCCCCCCCCCCTAGCGCCTTGAGACCCTCATAGGTGAGTAGCGCGCTCTATAAATGCCTTGATTGATTGATTGATTGATTGACTGGAGGAGCTCTGGGCACCTCCCCTGGGAGGTGCAGGTCAGGGGAGTGGTCACTCCCCTTTCCTTTGTCCAGTTTCGTGCCAGAGCAGGCCTGGGGGATCCCTGAACCAGTGTAGATTGGCTTATGCAGAGATGGGCACCATCTGTGCCCATCAAAGCATTTCCAGAGGCTGGGGGAGGCTACTCCTCCCCAGCCTTCACACTTATTTCCAAAGGGAGAGGGTGTTACACCCTCTCTCAGAGGAAGTCCTTTGTTCTGCCTTCCTGGGCCAGGGCTGCCTGGACCCCAGGAGGGCAGAAACCAGTCTGAGGTGTTGGCAGCAGCTGCAGTGGAGATCCCAGAAAGGCAGTTTGGCAGTACCCGGGTTCTGTGCTAGAGACCCGGAGGATCATGGAATTGTCCCCCAAATGCCAGAATGGCATTGGGGTGACAATTCCATGATCTTAGACATGTTACATGGCCATGTTCGGAGTTACCATTGTGACGCTGTACATAGGTAGTGACTTATGTACAGTGCACGCGTGTAATGGTGTCCCTGCACTCACAAAGTCCAGGGATTTTCCCTGAACAATGTGGGGGCACCTTGGCTAGTGCCAGGGTGCCCTCACACTAAGTAACTTTGCACCCAACCTTCACCAGGTGAAGGTTAGACAAATAGGTGACTTATAAGTTACTTCAGTGCAGTGGTAAATGGCTGTGAAATAACGTGGACGTTATTTCACTCAGGCTGCACTGGCAGGCCTGTGTAAGAATTGTCAGAGCTCCCTATGGGTGGCAAAAGAAATGCTGCAGCCCTTAGGAATCTCCTGGAACCCCAATACCCTGGGTACCTCAGTACCATATACTAGGGAATTATATTGGTGTACCAGTATGCCAATGTGAATTGGTAAATTTAGTCACTAGCCTGTTAGTGACAAATTTGGAAAGCAGAGAGAGCATAACCACTGAGGTTCTGGTTAGCAGAGCCTCAGTGAGACAGTTAGGCATCACACAGGGAACACATACAGGGCACATACTTATGAGCACTGGGGCCCCGCCTGGCAGGGTCCCAGTGACACATAGACTAAAACAACATATAAACAGTGAAATATGGGGAAAACATGCCAGGCAAGATGGTAATTTCATACAGGGGTTGTGCCAGATAGGGCCCCAGTGCTCATAGGTGTGCCCTGTATGTGTTCCCTGTGTGATGACTGTAAGGAAATGCCTCCTTGGCATGGTTACCACCTGACTTTTTGCCTTTGCTGATGCTAAGTTTTGATTTGAAAGTGTGCTGAGGCCTGCTAACCAGGCCCCAGCACCAGTGTCCTTTCCCTAACCTGTACCTTTGTTTCCACAATTGGCACACCCTGGCATCCAGGTAAGTCCCTTGTAACTGGTACCCCTGGTACCAAGGGCCCTGATGCCAGGGGAGGTCTCTAAGGGCTGCAGCATGTCTTATGCCACCCTGGGGACCCCTCACTCAGCACAGACACACTGCTTGCCAGCTTGTGTGTGCTAGTGGGGATAAAACGACTAAGTCGACATGGCACTCCCCTCAGGGTGCCATGCCAACCTCACACTGCCTATGAAGTATAGATAAGTCACCCCTCTAGCAGGCCTTACAGCCCTAAGGCAGGGTGCACTATACCATAGGTGAGGGCATACGTGCATGAGCACTATGCCCCTACAGTGTCTAAGCAAAACCTTAGACATTGTAAGTGCAGGGTAGCCACAAGAGTATATGGTCTGGGAGCCTGTCATGCACGAACTCCAAAGCACCATAATGGCTACACTGATACTGTGGTATCAAACTTCTCAGCACAATAAACGCACACTGATGCCAGTGTGCATTTTATTGTAACATACACCCCAGAGGGCACCTTAGAGGTGCCCCCTGAAACCTTAACCGACTATCCGTGTAGTCTAGTTTTAGCAGCCTGCCACACACCAGACATGTTGCTGGCCACATGGGGAGAGTGCCTTTGTCACTCTGTGGCTAGTAACAAAGCCTGTACTGGGTGGAGGTGCTTCTCACCTCCCCCTGCAGGAACTGTAACACCTGGCGGTGAGCCTCAAAGGCTCACCCCCTTTGTTACAGCACCACAGGGTGCTCCAGCTAGTGGAGTTCCCCGCCCCCTCCGGCCACGGCCCCACTTTTGGCGGCAACGCCGGAGGAGATAATGAGAAAAACGAGGAGGAGTCACTGGCCAGTCAGGACAGCCCCTAAGGTGTCTTGAGCTGAGGCAACTCTGACTTTTAGAAATCCTCCATCTTGCAGATGGAGGATTCCCCCAATAGGGATAGGAATGTGCCCCCCTCCCCTCAGGGAGGAGGCACAAAGAGGGTGTAGCCACCCTCAGGGCTAGTAGCCATTGGCTACTAACCCCCCAGACCTAAACACACCCCTACATTCAGTTTTTAGGGGCTCCCCAGAACCTAGGAACTCAGATTCCTGCGACCTAAGAAGAAGAGGACTGCTGAACTGAATAACCTGCAGAGAAAACGGAGACACCAACTGCTTTGGCCCCAGCTCTACCGGCCTGACACCCCACTTTTAAAGACACAGCTCCAGTGACGCGTTCCCAGGGTCCAGCAACCTCTGAAGCCTCAGAGGACTACCCCGCATCTAGAAGGACCAAGAACTCCCGAGGACAGCGGCTCTGTTCACCAAAGGCTGCAACTTTGCAACAAAAAAGCAACTTTGAAACAACACACGTTTCCCGCCGGAAGCGTGAGACTTTGCACTCTGCACCCGACGCCCCCGGCTCGACTTGTGGAGAACAAACACCACAAGGAGGACTCCCCGGTGACTACAAGACCGTGAGCAGCCAGAGTTGACCCCTCTGAGCCCCCACAGCGACACTTGCAGAGGGAATCCCGAGGCTACCGCTGACTGCGTTTGCCTGCTTCAAAGACCCGACGCCTGGAAAAGACTCTGCACCCGCAGCCCCCAGGACCTGAAGGATCCGACGTCCAGTGCAGGAGCGACCCCCAGGTGGCCCTCTCCCTTGCCCAGGTGGTGGCTACCCCGAGGAGCCCCCCCCTTGCCTGCCTGCATTGCTGAAGAGACCCCTTGGTCTCCCGTTGATTTCTATTGAGAACCCGACGCTTGTTTGCACACTGCACCCAGCCGCCCCCGTGCCGCTGAGGGTGTACTTTCTGTGTGGACTTGTGTCCCCCCCGGTGCCCTACAAAACCCCCCTGGTCTGCCCTCCGAAGACGCGGGTACTTACCTGCTGGCAGACTGGAACCGGGGCACCCCCTTCATTGAAGCCTATGCGTTTTGGGCACCACTTTGACCTCTGCACCTGACCGGCCCTGAGCTGCTGGTGTGGTAACTTTGGGGTTGCCCTGAACCCCCAACGGTGGGCTACCTTGGACCCAAACTTGAACCCCGTAGGTGGTTTACTTACCTGCAAAAACTAACAAACACTTACCTCCCCTAGGAACTGTTGAAAATTGCAGTGTGTCTAGTTTTAAAATAGCTATATGTCATTTATGAGAAAACTGTATATGCTATTTTGCTAATTCAAAGTTCCTAAAGTACCTACCTGAAATACCTTTCATTTGAAGTATTACTTGTAAATCTTGAACCTGTGGTTCTTAAAATAAACTAAGAGAATATATTTTTCTATACAAAAACCTATTGGCCTGGAATTGTCTCTGAGTGTGTGTTCCTCATTTATTGCTTGTGTGTGTACAACAAATGCTTAACACTACTCCTCTGATAAGCCTACTGCTCGACCACACTACCACAAAATAGAGCATTAGAATTATCTCTTTTTGACACTATCTTACCTCTAAGGGGAACCCTTGGACTCTGTGCATACTATTCCTTACTTTGAAATAGTGCATACAGAGCCAACTTCCTACATTGGTGGATCAGTGGTGGGGTACAAGACTTTGCATTTGCTGGACTACTCAGCCAGTACCTGATCACACGACTAAATTAAAAAAATTGTTATTAGAAACTGATTTTTGAAATTTGAGCTATTTTTCTAAATTTTCAAAAGTCCTGCTAGGGCCTTGTGTTAGTCCCTGTTAGCATTTCTTTTAGAGTTTAAAAGTTTTGTAAAAGTTTGAATTAAGTTCTAGAGGTAGTTTTGGATTCTTAAAAAGTATTCCAACTTTTAGAAACATAGGCCCTCTCGGCCACTGTAGGAGGCTGGACTGGCTTGTAGTGAGTACCAAGGGGTACTTGCACCTTGCACCAGGCCCAGTTATCCCTTATTAGTGTATAGGGTGTCTAGCAGCTTAGGCTGATAGATAATGGTAGCTTAGCAAAGCAGCTCAGGCTGAACTAGGAGACGTGTGAAGCTACTACAGTACCACTTAGTGTCATATGCACAATATCATAAGAAAACACAATACACAGTTATACTAAAAATAAAGGTACTTTATTTTTATGACAATATGCCAAAGTATCTTAGAGTGTACCCTCAGTGAGAGGATAGGAAATATACACAAGATATATATACACAATAGCAAAAATATGCAGTATAGTCTTAGAAAACAGTGCAAACAATGTATAGTTACAATAGGATGCAATGGGGAACATAGGGATAGGGGCAACACAAACCATATACTCCAGAAGTGGAATGCGAACCACGAATGGACCCCAAACCTATGTGACCTTGTAGAGGGTCGCTGGGACTATTAGAAAATAGTGAGAGTTAGCAAAATAACCCTCCCCAAGACCCTGAAAAGTGAGTGCAAAGTGCACCAAAGTTCCCCTAAGGACAAAATAGTCGTGTTAGAGGGAGAATGCAAGGAAAACACAAATCAGCAATGCAACAACGATGGATTCCTGTCTGAAGGTACCTGTGGAACAAGGGGACCAAGTCCAAAAGTCACAAGCAGCTCGGAGATGGGCAGATGCCCAAGAAATGCCAGCGGTTGGTGCAAAGAAGCTCTTACTAGGCTGAAGAACTGTGAATACTGCAGGAACGACAAGGGCTAGAGACTTCCCCTTTGGAGGATGGATCCCCCACGCCTTGGAGAGTCGTGCAGAAGTGTTTTCCCGCCGGATGGACGCCAACAAGCCTTGCTACACGCAAATCGTGCGTTTGGCGTTTTTGGACGCTGCTGGGGCCCAGGAGGGACCAGGAGGTCGCAAATTGGACCTGCAGAGAGAGGGGACGTCGAGCAAGACAAAGAGCCCTCACTGAAGCAGGTAGCACCCGGAGAAGTGCCAGAAACAGGCACTACGAGGATGCGTGAAACGGTGCTCGCCGAAGTTGCACAAAGGAGTCCCACGTCGCCGGAGACCAACTTAGAAAGTCGTGCAATGCAGGTTAGAGTGCCGTGGACCCAGGCTTGGCTGTGCACGAAGGATTTCCGCCGGAAGTGCACAGGGGCCGGAGAAGCTTGCAAAGTCGCGGTTCCCAGCAATGCAGCCCAGCGAGGTGAGGCAAGGACTTACCTCCACCAAACTTGGGCTGAAGAGTCACTGGACTGTGGGGGTCACTTGGACGGTGTCGCTGGATTCGAGGGACCTCGCTCGTCGTGCTGAGAGGAGACCCAAGGGACCGGAGATGCAGCTTTTTGGTGCCTGCGGTTGCAGGGGGAAGATTCCGTCGACCCACGGGAGATTTCTTCGGAGCTTCTGGTGCAGAGAGGAGGCAGACTACCCCCACAGCATGCACAAGCAGGAAAACAGTCGAGAAGGCGGCAGGATCAGCGTTACAGAGTTGCAGTAGTCGTCTTTGCTACTATGTTGCAGGTTTGCAGGCTTCCAGCGCGGTCAGCGGTCGATTCCTTATCAGAAGGTGAAGAGGGAGATGCAGAGGAACTCGGCTGAGCTCATGCATTCGTTATCTAAAGTTTCCCCAGAGACAGAGACCCTAAATAGCCAGAAAAGAGGGTTTGGCTACCTAGGAGAGAGGAAAGGCTACTAACACCTGAAGGAGCCTATCACAAGGAGTCTCTGACGTCACCTGGTGGCACTGGCCACTCAGAGCAGTCCAGTGTGCCAGCAGCACCTCTGTTTCCAAGATGGCAGAGGTCTGGAGCACACTGGAGGAGCTCTGGACACCTCCCAGGGGAGGTGCAGGTCAGGGGAGTGGTCACTCCCCTTTCCTTTGTCCAGTTTCGCGCCAGAGCAGGGGCTAAGGGGTCCCTGAACCGGTGTAGACTGGCTTATGCAGAATTGGGCACATCTGTGCCCAACAAAGCATTTCCAGAGGCTGGGGGAGGCTACTCCTCCCCTGCCCTCACACCATTTTCCAAAGGGAGAGGGTGTCACACCCTCTCTCAGAGGAAGTTCTTTGTTCTGCCATCCTGGGCCAGGCCTGGCTGGACCCCAGGAGGGCAGCTGCCTGTCTGAGGGGTTGGCAGCAGCAGCAGCTGCAGAGAAACCCCAGGAAGGGCAGTCTGGCAGTACCAGGGTCTGTGCTACAGACCACTGGGATCATGGAATTGTACCAACAATGCCAGGATGGCATAGAGGGGGCAATTCCATGATCATAGACATGTTACATGGCCATATTCGGAGTTACCATGGTGAAGCTACATATAGGTAGTGACCTATATGTAGTGCACGCGTGTAATGGTGTCCCCGCACTCACAAAGTTCAGTGAATTGGCTCTGAACAATGTGGGGGCACCTTGGCTAGTGCCATGGTGCCCTCACACTAAGTAACTTTGCACCTAACCTTTACCAGGTAAAGGTTAGACATATAGGTGACTTATAAGTTACTTAAGTGCAGTGTAAAATGGCTGTGAAATAACGTGGACGTTATTTCACTCAGGCTGCAGTGGCAGGCCTGTGTAAGAATTGTCAGAGCTCCCTATGGGTGGCAAAAGAAATGCTGCAGCCCATAGGGATCTCCTGGAACCCCAATACCCTGGGTACCTCAGTACCATATACTAGGGAATTATAAGGGTGTTCCAGTAAGCCAATGTAAATTGGTAAAATTGGTCACTAGCCTGTTAGTGACAATTTGAAAGTAATGAGAGAGCATAACCACTGAGGTTCTGGTTAGCAGAGCCTCAGTGAGACAGTTAGGCACCACACAGGGAACATATACATGCACACCTATGAGCACTGGGGCCCTGTGTGACAGGGTCCCAGTGACACATACATATAGGCCACAAACCTATGAGCACTGGGGTCCTGACCAGCAGGATCCCAGTGACACATAACAACCATACTGAAAACATAGTGTTTTCACTATGAGCACTGAGGCCTGGCTATCAGGATCCCAGTGAGACAGTGAAAACAGTGACAAACACCCTGACATACACTCACAAACAGGCCAAAAGTGGGGGTAACAAGGCTAGAAAGAGGCTACCTTCTCACACAACCCCCCCCCAAACGAAGGACAATAAGGCTAACCTTGGCCAGTTGAGACTTTATTGTCTAAGTGGTGATAAGTAGAGAGTAGCTCTGCAATAGACTGGTTACTCCCTTTATCATCCACTATATGGTTACT
Source organism: Pleurodeles waltl (assembly GCF_031143425.1). Taxonomy (NCBI): domain Eukaryota; kingdom Metazoa; phylum Chordata; class Amphibia; order Caudata; family Salamandridae; genus Pleurodeles; species Pleurodeles waltl. The sequence continues at coordinate 34,722,094 of NC_090444.1, read as the reverse complement.
TCCCTGTGGGGATGTAAACCACCCTGTTTGAAGTTTTTTAGCTAAGCAATAATGTGAAGATGTATTTTCAGAGTTTCTATCAGTAAGTTTTAGTTTAGAGCAGTGGGAATTGTCCACTGAACCTATTTGTAGTGATGGAAATGCCAGACAGGGATGCTGTCTCAGAAAAGCCATAGCTGGGCAAAAACTTTGTCCATCTGGCTGGAAGAGAGAACAGGGATGCTGTTTCTCTTGAGTTGGAGCAGGGCAGGGATGCTGTCCTATCAGCTCCACACTAGGGCAGGGATGCTGTCCTAAGTGTTGTGAGGCAGTGCAGAGTTTCTGCACTAAAGTTTCTCTGGGAGGGTTGGAGGGATGCTCCATGTTAACTAAAATGGTGCTCTTTTTCTCACCAATGTTAGTTATCCCACAGAGAGGTACTTCTACCTCAGGGAGTCCAGCTTTGCCAGCTGATGATTCCCTTGGAACAGGTGCCACCCTAGGAGAGGTTTCTCCCACCACAGGAATAGTATCCTGAATGGTAGGGTGGTTAGGGGATACTGTGATACCCTTTTTACCTGTTGATGGAGAGGGATCCTGAGTTTTCAGGCCTTCTCTCCTTTGCTTTTTCATTTCACTTGAAATGAGAGGGAACAATTCCTCAGGGATGCCCAGCATGGCTGCATGGGCATAAAACTCTACATCAGCCCAACCTGAGGCCTCTAGGTCATTACCTAAGAGACAGTCTACAGGTAAGCTAGGTGATACCACCACCTGCTTAGGGCCAGTAACTCCACCCCAACTAAACTGAATTATAGCTAAGGGAAGAAACTTAGTGGAGTTATGGACATCAATAATCTTATACTGTTGTCCAATGATGTGTTGTTCAGGAGGCACTAGGTTTTCAGTCACCAAAGTGAAACTGGCACCTGTGTCCCTGTAGGCCAAGGCCTCAACACCATTTATTGAAACTGTCTGCCTGTACTTATCCATTGTAAGGGGACAAGCAGCCAGTGTGGCAAGGCCAATGCCACTAGGTGTGACAGAAACTGTCTTGGGACTGATTACATCAGTTTCCACTATGGACCCATAAGTGAACCCAACTACACCCTTTGCTTGACTGTTGCCAGCAGTCCCACCACTAGTACCACTACTGCTAGGGGCACTAGAGCTTGATGTATTAGTGGTGGTAGGCTGAGGGGGTTTACCTGGACAGGACTTATCCCCTGGCCTATGGCCTCTGTTTTTACACACAAAGCACCAAGGCTTTTTAATGTGTGCAGGTTGGGAAGAAGAGGAAGAATTTGTTTTATCCCCACCCTCTGAAGAGTGTTTAAGATTTGAAGTGGGATCTTTGGTTTTACCCTTATCCCCATGCTTATCTTGAGATTTTTCACCATCTTTCTTCTTATTGCCATCTTTGTCACCCCCTGTATGAACTTTTCTGTTCACCCTTGTTCTGACCCATTTGTCTGCCTTCTTTCCCAATTCTTGGGGAGAGGTCAGATCAGAGTCTACCAGGTACTGGTGCAACAAATCAGACACACAATTATTAAGTATATGCTCTCTCAGGATTGTGTTATACAGGCTTTCATAATCAGTAACTTTACTGCCATGTAACCACCCCTCCAAGGCCTTCACTGCCTGGTCAATGAAATCAACCCAGTCTTGTGAAGACTCCTTTTTGGTCTCTCTGAACTTTATCCTGTACTGTTCAGTGGTTAAGCCATAACCATCCAGGAGTGCATTCTTAAGAACTTGGAAATTATTAGCATCATTTTCTTTTACAGTAAGGAGCCTATCCCTACCTTTTCCAGTGAATGATAGCCATAGGATAGCAGCCCACTGCTTTTGAGGGACATCCTGTACAGCACAGGCCCTCTCAAGTGCAGCAAACCACTTGTTAATGTCATCCCCCTCCTTGTAAGGGGGAACTATCTTATGCAGATTCCTGGAATCATGCTCTTTTGCAGGATGACTATGGGGAATACTGCTGCTGCCACCATGGGTATCTAAACCCAACTTCTGTCTTTCCCTCTCTACTTCTAAAGACTGTCTATCCAAATCCAGCTGTTGCTTCTTGAGCTTCAGTCTGGTTTGTTCCACTCTCAATCTATTGAGCTCCCTTTCTAACAATCTGTCATCAGGGTGGGTGGGAGGGACATTTCTAGATACAGAGGTATGATGGGAATGAACAGAAGGAGACCTGTCCCTTACAGAGGGCACCCTAACAGCTTGGCTACCAGCATAATGTGAGAGCACATCATCAGTATGATGTGATTCAACCTCTGTACCAACTATGCTAGACTGTCTAGTAATGGGCAGGCTGAGAAGTTTCTTTCCTGAACCTTTTCCTGGGGGAGTCCCTGGATCAGATTGAGAACCATTAGCTACTTTTTCTACAGATTGGGCACTTATGGCCTTATCCTGTACTCTAAGCATATTAATTAACAGTTCTAAGGAAGGATTCTTCCCTACACTCAAACCTCTCTCTATGCAGAGACTCCTTGCTCCTTTCCAGCTAAGGTGATCATATGCAAGTTTGGACAGTTCAACTTTTTGGCCTGTGCCAGACATTTTTAGAGAGAGTTAAAGTGATAGACAAAGAGAAAAAAGTTTTCAGAACTTTTTAGAAAGACAGAAAAAACTTTTTAAACTTTTAAGAACTTTTTGAAAGTTTAGAAGTACTTTTCAGCACTTAGAAAAGAGTGAAAAGAGGAAATGCAAAACTTTTTGGCTATGTGTATATACACTGACCTTGTTTTGTATATTTTTCTCTTATGAAAAGTACAATGACAAGAGTGGTAAGTAGTCTCAAAGCACTTATCCCACCGCTGCACAACCAATGTAGGAGGCTGGACTGGCTTGTAGTGAGTACCAAGGGGTACTTGCACCTTGCACCAGGCCCAGTTATCCCTTATTAGTGTATAGGGTGTCTAGCAGCTTAGGCTGATAGATAATGGTAGCTTAGCAAAGCAGCTCAGGCTGAACTAGGAGACGTGTGAAGCTACTACAGTACCACTTAGTGTCATATGCACAATATCATAAGAAAACACAATACACAGTTATACTAAAAATAAAGGTACTTTATTTTTATGACAATATGCCAAAGTATCTTAGAGTGTACCCTCAGTGAGAGGATAGGAAATATACACAAGATATATATACACAATAGCAAAAATATGCAGTATAGTCTTAGAAAACAGTGCAAACAATGTATAGTTACAATAGGATGCAATGGGGAACATAGGGATAGGGGCAACACAAACCATATACTCCAGAAGTGGAATGCGAACCACGAATGGACCCCAAACCTATGTGACCTTGTAGAGGGTCGCTGGGACTATTAGAAAATAGTGAGAGTTAGCAAAATAACCCTCCCCAAGACCCTGAAAAGTGAGTGCAAAGTGCACCAAAGTTCCCCTAAGGACAAAATAGTCGTGTTAGAGGGAGAATGCAAGGAAAACACAAATCAGCAATGCAACAACGATGGATTCCTGTCTGAAGGTACCTGTGGAACAAGGGGACCAAGTCCAAAAGTCACAAGCAGCTCGGAGATGGGCAGATGCCCAAGAAATGCCAGCGGTTGGTGCAAAGAAGCTCTTACTAGGCTGAAGAACTGTGAATACTGCAGGAACGACAAGGGCTAGAGACTTCCCCTTTGGAGGATGGATCCCCCACGCCTTGGAGAGTCGTGCAGAAGTGTTTTCCCGCCGGATGGACGCCAACAAGCCTTGCTACACGCAAATCGTGCGTTTGGCGTTTTTGGACGCTGCTGGGGCCCAGGAGGGACCAGGAGGTCGCAAATTGGACCTGCAGAGAGAGGGGACGTCGAGCAAGACAAAGAGCCCTCACTGAAGCAGGTAGCACCCGGAGAAGTGCCAGAAACAGGCACTACGAGGATGCGTGAAACGGTGCTCGCCGAAGTTGCACAAAGGAGTCCCACGTCGCCGGAGACCAACTTAGAAAGTCGTGCAATGCAGGTTAGAGTGCCGTGGACCCAGGCTTGGCTGTGCACGAAGGATTTCCGCCGGAAGTGCACAGGGGCCGGAGAAGCTTGCAAAGTCGCGGTTCCCAGCAATGCAGCCCAGCGAGGTGAGGCAAGGACTTACCTCCACCAAACTTGGGCTGAAGAGTCACTGGACTGTGGGGGTCACTTGGACGGTGTCGCTGGATTCGAGGGACCTCGCTCGTCGTGCTGAGAGGAGACCCAAGGGACCGGAGATGCAGCTTTTTGGTGCCTGCGGTTGCAGGGGGAAGATTCCGTCGACCCACGGGAGATTTCTTCGGAGCTTCTGGTGCAGAGAGGAGGCAGACTACCCCCACAGCATGCACAAGCAGGAAAACAGTCGAGAAGGCGGCAGGATCAGCGTTACAGAGTTGCAGTAGTCGTCTTTGCTACTATGTTGCAGGTTTGCAGGCTTCCAGCGCGGTCAGCGGTCGATTCCTTATCAGAAGGTGAAGAGGGAGATGCAGAGGAACTCGGCTGAGCTCATGCATTCGTTATCTAAAGTTTCCCCAGAGACAGAGACCCTAAATAGCCAGAAAAGAGGGTTTGGCTACCTAGGAGAGAGGAAAGGCTACTAACACCTGAAGGAGCCTATCACAAGGAGTCTCTGACGTCACCTGGTGGCACTGGCCACTCAGAGCAGTCCAGTGTGCCAGCAGCACCTCTGTTTCCAAGATGGCAGAGGTCTGGAGCACACTGGAGGAGCTCTGGACACCTCCCAGGGGAGGTGCAGGTCAGGGGAGTGGTCACTCCCCTTTCCTTTGTCCAGTTTCGCGCCAGAGCAGGGGCTAAGGGGTCCCTGAACCGGTGTAGACTGGCTTATGCAGAATTGGGCACATCTGTGCCCAACAAAGCATTTCCAGAGGCTGGGGGAGGCTACTCCTCCCCTGCCCTCACACCATTTTCCAAAGGGAGAGGGTGTCACACCCTCTCTCAGAGGAAGTTCTTTGTTCTGCCATCCTGGGCCAGGCCTGGCTGGACCCCAGGAGGGCAGCTGCCTGTCTGAGGGGTTGGCAGCAGCAGCAGCTGCAGAGAAACCCCAGGAAGGGCAGTCTGGCAGTACCAGGGTCTGTGCTACAGACCACTGGGATCATGGAATTGTACCAACAATGCCAGGATGGCATAGAGGGGGCAATTCCATGATCATAGACATGTTACATGGCCATATTCGGAGTTACCATGGTGAAGCTACATATAGGTAGTGACCTATATGTAGTGCACGCGTGTAATGGTGTCCCCGCACTCACAAAGTTCAGTGAATTGGCTCTGAACAATGTGGGGGCACCTTGGCTAGTGCCAGGGTGCCCTCACACTAAGTAACTTTGCACCTAACCTTTACCAGGTAAAGGTTAGACATATAGGTGACTTATAAGTTACTTAAGTGCAGTGTAAAATGGCTGTGAAATAACGTGGACGTTATTTCACTCAGGCTGCAGTGGCAGGCCTGTGTAAGAATTGTCAGAGCTCCCTATGGGTGGCAAAAGAAATGCTGCAGCCCATAGGGATCTCCTGGAACCCCAATACCCTGGGTACCTCAGTACCATATACTAGGGAATTATAAGGGTGTTCCAGTAAGCCAATGTAAATTGGTAAAATTGGTCACTAGCCTGTTAGTGACAATTTGAAAGTAATGAGAGAGCATAACCACTGAGGTTCTGGTTAGCAGAGCCTCAGTGAGACAGTTAGGCACCACACAGGGAACATATACATGCACACCTATGAGCACTGGGGCCCTGTGTGACAGGGTCCCAGTGACACATACATATAGGCCACAAACCTATGAGCACTGGGGTCCTGACCAGCAGGATCCCAGTGACACATAACAACCATACTGAAAACATAGTGTTTTCACTATGAGCACTGAGGCCTGGCTATCAGGATCCCAGTGAGACAGTGAAAACAGTGACAAACACCCTGACATACACTCACAAACAGGCCAAAAGTGGGGGTAACAAGGCTAGAAAGAGGCTACCTTCTCACAGCCACCCGCCAAAGTCCCGCCGACGAATGACCGCCCCGCGGTCAAAAGGCCGCGGCGGCCATTCTAACATTTCCGCTGGGCCGGCGGGCGCTCTCCAAAAGAGCGCCCGCCGGCCCAGCGGAAATGCCCATGCAACGAGGAAGCCGGCTCCGAATTGGGCCGGCGGAGTTGCAGGGGTGCGACGGGTGCAGTGGCACCCGTCGCGATTTTCAGTGTCTGCCAAGCAGACACTGAAAATCTTCATGGGGCCCTGTTAGGGGGCCCCTGCAGTGCCCATGCCAGTGGCATGGGCACTGCAGGGGCCCCCAGGGGCCCCACGACACCCGTTCCCGCCAGCCTCTTCCTGGCGGTGTAAACCGCCAGGAACAGGCTGGCGGGAAGGGGGTCGGAATCCCCATGGCGGCGCTGCTTGCAGCGCCGCCATGGAGGATTCCCTGGGGCAGGGGAAAACCGGCGGGAAACCGCCGGTTCCCCTTTTCTGACCGCGGCTTTACCGCCGCGGTCAGAATTGCCCCAGAAGCACCGCCAGCCTGTTGGCGGTGCTTCCTCTGTCCCCGGCCATGGCGGTGTTACACCACCAGGGTTAGAATCAGGGCCATAATGTCTAATGCAGAAGAGAATGTGGTGGAACTCGACATCACCCCTTACTTCTATCTTAGGATGAGAGAGTTAAGGTCTCTCTGCAAATTAAAAAGTTTTAAAACTGGTTCAAACCCTACCAAATTACAGCCCCAGGAGCTCTTGGCAGAGTTTTCCAAAAACAACCCCTCTGAGGATGACCTCCCAGAGGAGGAAACTAGTGATGTGGAGGAAGTCCCACCTCCAGTCCTAGTTATGGAAATCAGGGCTCCTCAAACCCTGATTCCAAATGTGATAGTCAGAGATACTGGTTCTCTCACAGGAGGGTCCAGCAACTCTGGAATCACCGAGGACAGCCTCAGTGAAGATCACCTACTATTAGCCAGGATGGTCAAAAGATTGGCTTTAGAGAGACAGCTCCTAGCCATTGAAAAGGAAAGACAAGAGATGGGTTTTGGTCCCATCCATGGTGGCAGCAACATAAATAGGGTCAGAGATTCTCCTGACATGTTGAAAATCCCTAAAGGGATTGTAACTAAATATGAAGATGATGATGACATCACCAAATGGTTCACAGCTTTTGAGAGGGCTTGTGCAACCAGAAAAGTAAACAGATCTCACTGGGGTGCTCTCCTATGGGAAATGTTCACTGGAAAGTGTAGGGATAGACTCCCCACACTCTCTGGAAAAGATGCAGAATCCTATGACCTCATGAAGGCTACCCTGATTGAGGGCTTTGGATTCTCCACTGAGGAGTATAGAATTAGGTTCAGGGGGGCTCAAAAATCCTCGAGCCAGACCTGGTTTAATTTTGTTGACTACTCAGTGAAAACACTGGATGGTTGGATTCAAGGCAGTGGTGTAAATGATTATGATGGGCTGTACAATTTATTTGTGAAAGAACACCTGTTAAGTAATTGTTTGAATGATAAACTGCATCAGCATCTGGTAGACCTAGGACCAATTTCTCCCCAAGAATTGGGAAAGAAGGCGGACCATTGGGTCAAGACTAGGGTGACCAAGACTTCCACAGGAGGTGACCAAAAGAAATGGGTCACAAAGCCTCCCCAGGAGAAGAGTGTTGAGACATCCAAAGGGAAAAATAGTAAAGAGTCTTCAACAGGGCCCCAAAAACCTGCTCAGGAGGGTGGGCCCAGAGCCTCTTCACAATTCAATTTTGGGAACAAGGGTAAAACATTGATCCCAAAAAGGCCTGGTGTCGTAGATGTAATCAGCCTGGACACCAAACTGTAGACAAGGCCTGTCCCAAGAAAGGTTCCACTTCTAACTCTACTCCAGCTAAATCTGGAATGGCCAGTCTCCAAGTGGGATCAACAGTGTCCATAGCAAATCAGGGGTCACACTGAAGCTACATTAGTCTCTGAGGGTGGGGTGGATTTAGCCACATTGGCTGTCTGGCCCCCTAACATGCAAAAATACAGGCAGCAGCTCTTAATTAATGGGACAAGTGTAGAAGGCCTGAGGGATACAGGTGCCAGTGTCACCATGGTGACAGAGAAACTGGTTTCCCCTGGTCAATACCTGGCTGGACAAACTTATCCAGTCACCAACGCTGACAATCAGACTAAAGTAGATCCCATGGCTATGGTAACTTTAGAGTGGGGCGGGGTCAATGGCCTGAAACAGGTGGTGGTCTCCTCAAATATCCCTGTAGATTGTTTGCTTGGCATGACCTGGAGTCACTCAAAACCCACGCAGCCATGCTGGGTATCCCTGAACTGGTGTGTGTCAAGACAAGGGCACAGTGTAAGGCTCAGGGTGAAAAAGTGGTGTTGGAGCCTGGAAAAAGGGCCCAACCCACCTAGAGAAAAGGAAAGAAGACTGGGGAACAAGCTTCCACACAACAAGAAAAAGAGAACCTCTCTTCACAGGAAGAAGTTCTGCACTCTGAGGGGACTGAGCCTCTGGAGTTAGAACCTTATCAGGTTGTGCTCCTAGGCCCAAGGGGACCCTCAAGGGAGAAGTTGTGTGAGGGGCAAGAAACCTGTCCCTCTCTTGAAGACCTTAGGCAGCAAGCTGCTGAAGAGTCCAATGGAAAAATAACAGGAACACATAAGGTCTATTGGGAACATGGACTCCTTTACACTGAGGCAAGAGATCCTAAACCTGGTGCTACTAGGAGAGTGGTAGTGCCTCAGGAGTTTAGGGAGTTCATTCTGACCTTAGCCCATGATATTCCTCTTGCTGGGCATTTGGGACAGACCAAGACGTGGGAGAGACTAGTCAACCACTTCTATTTGCCCAACATGTCCCAGAAGGTCAAGGAGTTTTGTGTCTCCTGTGTCGCCTGTCAAGCCAGTGGTAAGACAGGTGGACACCCAAAGGCCCCCCTCATTCCACTTCCAGTGGTGGGGGTCCCCTTTGAAAGAGTGGGTGTGGACATAGTGGGTCCACTTGATCCTCCCACAGCCTCAAGGAACCAATACATACTAGTAGTAGTGGATCATGCTACTAGATGCCCTGAAGCAATTCCCCTTAGGTCGACTACTGCCCCTGCAGTAGCCAAGGCACTCATTGGTATTTTTACCAGAGTGGGGTTTCCTAAGGAGGTGGTGTCTGACAGAGGTACCAACTTTGTCAGCATACCTGAAGCACATGTGGAATGAGTGTGGGGTGACTTACAAATTCACCACACCATACCATCCACAAACCAATGGTCTTGTTGAAAGATTTAACAAGACTTTGAAAGGCATGATCATAGGGTTCCCTGAAAAACGCAAAAGGAGATGGGATGTCCTCTTGCCACGTCTGCTTTTCGCCTACAGAGAGGTGCCTCGGAAGGGAGTAGGGGTTTCCCCCTTTGAACTTCTGTTTGGCCATCCTGTAAGGGGACCACTAGCTCTTGTGAAAGAAGACTGGGAGAGACCTCTTCATGAGCCTAAGCAAGATATAGTGGACTATGTACTAGGCCTACGTTCAAGGATGGCAGAGTACATGGAAAAGGCAAATAAAAACCTTGAGGCCATCCAACATCTCCAGAAGGTTTGGTATGACCAAAAGACTGCTATGGTTGAATTTCAGCCAGGGCAGAAAGTCTGGGTTCTGGAGCCTGTGGCTCCCAGGGCACTTCAGGACAGATGGAGTGGCCCTTACCCAGTGCTAGAAAAGAAACGTCAGGTCACCTACCTGGTAGACCTAGGCACTAGCAGGACCCCCAAAAGGGTGATCCATGTAAACCGCCTCAAGCTCTTCCATGACAGGGCAGATGTGAATCTGTTGATGGTAACAGATGAGGACCAGGAAGCTGAGAGTGAACCTCTCCCTGATCTCCTCTCCACAGACCCTAAAGATGGTTCAGTTGATGGAGCGATCTATTCAGATACCCTCTCTGGCCAACAGCAATCTGACTGTAGGAAGGTCCTGCAACAGTTTGCTGAGCTCATTTCCCTAACCCCTGGTCAGACACACCTGTGTACCCATGATGTGGACACAGGAGACGGCATGCCTGTCAAAAACAAAATATTCAGACAGTCTGACCAAGTTAAGGAAAGCATCAAAGTGGAAGTCCACAAGATGCTGGAATTGGGAGTCATTAAGCACTCTGACAGCTCCTGGGCTAGCCCAGTGGTCTTAGTCCCCAAACCTCACACCAAAGATGGAAAGAGAGAGATGAGGTTTTCTGTGGACTACAGAGGACTTAATTCTGTCACCAAGACAGATGCTCATCCCATTCCAAGGGCAGATGAACTGATAGACGAACTAGGTGCTGCCAAATACTTAAATACCTTTGACTTGACAGTAGGGTACTGGCAAATCAAAATGGCACCAGGAGCAAAAGAAAAGACAGCATTCTCCACACCTGATGGGCATTATCAGTTTACTGTTATGCCCTTTGGTTTAAAGAATGCCCCTGCCACCTTCCAAAGGTTGGTGAATCAAGTCCTTGCTGGCTTGGAATCCTTTAGTGCAGCTTATCTTGACGATAGTGCTGTCTTTAGCTCCAGCTGGCAGGATCACCTGGTCCACCTGAAGAAGGTTTTGAAGGCTCTGCAAGCAGCAGGCCTCTCTATCAAGACATCCAAATGTCAGATAGGGCAGGGAACTGTGGTTTACTTTGGTCACCTTGTAGGTGGAGGCCAAGTTCAGCCACTCCAGTCTAAGATCCAGACTATTCTGGACTGAGCAGCTCTAAAACCCCAGACTCAGGTCAGGGCATTTCTTGGCTTGACTGGGTATTACAGGAGGTTTGTGAAGGGATATGGATCCATAGTGACAGCCCTCACAGAACTTACCTCTAAGAAAATGCCCAAGAAGGTAAACTGGACTGTAGAATGCCAACAGGCCTTTGACACCCTGAAACAAGCAATGTGCACAGCACCAGTTCTCAAAGCTCCAGATTACTCCAAGCAGTTCATTCTGCAGACTGATGCCTCTGAACATGGGATGGGGAAGTTTTGTCCCAAACAAATGATGATGGCCTTGACCAGCCTGTTGCTTTCATTAGCAGGAGGTTATTCCCCAGGGAGGAGTGTTGGAGTGCCATTGAGAGGGAGGCCTTTGCTGTGGTTTGGTCCCTGAAGAAGCTGAGACCATACCTCTTTGGTACTCACTTTGTAGTTCAGACTGACCACAGACCTCTCAGATGGCTGATGCAAATGAAAGGTGAAAATCCAAAACTGTTGAGGTGGTCCATCTCCCTACAGGGAATGGACTTTATAGTGGAACACAGACCTGGGACTGCCCATGCCAATGCAGATGGCCTTTCTAGGTTCTTCCACTTAGAAAATGAAGACTCTCTTGGAAAAGGTTAGTCTCATCCTCTTTCGTTTGGGGGGGGTTGTGTAAGGACATGCCTCCTTGGAATGGTTACCCCCTGACTTTTTGCCTTTGCTGATGCTAAGTTTTGATTTGAAAGTGTGCTGAGGCTTGCTAACCAGGCCCCAGCACCATTGTTCTTTCCCTAACATGTACCTTTGTTTCCACAATTGGCACACCCTGGCATTCAGGTAAGTCCCTTGTAACTGGTACCAAGGGCCCTGATGCCAGGGAAGGTCTCTACGGGCTGCAGCATGTCTTATGCCACCCTGGGGACCCCTCACTCAGCACAGACACACTGCTTCCCAGCTTGTGTGTGCTAGTGGGGATAAAAGGACTAAGTCGACATGGCACTCCCCTCAGGGTGCCATGCCAACCTCACACTGCCTATGAAGTATAAATAAGTCACCCCTCTAGCAGGCCTTACAGCCCTAAGGCAGGGTGCACTATACCATAGGTAAGGGCATAAGTGCATGAGCACTATGCCCCTACAGTGTCTAAGCAAAACCTTAGACATTGTAAGTGCAGGGTAGCCATAAGAGTATATGGTCTGGGAGTCTGTCATGTACGAACTCCACAGCACCATAATGGCTACAGTGAAAACTGTGAAGTTTGGTATCAAACTTCTCAGCACAATAAACGCACACTGATGCCAGTGTGCATTTTATTGTAACATACACCCCAGAGTGCACCTTAGAGGTGCCCCCTGAAACCTTAACCGACTATCCGTGTAGGCTGACTAGTTTTAGCAGCCAGCCACACACCAGACATGTTGCTGGCCACATGAGGAGAGTGCCTTTGTCACTCTGTGGCTAGTAACAAAGCCTGTACTGGGTGGAGGTGCTTCTCACGTCCCCCTGCAGGAACTGTAACACCTGGCGGTGAGCCTCAAAGGCTCGCCCCCTTTGTTACAGCACCCCAGGGCACTCCAGCTAGTGGAGTTGCCCGCCCCCTCCGGCCACGGCCCCACTTTTGGCGGCAAGGCCGGAGGAGATAATGAGAAAAACAAGGAGGAGTCACTGGCCAGTCAGGACAGCCCCTAAGGTGTCCTGAGCTGAGGCGACTCTGACTTTTAGAAATCCTCCATCTTGCAGATGGAGGATTCCCCCAATAGGGATAGGAATGTGCCCCCCTCCCCTCATGCAGAGATAGTAACTTCATGTCTGCATACCTCAAAGCTATGCATAAGGACTGTGGTGTAACTTACAAGTTCACTACTCCATATCACCCACAGACAAATGGTCTGGTTGAGAGGCTTATTAAAATTCTCAAAGGTATGATTATGGGACTCCCTGAAAAACTCAGAAGGAGATGGGATGTTCTGTTGCCATGCCTCCTTTTCGCTTATAGGAAGGTACCCCAAAAAGGAGTGGGCTTTATCCCCTTTGAACTTCTCTTTTGGCACCCTGTAAGAGGTCCTCTTGCTCTTGTGAAGGAGGGTATGGGAACAACCTTTAAAATCTCCCAAGCAAGGCATTGTGGATTATGTACTTGGCCTGAGATCTAGGATGGCTGAGTATATGAAAAAGGCCAGTAAAAACCTTCAGGCCAGCCAAGAGCTCCAAAAGCAATGGCATGACCAGAAGACTGTCCTGGCCCAGTACCACCCAGGTCAGAAGCTGTGGCCCTAAGAGCACTCCAGGACAAATGGAGTGGACCCCATCTCAGTGTTGAAAAGAAAGGTGAGGTCACCTACTTGGTAGACCTCGGCACTGCCAGGCGTCCCCTTAGGGTGCTTCATGTCAATCGCCTAAAACCTTATTATGACAAGGCTGATCTCACCCTGCTCATGGCAACTGATGAGGGACAAGAAGAAGAGAGTTACCTTCTCCCTGACCTCTTCTCCATCACTGAAGCTGATGGCTTAGTGGAGGGAGTGGTGCTTGCAGATTGCCTTAGTTCTGAGCAGAAGGACAACTGCATAAATCTCCTAGACCAGTAATCTGACCTCTTCTCACTGATCCCAGGTACAACTACCGTGAGCACACAATAGATACTGGAAACAGTTTGCCTGTCAAAAGTAATATTTATAGGCAGCCTGACCATGTCAGAGATTACATAAAAAAGAGGTACAGAAAATGTTGGATCTGGGAGTGATTGAGCCTTCTGAAAGCTCATGGGCTAGCTCAGTGGTGCTTGTCCCCAAACCTCATAGTAAAGATGGTAAAAAGGAAATGAGGTTTTGTATTGACTATAGAGGTCTCACTCAAGTAACCAAAACTGATGCTTACCCTATACCCAGGGCAGATGAGCTAATAGATACACTGGCATCTGCCAAGTATCTAAGCACTTTTGACTTAACTGCAGGGTATTGGCAGATTAAGTTGTCAGAAGATGCTAAACCCCAAACTGCATTTTCAACCATTGTAGAAGCCCACTAAACCCCGGATGAAGGTGCAAAAGGGCTGCCTCTGGGTGGAAGAAGCTGAAGATTCTACAACAACGGAAGGTACCAGGAACTTCTCCTTTGCACAGAAGATGTCCCGCGGCATGCTAGAGGAAGCAGAGTTGTTTCCACGCAGAAAGACCGCAAACAAGCCTTGCAAGAGTCACGGTTGAAGGAAATGGATGCTGCCCGGGCCCAGGAAGGACCAGGAGGTCGGCCTTGGAGGTGGGGACAGAGGGGGCGCTCAGCATTAGAGACAAACCACGCAGAAGCAGGCAGCAGCCACAGAAGCACTTGAACAGGCATTCAAGAAATCTGAGCACAGCGGTCGTCTCAACAATACAAAAGAGTCCCAGGAAGCCGGTGGTCAAGTCAGCGAGTTGAGCAATGCAGGACAGAGTGTTAGAGTGCTGTGGACCTGGGCTAGGCTGTGCATGAAGGATTCCTTGCAAAAGTGTACAGAAGCCCTAGCAGCTACAGTTCACGCAGTACACAGGATTACTGTCTGGCGTTGGGAGGCAAGGACTTACCTCCACCAAATTTAGACAGAAGGACCACTGGACTGTCGGGGTCACTTGGATCCAGCTCCTGTGTTCCAGGGACCACGCTCGTCGAGATGAGAGGGGACCCAGAGGACCCGTGATGCAGAAGTTTGGTGCCTGCGTTAGCAGGGGGAAGATTCCGTCGACCCACTGGAGATTTCTTCTTGGCTTCCAGTGCAGGGTGAAGGCAGACAGCTCTCAGAGCATGCACCACCAGGAAACAGTCAAGAAAGCCGGCAGGATTAGGTGCTACAATGTTGCTGGTAGTCGTCTTGCTTCTTTGTTGCGGTTTTGCAGGCGTCCTGGAGCAGTCAGCGGTCGATCCTTGGCAGAAGTCGAAGAGAGAGATGCAGAGGGACTATGGTGAGCTCTTGAATTCATTAACTGAAGAGAAACCCACAGGAGAGACCCTCAATAGCACTTAGTGGAGGTTTGGCTACCTAACCAGGTAGGAACCTATCAGGAGGGGTCACTGACGTCTTCAGCTGGCACTGGACACTCAGAGGCCTCCATTGTGCCCTCACACCCCTGCATTCAAGATGGCAGAGGTCTGGGACATACTGGAGGAGCTCTGGGCACCATCCCTGGGGTGGTGATGGACAGGGGAGTGGTCACTCCCCTCTCCTTTGTCCAGTTCCGTGCCAGAGCAGAGGCTGGGGGATCCCTAAACCGGTGTAGACTGGTTTATGCAAGGAGGGCACCATCTGTGCCCTTCAAAGCATTCCCAGAGGCCAGGAGAGGCTACTCCTCTCAGGCCCTTAACCCTTATTTTCAAAGGGAGAGGGTGTGACACCTTCTCTCAGAGGAAATCCATTGTTCTGCCTTCCAGTGACTGGGCTGCCCAGACCACAGGAGGGCAGAAACCTGTCTGAGGGTTGACAGCAGCTGTACCTGCAGTGAAAACCCCAGAGAGCTAGTTTGGCAGTACCCGGGGTCCATGCTGGAGCCCCGGGGATGCATGGGATTGGCACCCCAATACCAGATTTGGCATGGGGGTCAATTCCATGATCTTAGACATGTTAAATGGCCATGTTCGGAGTTACAATTGTGACGCTACATATAGGTATTGACCTATATGTAGTGCACACGTGTAATGGTGTCCCCGCACTCACAAAGTCCGGGGAATTTTCCCTGAACAATGTGGGGGCACCTTGGCTAGTGCCAGGGTGCCATCACACTTAGTAACTTTGCACCTAACCTTCCCCAAGTGAGGGTTTGACATATAGGTGACTTATAAGTTACTTAAGTGAAGTGTAAAAGGGCTGTGAAATAACGTGGATGTTATTTCACTCAGGCTGCAGTGGCAGTCCTGTGTAAGACTTGTCTGAGCTCCCTATGTGTGGCAAAAGAAATGCTGCAGCCCATAGGGATCTCCTGGAACCCCAATACCCTGGGTACCTAGGTACCATATACTAGGGAATTATAAGGGTGTTCCAGTGTGCCAATCAGAGTTGGTGAAAATGGTCACTAGCCTGCACTGACAATTTCAAAAGCAGAGAGAGCATAAGCACTGAGGTTCTGGTTAGCAGAGCCTAAGTGACACAGTTAGGCACCACACAGGGAACACATATAGGCCACAAACTATGAGCACTGGGGTCCTGGCTAGGAGGATCCCAGTGACACAGGCAAAAACAAACTGACACACAAGTAAAAATGGGGGTAACATGCCAGGCAAGATGGTGCTTTCCTACACAACCCCCCCCCCCAAACGAGGGACAATAAGGTTAACCTTGCCCAGATGAGTCTTTTTTGTCTAAGTGGAAATATCTGGAGAGTCCATTTGCATTGGAGTGGGTGCTCCCCGGTCTATGTTCCACTGTATAGTCCATTCCCTGTAGAGATATGAACGACCTCAACAATTTAGGGTTTTCACCTTTAATTTGTTTTAGCCATAATAGTTTGTTTGTGGTCTGTCTGAACAATAAAGTGAGTACCAAACAGGTATGGTCTCAACTTTTTTCAGTGCCCAGACCACAGCAAAGGCCTCCCTCTCTATGGCAGACCAACGCTTTTCTCTAGGGTTCAACCTCCTGCTGATAAAAGCAACACGTTGATCCCGGCCCTCACTGTTAAACTGTGATAGCACTACCCCAACCCCTAATTCAGAAGCATCAGTTTGGACTATAAACGTCTTGGAGTAGCAAGGGCTTTTTAGGACAGGTGCAGAGCACATGGCCTGTTTCAGCTCCTCAAAAGCTTTCTGACAGCTAGCTGTCCACAATACCTTTTTAGGCATCTTATTACTAGTGAGGTCATTAAGAGGAGCTGCAATGGAGCCATAGTTCTTAATGAACCTCCTGTAATACCCAGTGAGGCCTAGGAAGGCTCTCACCTGAGTCTGAGTGGTAGGGGGAATCCAATCAATAATAGTTTGGATTTTCCCCTGAAGTGGTGAAATCTGTTCCCCACCAACAAGGTGTCCCAGATAAACCACCTTACCCTGCCCTATCTGGCACTTTGAAGCCTTGATAGTGAGGCCTGCCTTTTGCAGGGCCTCCAAAACTTTCCAAAGGTGGACCAGGTGATCATCCCAGCTGGAGCTAAAGACAGCTATATCATCCAAATATGCTGCACTGAAAGCTTCCAGCCCTTGCAGGACTGTGTTCACCAACCTCTGAAAAGTGGCAGGTGCATTTTTCAAACCAAAAGGCATTACAGTAAACTGGTAATGTCCTCCAATGGTAGAAAATGCAGTCTTAGGTTTAGCATCTTCTGACATTTTGATCTGCCAATACCCTGCAGTCAAATCAAAAGTGCTTAGATACTTGGCAGATGCCAGTGTATCTATTAGCTCATCTGCCCTGGGTATAGGGTGAGCATCTGTTTTGGTTACCAAGTTGAGACCTCTATAGTCTACACAAAACCTCATTTCCTTCTTTCCATCTTTAGAATTGGGTTTTGGTACCAGTACCACAGGAGAAGCCCATGGACTGTCAGAGTGCTCAACCACTCCTAGTTCCAACATCTTCTGAACTTCTTGCTTTATGCAGTCCCTGACATGGTCAGGCTGCCTATAGATCTTACTTTTGACAGGTAAACTGTCTCCAGTATCTATAGTGTGCTCACACCAAGAAGTGGTTGTAGGAGGCTGGACTGGCTTGTGGTGAGTACCAAGGGGTACTTGCACCTTGCACCAGGCCCAGTTATCCCTTATTAGTGTATAGGGTGTCTAGCAGCTTAGGCTGATAGATAATGGTAGCTTAGCAGAGCAGCTCAGGCTGAACTAGGAGACGTGTGAAGCTACTACAGTACCACTTAGTGTCATATGCACAATATCATAAGAAAACACAATACACAGTTATACTAAAAATAAAGGTACTTTATTTTTATGACAATATGCCAAAGTATCTTAGAGTGTACCCTCAGTGAGAGGATAGGAAATATACACAAGATATATATACACAATAGCAAAAATATGCAGTATAGTCTTAGAAAAGATCTTGGAAACAGAGGTGCTGCTGGCACACTGGACTGCTCTGAGTGGCCAGTGCCACCAGGTGACGTCAGAGACTCCTTGTGATAGGCTCCTTCAGGTGTTAGTAGCCTTTCCTCTCTCCTAGGTAGCCAAACCCTCTTTTCTGGCTATTTAGGGTCTCTGTCTCTGGGAACACTTTAGATAACGAATGCAAGAGCTCATCCGAGTTCCTTCGAGATGTTTTCAGTATGTTTGTTATGTGTCACTGGGATCCTGCTGGTCAGGACCCCAGTGCTCATAGGTTTGTGGCCTATATGTATGTGTCACTGGGAACCTGTCACACAGGGCCCCAGTGCTCATAGGTGTGCATGTGTATGTTCCCTGTGTGGTGCCTAACTGTCTCACTGAGGCTCTGCTAACCAGAACCTCAGTGGTTATGCTCTCTCATTACTTTCAAATTGTCACTGACAGGCTAGTGACCATTTTTACCAATTCACATTGGCTTACTGGAACACCCTTATAATTCCCTAGTATATGGTACTGAGGTACCCAGGGTATTGGGGTTCCAGGAGATCCCTATGGGCTGCAGCATTTCTTTTGCCACCCATAGGGAGCTCTGACAATTCTTACACAGGCCTGCCACTGCAGCCTGAGTGAAATAACGTCCACGTTATTTCACAGCCATTTTACACTGCACTTAAGTAACTTATAAGTCACCTATATGTCTAACCTTTACCTGGTAAAGGTTAGGTGCAAAGTTACTTAGTGTGAGGGCACCCTGGCACTAGCCAAGGTGCCCCCACATTGTTCAGAGCCAATTCCCTGAACTTTGTGAGTGCGGGGACACCATTACACGCGTGCACTACATATAGGTCACTACCTATATGTAGCTTCACCATGGTAACTCCGAATATGGCCATGTAACATGTCTATGATCATGGAATTGCCCCCTCTATGCCATCCTGGCATTGTTGGTACAATTCCATGATCCCAGTGGTCTGTAGCACAGAACCTGGTACTGCCAAACTGCCCTTCCTGGGGTTTCACTGCAGCTGCTGCTGCTGCCAACCCCTCAGATAGGCATCTGCCCTCCTGGGGTCCAGCCAGGCCTGGCCCAGGATGGCAGAACAAAGAACTTCCTCTGAGAGAGGGTGTGACACCCTCTCCCTTTGGAAAATGGTGTGAAGGCAGGGGAGGAGTAGCCTCCCCCAGCCTCTGGAAATGCTTTCTTGGGCACAGATGTGCCCAATTCTGCATAAGCCAGTCTACACCGGTTCAGGGACCCCTTAGCCCCTGCTCTGGCGCGAAACTGGACAAAGGAAAGGGGAGTGACCACTCCCCTGACCTGCACCTCCCCTGGGAGGTGTCCAGAGCTCCTCCAGTGTGCTCCAGACCTCTGCCATCTTGGAAACAGAGGTGCTGCTGACACACTGGACTGCTCTGAGTGGCCAGTGCCACCAGGTGACGTCAGAGACTCCTGCTGATAGGCTCCTTCAGGTGCTAGTAGCCTATCCTCTCTCCTAGGTAGCCAAACCCTCTTTTCTGGCTATTTAGGGTCTCTGTCTCTGGGGAAACTTTAGATAACGAATGCACGAGCTCAGCCGAGTTCCTCTGCATCTCCCTCTTCACCTTCTGATAAGGAAACGACCGCTGACCGCGCTGGAAGCCTGCAAACCTGCAACATAGTAGCAAAGACGACTACTGCAACTCTGTAACGCTGATCCTGCCGCCTTCTCGACTGTTTTCCTGCTTGTGCATGCTGTGGGGGTAGCCTGCCTCCTCTCTGCACCAGAAGCTCCGAAGAAATCTCCCGTGGGTCGACGGAATCTTCCCCCTGCAACCGCAGGCACCAAAAAGCTGCATTACCGGTCCCTTGGGTCTCCTCTCAGCACGACGAGCGAGGTCCCTCGAATCCAGCGACGCTGTCCAAGTGACCCCCACAGTCCAGTGACTCTACAGGCAAAAAGCTGCATCTCCGGTCCCTTGGGTCTCCTCTCAGCACGACGAGCGAGGTCCCTCGAAATCCAGCGACACCGTCCAAGTGACTCCCACAGTCCAGTGACTCTTCAGCCCAAGTTTGGTGGAGGTAAGTCCTTGCCTACACAACCCCCCCCAAACGAAGGACAATAAGACTAGCCATTACCTGATGAGTCTTCATTGTCTAAGTGGAAATATCTGGAGAGTCCATCTGCATTGGAGTGGCTACTCCCAGGTCTATGTTCCACTGTATAGCCATTACCTGATGAGTCTTCATTGTCTAAGTGGAAATATCTGGAGAGTCCATCTGCATTGGAGTGGCTACTCCCAGGTCTATGTTCCACTGTATAGTCCATTCCCTGTAGGGATATGGACCACCTCAACAATTTAGGATTTTCACCTTTCATTTGTTTTAGCCAAAGTAGAGGTTTGTGGTCTGTCTGAACAATGAAGTGAGTGCCAAACAGGTATGGCCTCAACTTCTTCAGAGCCCAGACCACAGCAAAGGCCTCCCTCTCAATGGCAGACCAACGCTTTTCTCTAGGGGTCAACCTTCTACTAATAAAAGCAACAGGTTGATCCTGGCCCTCAGAATTAAGTTGTGATAGGACTGCCCCTACTCCTAATTCAGATGCATCAGTCTGGACATAGAATTTTTTAGAGTAACAAGGGCTTTTCAGGACAGGTGCAGAGCACATGGCCTGCTTCAGCTCCTCAAAAGCTTTCTGACAGTTTGCTGTCCATAATACCTTTTTAGGCATTTTCTTGGATGTGAGGTCATTAAGAGGGGCTGCAATGGAGCCATAGTTCTTAATGAACCTCCTGTAATACCCAGTGAGGCCTAGGAAGGCTCTCACCTGAGTCTGAGTGGTAGGGGGAATCCAATCAATAATAGTTTGGATTTTCCCCTGAAGTGGTGAAATCTGTTCCCCACCAACAAGGTGTCCCAGATAAACCACCTTACCCTGCCCTATCTGGCACTTTGAAGCCTTGATAGTGAGGCCTGCCTTTTGCAGGGCCTCCAAAACTTTCCAACTTGTGCCTATAGATCTTACTTTTGACAGGTAAACTGTCTCCAGTATCTATAGTGTGCTCACACCAAGAAGTGGTGCCTGGCACAATGGAGAAGAGTTCTGAAAATTGTCCTAGGAGATTTATGCAATTATCTTTCTGCTCAGCAGTAAGACAATCAGCCAAAACTACACCTTCCACAAGAGCATCTTGTTCTGTGGAAGAGAAGAGATCAGGTAGAGGATCACTGTCTTCTTCCTGTCCCTCATCTGTTGCCATGAGCAGGGTGAGATCAGCCCTGTCATAGTAGGGTTTCAGGCGGTTGACATGGAGCACCCTAAGGGGACTCCTGGCAGTGCCTAAGTCAACCAAGTAGGTGACTTCACCCTTCTTTTCAACAATTGTGTGTGGACCACTCCATTTATCTTGGAGTGCTCTTGGGGCCACAGGCTCCAAGACCCACACTTTCTGCCCTGGTTGGTACTGAACCAAAACAGCCTTCTGATCATGCCATTGCATCTGGAGCTCTTGGCTGGCCTGAAGGTTTTTACTGGCCTTTTTCATGTACTCAGCCATCCTTGATCTGAGGCCAAGTACATAGTCCACAATATCCTGCTTAGGAGCTTTTAAAGGTTGTTCCCAACCCTCCTTTACAAGTGTGAGTGGACCCCTAACAGGGTGTCCAAAAAGAAGTTCAAAGGGGCTGAAGCCCACTCCTTTCTGGGGTACCTCCCTGTAGGCAAAAAGGAGGCATGGTAGAAGGATATCCCATCTCCTGCGGAGTTTTTCAGGGAGTCCCATAATCATGCCTTTGAGAGTTTTATTAAATCTCTCCACCAGTCCATTTGTTTGTGGATGATAGGGTGTTGTGAACTTGTAAGTTACACCACACTCCTTCCACATGGCCTTTAAGTATGCAGACATGAAATTGCTTCCTCTGTCTGATACTACTTCCTTTGGGAAGCCCACCCTGGAAAATATTCCCAGGAGGGCCTTTGCCACTGCAGGAGCTGTAGTGGTCCTTAAAGGAATAGCTTCAGGATATCTTGTGGCATGGTCCACTACCACCAAGATAAACCTATTGCCTGAAGCAGTAGGAGGGTCAAGGGGGCCAACTATGTCAACCCCTACCCTTTCAAAGGGAACCCCAACCACAGGCAGTGGGATAAGGGGTGCCTTTGGAGTGCCACCTGTCTTGCCACTGGCTTGACAGGTTTCACAGGACTTGCAAAATTGTTTTGTGTCCTCAGACATCCTAGGCCAATGAAACAGGGGAACAAGCCTGTCCCAAGTTTTCATTTGTCCTAGATGCCCAGCTAAGGGAATGTCATGTGCCAGTGTTAGGAGGAACTTTCTGTACTCCTGAGGAATCACTAATCTCCTGGCAGCTCCAGGTTTAGGATCCCTATGCTCAGTGTACAAGAGGTTGTCCTCCCAGTAAACTCTGTGAGAGTCACTGACATCCCCATTAGCCTGTTTGACAGCTTGCTGTCTGAGACCCTCTAATGTGGGACAGGTTTGCTGTGCCACACTCAGCTCCTCTCTGGCAGGCCCCCCTTCACCCAAAAGCTCAGCAGTGTCTGCTTCCAGCTCCTCTGGTGTAGGTTCTGCACAGGGAGGGAATTCTTCTTCCTCAGAATTAGAATCCACTGTAGAGGGAGGGATAGTAGGAAGTGGTTTGCTTCTACTAGCCCTAGCTTTAGGGAGCACTTGGTCCATTGTTCCAGGATCCAAGCTTCCCTGTCCTTTTTGCTTTTTGGCCTGAGCCCTTGTCAAAGCAAAAATATGCCCTGGGATGCCCAGCATTGCTGCATGGGCCTCCAACTCCACATCTGACCAAGCTGATGTCTCCAAATCATTCCCTAATAGACAGTCTACAGGTAAATCTGAAGCTACCACAACTTTCTTTGGACCAGTTACCCCCCCCCAGTTGAGATTTACAACAGCCATGGGGTGGCTTTGTGTAATGTTGTGAGCATCGGTTACTTGGTACTGGTGTCCAAGTATGTGTTGTTCAGGGTGCACCAGTTTCTCAATCACCATTGTGACACTGGCACCTGTGTCCCTGTAGGCCTGGACCTCAACACCATTTATTAGGGTTAGTTGCTTGTTGTAGGAGGCTGGACTGGCTTGTAGTGAGTACCAAGGGGTACTTGCACCTTGCACCAGGCCCAGTTATCCCTTATTAGTGTATAGGGTGTCTAGCAGCTTAGGCTGATTGATAATGGTAGCTTAGCAGAGCAGCTTAGGCTGAACTAGGAGACTTGTGAAGCTACTACAGTACCACTTAGTGTCATATGCACAATATCATAAGAAAACACAATACACAGTTATACTAAAAATAAAGGTACTTTATTTTTATGACAATATGCCAAAGTATCTTAGAGTGTACCCTCAGTGAGAGGATAGGAAATATACACAAGATATATATACACAATAGCAAAAATATGCAGTATAGTCTTAGAAAACAGTGCAAACAATGTATAGTTACAATAGGATGCAATGGGGAAACATAGGGATAGGGGCAACACAAACCATATACTCCAAAAGTGGAATGCGAACCACGAATGGACCCCAAACCTATGTGACCTTGTAGAGGGTCGCTGGGACTATTAGAAAATAGTGAGAGTTAGAAAAATAACCCTCCCCAAGACCCTGAAAAGTGAGTGCAAAGTGCACCAAAGTTCCCCTAAGGACAAAATAGTCGTGTTAGAGGGAAAATGCAAGGAAAACACAAATCAGCAATGCAACAACGATGGATAACTGACTGAGGGTACCTGTGGAACAAGGGGACCAAGTCCAAAAGTCACAAGCAACTCGGAGATGGGCAGATGCCCAAGAAATGCCAGCGGTTGGTGCAAAGAAGCTCTTACTAGGCTGAAGAACTGTGAATACTGCAGGAACGACAAGGGCTAGAGACTTCCCCTTTGGAGGATGGATCCGCCACGCCTTGGAGAGTCGTGCAGAAGTGTTTTCCCGCCAGATGGACGCCAACAAGCCTTGCTACACGCAAATCGTGCGTTTGGCGTTTTTGGACGCTGCTGGGGCCCAGGAGGGACCAGGAGGTCGCAAATTGGACCTGCAGAGAGAGGGGACGTCGAGCAAGACAAAGAGCCCTCACTGAAGCAGGTAGCACCCAGAAAAGTGCCAGAAACAGGCACTACGAGAATGCGTGAAACGGTGCTCGCCGAAGTTGCACAAAGGAGTCCCACGTCGCCGGAGACCAACTTAGAAAGTCGTGCAATGCAGGTTAGAGTGCCGTGGACCCAGGCTTGGCTGTGCACAAAGGATTTCCGCCGGAAGTGCACAGGGGCCGGAGTAGCTTGCAAAGTCGCGGTTCCCAGCAATGCAGCCCAGCGAGGTGAGGCAAGGACTTACCTCCACCAAACTTGGGCTGAAGAGTCACTGGACTGTGGGGGTCACTTGGACGGTGTCGCTGGATTCGAGGGACCTCGCTCGTCGTGCTGAGAGGAGACCCAAGGGACCGGTAATGCAGCTTTTTGGTGCCTGCGGTTGCAGGGGGAAGATTCCGTCGACCCACGGGAGATTTCTTCGGAGCTTCTGGTGCAGAGAGGAGGCAGACTACCCCCACAGCATGCACAAGCAGGAAAACAGTCGAGAAGGCGGCAGGATCAGCGTTACAGAGTTGCAGTAGTCGTCTTTGCTACTATGTTGCAGGTTTGCAGGCTTCCAGCGCGGTCAGCGGTCGATTCCTTATCAGAAGGTGAAGAGGGAGATACAGAGGAACTCGGCTGAGCTCATGCATTCGTTATCTAAAGTTTCCCCAGAGACAGAGACCCTAAATAGCCAGAAAAGAGGGTTTGGCTACCTAGGAGAGAGGAAAGGCTACTAACACCTGAAGGAGCCTATCAGCAGGAGTCTCTGACGTCACCTGGTGGCACTGGCCACTCAGAGCAGTCCAGTGTGCCAGCAGCACCTCTGTTTCCAAGATGGCAGAGGTCTGGAGCACACTGGAGGAGCTCTGGACACCTCCCAGGGGAGGTGCAGGTCAGGGGAGTGGTCACTCCCCTTTCCTTTGTCCAGTTTCGCGCCAGAGCAGGGGCTAAGGGGTCCCTGAACCGGTGTAGACTGGCTTATGCAGAATTGGGCACATCTGTGCCCAACAAAGCATTTCCAGAGGCTGGGGGAGGCTACTCCTCCCCTGCCTTCACACCATTTTCCAAAGGGAGAGGGTGTCACACCCTCTCTCAGAGGAAGTTCTTTGTTCTGCCATCCTGGGCCAGGCCTGGCTGGACCCCAGGAGGGCAGCTGCCTGTCTGAGGGGTTGGCAGCAGCAGCAGCTGCAGTGAAACCCCAGGAAGGGCAGTTTGGCAGTACCAGGGTCTGTGCTACAGACCACTGGGATCATGGAATTGTACCAACAATGCCAGGATGGCATAGAGGGGGCAATTCCATGATCATAGACATGTTACATGGCCATATTCGGAGTTACCATGGTGAAGCTACATATAGGTAGTGACCTATATGTAGTGCACGCGTGTAATGGTGTCCCCGCACTCACAAAGTTCAGTGAATTGGCTCTGAACAATGTGGGGGCACCTTGGCTAGTGCCAGGGTGCCCTCACACTAAGTAACTTTGCACCTAACCTTTACCAGGTAAAGGTTAGACATATAGGTGACTTATAAGTTACTTAAGTGCAGTGTAAAATGGCTTTGAAATAACGTGGACGTTATTTCACTCAGGCTGCAGTGGCAGGCCTGTGTAAGAATTGTCAGAGCTCCCTATGGGTGGCAAAAGAAATGCTGCAGCCCATAGGGATCTCCTGGAACCCCAATACCCTGGGTACCTCAGTACCATATACTAGGGAATTATAAGGGTGTTCCAGTAAGCCAATGTAAATTGGTAAAAATGGTCACTAGCCTGTCAGTGACAATTTGAAAGTAATGAGAGAGCATAACCACTGAGGTTCTGGTTAGCAGAGCCTCAGTGAGACAGTTAGGCACCACACAGGGAACATACACATGCACACCTATGAGCACTGGGGCCCTGTGTGACAGGGTCCCAGTGACACATACATATAGGCCACAAACCTATGAGCACTGGGGTCCTGACCAGCAGGATCCCAGTGACACATAACAACCATACTGAAAACATGGTGTTTTCACTATGAGCACTGAGGCCTGGCTATCAGGATCCCAGTGAGACAGTGAAAACAGTGACAAACACCCTGACATACACTCACAAACAGGCCAAAAGTGGGGGTAACAAGGCTAGAAAGAGGCTACCTTCTCACACAACCCCCCCCCAAACGAAGGACAATAAGGCTAACCTTGGCCAGTTGAGACTTTATTGTCTAAGTGGTGATAAGTAGAGAGTAGCTCTGCAATAGACTGGTTACTCCCTTTATCATCCACTATATGGTTACTTCCCTGTGGGGATGTAAACCACCCTGTTTGAAGTTTTTTAGCTAAGCAACAATGTGAAGATGTATTTTCAGAGTTTCTATCAGTAAGTTTTAGGTTAGAGCAGTGGGAATTGTCCACTGAACCTATTTGTAGTGATGGAAATGCCAGACAGGGATGCTGTCTCAGAAAAGCCATAGCTGGGCAAAAACTTTGTCCATCTGGCTGGAAGAGAGAACAGGGATGCTGTTTCTCTTGAGTTGGAGCAGGGCAGGGATGCTGTCCTATGAGCTCCACACTAGGGCAGGGATGCTGTCCTAAGTGTTGTGAGGCAGTGCAGGGTTTCTGCACTAAAGTTTCTCTGGGAGGGTTGGAGGGATGCTCCATGTTAACTAAAATGGTGCTGTTTTTCTCACCAATGTTAGTTATCCCACAGAGAGGTACTTCCACCTCAGGGAGTCCAGCTTTGCCAGCTGATGATTCCCTTGGAACAGGTGCCACCCCAGGAGAGGTTTCTCCCACCACAGGAATAGTATCCTGAATGGTAGGGTGGTTAGGGGATACTGTGATACCCTTTTTACCTGTTGATGGAGAGGGATCCTGAGTTTTCAGGCCTTCTCTCCTTTGCTTTTTCATTTCACTTGAAATGAGAGGGAACAATTCCTCAGGGATGCCCAGCATGGCTGCATGGGCATAAAACTCTACATCAGCCCAACCTGAGGCCTCTAGGTCATTACCTAAGAGACAGTCTACAGGTAAGCTAGGTGATACCACCACCTGCTTAGGGCCAGTAACTCCACCCCAACTAAACTGAATTATAGCTAAGGGAAGAAACTTAGTGGAGTTATGGACATCAATAATCTTATACTGTTGTCCAATGATGTGTTGTTCAGGAGGCACTAGGTTTTCAGTCACCAAAGTGAAACTGGCATCTGTGTCCCTGTAGGCCAAGGCCTCAACACCATTTATTGAAACTGTCTGCCTGTACTTATCCATTGTAAGGGGACAAGCAGCCAGTGTGGCAAGGCCAATGCCACTAGGTGTGACAGAAACTGTCTTGGGACTGATTACATCAGTTTCCACTATGGACCCATAAGTGAACCCAACTACACCCTTTGCTTGACTGTTGCCAGCAGTCCCACCACTAGTACCACTACTGCTAGGGGCACTAGAGCTTGATGTATTAGTGGTGGTAGGCTCAGGGGGTTTACCTGGACAGGACTTATCCCCTGGCCTATGGCCTCTGTTTTTACACACAAAGCACCAAGGCTTTTTAATGTGTGCAGGTTGGGAAGAAGAGGAAGAATTTGTTTTATCCCCACCCTCTGAAGAGTGTTTAAGATTTGAAGTGGGATCTTTGGTTTTACCCTTATCCCCATGCTTATCTTGAGATTTTTCACCATCTTTCTTCTTATTGCCATCTTTGTCACCCCCTGTATGAACTTTTCTGTTCACCCTTGTTCTGACCCATTTGTCTGCCTTCTTTCCCAATTCTTGGGGAGAGGTCAGATCAGAGTCTACCAGGTACTGGTGCAACAAATCAGACACACAATTATTAAGTATATGCTCTCTCAGGATTGTGTTATACAGGCTTTCATAATCAGTAACTTTACTGCCATGTAACCACCCCTCCAAGGCCTTCACTGAATGGTCAATGAAATCAACCCAGTCTTGTGAAGACTCCTTTTTGGTCTCTCTGAACTTTATCCTGTACTGTTCAGTGGTTAAGCCATAACCATCCAGGAGTGCATTCTTAAGAACTGTAAAATTATTGGCATCATTTTCTTTCACAGTAAGGAGCCTATCCCTACCTTTTCCACTAAATGATAGCCATAGGATAGCAGCCCACTGCCTTTGAGGGACATCCTGTACAACACAGGCCCTCTCAAGTGCAGCAAACCACTTGTTAATGTCATCCCCCTCCTTATAAGGGGGAACTATCTTGTGCAGATTCCTGGAATCATGCTCTTTTGCAGGATGACTATGGGGAATACTGCTGCTGCCACCATGGGTTTCTAAACCCAACTTCTGTCTTTCCCTCTCTACTTCTAAAGACTGTCTATCCAAATCCAGCTGTTGCTTCTTGAGCTTCAGTCTGGTTTGCTCCACTCTCAATCTATTGAGCTCCCTTTCTAACAATCTGTCATCAGGGTGGGTGGGAGGGACATTTCTAGATACAGAGGTATGATGGGAATGAACAGAAGGAGACCTGTCCCTTACAGAGGGCACCCTAACAGCTTGGCTACCAGTATAATGTGAGAGCACATCATCAGTATGATGTGATTCAACCTCTGTACCAACTATGCTAGACTGTCTAGTAATGGGCAGGCTGAGAATTTTCTTTCCAGAACCTTTTCCTGGGGGAGTCCCTGGATCAGATTGAGAACCATTAGCTACTTTTTCTACAGATTGGGCACTTATGGCCTTATCCTGTACTCTAAGCATATTAATTAACAGTTCTAAGGAAGGATTCTTCCCTACACTCAAACCTCTCTCTATGCAGAGACTCCTTGCTCCTTTCCAGCTAAGGTGATCATATGCAAGTTTGGACAGTTCAACATTTTTTCCTGTGCCAGACATTTTTTTAGAGAGAGTTAAAGTGATAGAAAAAGAGAAAAAAGTTTTCAGAACTTTTTGGAAAGACAGAAAAAACTTTTTAAACTTTTAAGAACTTTTTGAAAGTTTTAGAAGTACTTTTCAGCACTTAGAAAAGAGTGAAAAGAGGAAATGCAAAACTTTTTGGCTATGTGTATATACACTGACCTTGTTTTGTATATTTTTCTCTTATGAAAAGTACAATGACAAGAGTGGTAAGTAGTCTCAAGCACTTATCCCACCACTGCACAACCAATGTAGGAGGCTGGACTGGCTTGTAGTGAGTACCAAGGGGTACTTGCACCTTGCACCAGGCCCAGTTATCCCTTATTAGTGTATAGGGTGTCTAGCAGCTTAGGCTGATAGATAATGGTAGCTTAGCAAAGCAGCTCAGGCTGAACTAGGAGACGTGTGAAGCTACTACAGTACCACTTAGTGTCATATGCACAATATCATAAGAAAACACAATACACAGTTATACTAAAAATAAAGGTACTTTATTTTTATGACAATATGCCAAAGTATCTTAGAGTGTACCCTCAGTGAGAGGATAGGAAATATACACAAGATATATATACACAATAGCAAAAATATGCAGTATAGTCTTAGAAAACAGTGCAAACAATGTATAGTTACAATAGGATGCAATGGGGAAACATAGGGATAGGGGCAACACAAACCATATACTCCAGAAGTGGAATGCGAACCACGAATGGACCCCAAACCTATGTGACCTTGTAGAGGGTCGCTGGGACTATTAGAAAATAGTGAGAGTTAGAAAAATAACCCTCCCCAAGACCCTGAAAAGTGAGTGCAAAGTGCACTAAAGTTCCCCTAAGGACAAAATAGTCGTGTTAGAGGGAAAATGCAAAGAAAACACAAATCAGCAATGCAACAACGATGGATTCCTGACTGAGGGTACCTGTGGAACAAGGGGACCAAGTCCAAAAGTCACAAGCAGCTCGGAGATGGGCAGATGCCCAAGAAATGCCAGCGGTTGGTGCAAAGAAGCTCTTACTAGGCTGAAGAACTGTGAATACTGCAGGAACGACAAGGGCTAGAGACTTCCCCTTTGGAGGATGGATCCCCCACGCCTTGGAGAGTCGTGCAGAAGTGTTTTCCCGCCGAATGGACGCCAACAAGCCTTGCTACACGCAAATCGTGCGTTTGGCGTTTTTGGACGCTGCTGGGGCCCAGGAGGGACCAGGAGGTCGCAAATTGGACCTGCAGAGAGAGGGGACGTCGAGCAAGACAAAGAGCCCTCACTGAAGCAGGTAGCACCCGGAGAAGTGCCAGAAACAGGCACTACAAGGATGCGTGAAACGGTACTCGCCGAAGTTGCACAAAGGAGTCCCACGTCGCCGGAGACCAACTTAGAAAGTCGTGCAATGCAGGTTAGAGTGCCGTGGACCCAGGCTTGGCTGTGCACGAAGGATTTCCGCCGGAAGTGCACAGGGGCCGGAGAAGCTTGCAAAGTCGCGGTTCCCAGCAATGTAGCCCAGCGAGGTGAGGCAAGGACTTACCTCCACCAAACTTGGGCTGAAGAGTCACTGGACTGTGGGGGTCACTTGGACGGTGTCGCTGGATTCGAGGGACCTCGCTCGTCGTGCTGAGAGGAGACCCAAGGGACCGGAGATGCAGCTTTTTGGTGCCTGCGGTTGCAGGGGGAAGATTCCGTCGACCCACGGGAGATTTCTTCGGAGCTTCTGGTGCAGAGAGGAGGCAGACTACCCCCACAGCATGCACAAGCAGGAAAACAGTCGAGAAGGCGGCAGGATCAGCGTTACAGAGTTGCAGTAGTCGTCTTTGCTACTATGTTGCAGGTTTGCAGGCTTCCAGCGCGGTCAGCGGTCGATTCCTTATCAGAAGGTGAAGAGGGAGATGCAGAGGAACTCGGCTGAGCTCATGCATTCGTTATCTAAAGTTTCCCCAGAGACAGAGACCCTAAATAGCCAGAAAAGAGGGTTTGGCTACCTAGGAGAGAGGAAAGGCTACTAACACCTGAAGGAGCCTATCACAAGGAGTCTCTGACGTCACCTGGTGGCACTGGCCACTCAGAGCAGTCCAGTGTGCCAGCAGCACCTCTGTTTCCAAGATGGCAGAGGTCTGGAGCACACTGGAGGAGCTCTGGACACCTCCCAGGGGAGGTGCAGGTCAGGGGAGTGGTCACTCCCCTTTCCTTTGTCCAGTTTCGCGCCAGAGCAGGGGCTAAGGGGTCCCTGAACCGGTGTAGACTGGCTTATGCAGAATTGGGCACACCTGTGCCCAACAAAGCATTTCCAGAGGCTGGGGGAGGCTACTCCTCCCCTGCCTTCACACCATTTTCCAAAGGGAGAGGGTGTCACACCCTCTCTCAGAGGAAGTTCTTTGTTCTGCCATCCTGGGCCAGGCCTGGCTGGACCCCAGGAGGGCAGCTGCCTGTCTGAGGGGTTGGCAGCAGCAGCAGCTGCAGAGAAACCCCAGGAAGGGCAGTCTGGCAGTACCAGGGTCTGTGCTACAGACCACTGGGATCATGGAATTGTACCAACAATGCCAGGATGGCATAGAGGGGGCAATTCCATGATCATAGACATGTTACATGGCCATATTCGGAGTTACCATGGTGAAGCTACATATAGGTAGTGACCTATATGTAGTGCACGCGTGTAATGGTGTCCCCGCACTCACAAAGTTCAGTGAATTGGCTCTGAACAATGTGGGGGCACCTTGGCTAGTGCCAGGGTGCCCTCACACTAAGTAACTTTGCACCTAACCTTTACCAGGTAAAGGTTAGACATATAGGTGACTTATAAGTTACTTAAGTGCAGTGTAAAATGGCTGTGAAATAACGTGGACGTTATTTCACTCAGGCTGCAGTGGCAGGCCTGTGTAAGAATTGTCAGAGCTCCCTATGGGTGGCAAAAGAAATGCTGCAGCCCATAGGGATCTCCTGGAACCCCAATACCCTGGGTACCTCAGTACCATATACTAGGGAATTATAAGGGTGTTCCAGTAAGCCAATGTAAATTGGTAAAAATGGTCACTAGCCTGTCAGTGACAATTTGGAAAGAAATGAGAGAGCATAACCACTGAGGTTCTGGTTAGCAGAGCCTCAGTGAGACAGTTAGGCACCACACAGGGAACATACACATGCACACCTATGAGCACTGGGGCCCTGTGTGACAGGGTCCCAGTGACACATACATATAGGCCACAAACCTATGAGCATTGGGGTCCTGACCAGCAGGATCCCAGTGACACATAACAACCATACTGAAAACATGGTGTTTTCACTATGAGCACTGAGGCCTGGCTATCAGGATCCCAGTGAGACAGTGAAAACAGTGACAAACACCCTGACATACACTCACAAACAGGCCAAAAGTGGGGGTAACAAGGCTAGAAAGAGGCTACCTTCTCACAAAGTGGTATAGCAGGAGCTTTGCATGTCTCCTAATTCAACCTAAGCTGCTCTGCTATAGCTACCTCTATCAGCCTACGCTGCTAGAACACCTCTAATCTACTAATAAGGGATAACTGGACCTGGCACAATGTGTAAGTACCGCGAGGTACCCACTATAAGCCAGGCCAGCCTCCTACAACTCTCCTCACTGGTACCAGGTACAACTACCTGGTGTGAGCACACAATCAATACTGGAGACAGTTTACCTGTCAAAAGTAAGATTTATAGGCAGCCTGACCATGTTAGAGATTACATTAAACAAGAGGTACAGAAGATGTTGGACTTAGAAGTGATTGAACCTTCAGAAAGCCCATGGGCTAGCCCAGTGGTGCTTGTCCCAAAACCTCACATTAAGGATGGTAAAAGAGAGATGAGGTTTTGTGTTGACTATAGAGGGCTCAACCAAGTAACCAAGACACATGCTCACCCTATACCAAGGGCAGATGAGCTCATAGATACACTGGCTTCTGCCAAGTATCTAAGCACGTTTGATCTAACTGCAGGGTATTGGCAGCTTAGGCTATCAGAAGATGCTAAACCCAAGACTGCATTTTCCACCAATGGAGGGCACTATCAACCCACTGTGATGCCCTTTGGTCTGAAAAATGTACCTGACACTTTTCAAAGGTTGGTGAACACAGTCCTGCAAGGTTTGGAAGCTTTTAGTGCAGCATATCAAGATGATATAGCTGTCTTTAGCTCCACCTGGAATGATCACCTGGTCCACCTCTGGAAAGTTTTGGAGGCCCTGCAAAAGGCAGTGTAGGAGGCTGGCCTGGCTTGTAGTGGGTACCAAGGGGTACTTACACTCTGTACCAGGTCCAGTTCTCCCTTATTAGTGTAGAAGAGGTGTTGCTAGCAGCTTAGGCTGATAGAAGGTAGCTATAGCAGAGCAGCTTAGGCTGAACTAGGAGACATGCAAAGCTCCTACTATACCACTGGTGTCATATGCACAATATCATAAGAAAACAAAATACACAGATATACTAAAAATAAAGGTACTTTATTTTTATGACAATATGCCAAAAGTATCTCAGTGAGTACCCTCAGTATGAGGCTGCCAAATATACACAAGACATATGTACACAATACCAAAAATATGCAGTAATAGCAAAAGGAAGTAATGCAAGCAATGTAAAGTTACAGTAGATTACAATAGGAGCACATAGGTATAGGGGCGACACAAACCATATACTCCAAAAGTGGAATGCGAACCACGAATGGACCCCAAACCTATGTGAGCTTGTAGAGGGTTGCTCGGACTGTAAGAAAACAGTGAGGGTTAGAAAAATAGCTCACCCCAAGAACCTGAAAAGTAGGTGTAAAGTGCACCTATAACCCCCAGAGAGCACAGAAGGGGGTTTCTGCAAGGAAGACCAACACCAGCAAAGCAACCAAAGCGGATTTCCAGACCTGAGTACCTGTGGAACTAGGGGACCAAGTCGAAAAGAGTCGCAACAATGTCGACAGTGGGCAGATGCCCAGGAAATGCCAACTGAGGGTGCAAAGAAGCGGCCACTGGATGGTAGAAGCTGTGGAAGAACAAAGAGGGCTAGAAACTTCTCCTTCTGAGGATGGATGTCCCACGTCGTGAAGGAGCTTGCAGAGGTGTTCCCACGCAGAAAGACCGCAAACAAGCCTTGCTAGCTGCAAGGGTCGCGGTTAGGGTTTTTGGGTGCTGCTGTTGCCCAGGAGGGACCAGGATGTCGCCACTTGGATGAGGAGACAGAGGGGGCGCCCAGCAAGTCAGGGAGCCCTCATAGGAGCAGGCAGCACCCGCAGAAGTACCGGAACAGGCACTTAGAAGAGGAGTGAACCAGAGTCCACGAAAAGTCACAAAAGGGAGTCCCACGACGCCGGAGGACAACTCAGAAGGTTGTGCACTGCAGGTTAGAGTGTCGGGGACCCAGGCTTGGCTGTACACGAAGGAAATCCTGGAAGAGTGCACAGGAGCCGGAGCAGCTGCAAATCACGCAGTACCTAGCGGGAGGAGGCAAGGACTTACCTCCACCATACTTGGACTGAAGAGTCACTGGACTGTGGGAGTCACTTGGACAGAGTTGCTGAGTTCCAGGGACCACGCTCGTCGTGCTGAGAGGGGACCCAGAGGACCGGTGATGCAGTCTTTTCATTGCCTGCGGTTGCACGGGGAGGATTCTGTCGTCCCACAGGAGATTTCTTCAGAGCTCCTAGTGCAGGGAGGAGGCAGGCTACCCCCAGAGCATGCACCACCAGGAAACAGTCGAGAAGGCGGCAGGAGAAGCGATACAAGGTTGCAGTAGTCGTCTTTGCTACTTTGTTGCGGTTTTGCTGGCGTCCTGAGCAGTCAGTGATCGATCCTTTGGCAGAAGGTGAAGAGAGAGATGCAGAGGAACTCGGATGAGCACTTGCATTCGTTATCTAAAGAATTCCCCAAAGCAGTGACCCTAAATAGCCAGGAAAGGAGGTTTGGCTACCTAGGAAGGAGGATAGGCTAGTAACACAGGTAAGAGCCTATCAGAAAGAGTCTCTGACGTCATCTGCTGGCACTGGCCACTCAGAGCAGTCCAGTGTGCCAGCAACACCTCTGTTTTCCAAGATGGCAGAGGTCTGGAGCACACTGGAGGAGCTCTGGGCACCTCCCCTGGGAGGTGTAGGTCAGGGGAGTGGTCACTCCCCTTTCCTTTGTCCAGTTTCGCACCAGAGCAGGGCTGGGGGATCCCTGAACCGGTGTAGACTGGCTTATGCAGAGATGGGCACCATCTGTGCCCATCAAAGCATTTCCAGAGGCTGGGGGAGGCTACTCCTCCCCAGCCCTGACACCTTTTTCCAAAGGGAGAGGGTGTAACACCCTCTCTCTGAGGAAGTCCTTTGTTCTGCCTTCCTGGGCCAAGCCTGGCTGGACCGCAGGAAGGCAGAAACCTGTCTGAGGGGTTGGCAGCAGCAGCAGCTGCATTGAAACCCCGGGAAAGGCAGTTTGGCAGTACCCGGGTCTGTGCTAGAGACTTGGGGGATCATGGAATTGTCTCCCCAATGCCATCACAATTCCATGATCTTAGACATGTTACATGGCCATATTCGGAGTTACCATTGTGAAGCTATACATAGGTAGTGACCTATGTATAGTGCACGCGTGTAATGGTGTCCCCGCACTCACAAAGTCCGGGAAATTTGCCCTGAACAATGTGGGAGCACCTTGGCTAGTGCCAGGGTGCCCACACACTAAGTAACTTTGCACCTAACCTTTACCAGGTAAAAGTTAGACATATAGGTGACTTATAAGTTACTTAAGTGCAGTGGTAAATGGCTGTGAAATAACGTGGACGTTATTTCACTCAGGCTGCAGTGGCAGGCCTGTGTAAGAATTGCCAGAGCTCCCTATGGGTTGCAAAAGAAATGCTGCAGCCCATAGGGATCTCCTGGAACCCCAATACCCTGGGTACCTCAGTACCATATACTAGGGAATTATAAGGGTGTTCCAGTATGCCAATGTAAATTGGTGAAATTGGTCACTAGCCTGTTAGTGACAATTTGGAAAGAAATGAGAGAGCATAACCACTGAGGTTCTGGATAGCAGAGCCTCAGTAAGACAGATAGTCATAACACAGGTAACACATACAGGGCACACTTATGAGCACTGGGGCCCTGGCTGGCAGGGTCCCAGTGACACATACAACTAAAACAACATATATACAGTGAAAAATGGGAGTAACATGCCAGGCAAGATGGTACTTTCCTACAAGGTGCTGCTAGTGATCCGGTAAGGTTAGAACAACAGTTGCGACTTATTGTAGGATAGGCATAGTCGCCTACAAGCAAAAGTACTGTCATCCTTTAACCAGCAGTCTTGCCCAGAGGAAGGGTCCAAACTACGAGATGGCACCACCAACAATGGTGTATTGTCACTAATTTACGGATACCCCTGCTATCATTTTCTCACAAACAACAGGTACCCTAAGTACCATTATACAGAGACATCCGTGGTCTTTAGGAAAATCCTCCTCAGCTGAAAAGGTAACACCTGACTAAGCTGTAGGTTGTTCGAGCTCAAACTCATAAAAGGACTTGTACTCCTCAGTTTGGTGTTCCGTTTCTCTAAACAAAATGGCTGCTGCCATAGACATTCCTGATAATGCTAGACAAGCATTAACACTACATTTATTAATGAATGGCCTTACAGATGAGGGTGGGGATGTTACTCTTATAATAGAAGCTAATGAAGCATACCAAACAGAAACATTTTACTGTTGGGTCACCTTTCCTGAGGTCAACCAAAGAACACATACGTTCCACACATATGAAATTGCAAACGTACCTCAACGGTACCAAGCATACCAGTATCATGAAATATCCCTCAAATACCAAGAGCATCAGAACTGGTTTGAAGGCGCCCTACCACATGTACTACAAAGAGTGAGGTTAGGTCCATTAAGTAATGACGGACCAACATGGCCTATGTTTGCCACATACACACCTCACCCAGGCATACAAAATATGCTGACTGCAGATCTGCGAGATTTATATAATGAATTAGTGACATTATATAGACGATTAGTTCAGTTCGTAATGTGAACATTGAACACAACACCAGTGCGTCCAGCACTGCCAGCACCTGGTGGTTATCAGTTGGCTACTGGGATTAATCCACAAACAGTGCATATTATCATGGGTAAAGTATCCCCCGGAACGGGAAAAAATACCATTGTGGATTGCCCAGAAAACAAATCAGCTGGAAGCTGTGTTTCCCCATGCGGGACCACAGGAAGAACATAGACTGCTCACTATGTGCTTGCCTTTTGGAATGGTTCCCTTGCTGGATGACTGTGCCACATGGGGTACAGTCTTCCCTGCCATATATACTACCACACATGGTGCCCCGACACTTGCCAATTTACCGGAAGTGCTAAAACAAATACAAAATGAGCAAAGGGCTGCACCAGCCCTGGATTTGGGGATGAAATTAATGTGTAACTTTGACGCAGTTTCCTCAATAATACTCTGTAATATTAAAGGGGAAGCCGTAGCAATGGCAATACGGCAGCGTCTCCGGGAAAATCCACACCAGGAACAACAGAGACACCTACCGAAAATAATTTCCGACACTTATACTAGTATAGGACGAGATAGTTTGGGAGCCAAACCAAAGAAATTGGAGCTACAAGGTACCACCCATAAGTAGGGTACAAAGCAGGCACAAGAGGGCTCTTAGAAGCGCTGGGACAAACAAAAAGATTTAAAAGAAAGACAAAATAAGAGAGCTGATTCTCCATACCCGGAGAACTCCGAAAGGAGATATAATCTCAGAAATAGGGAAAATATTAAAACTCCAGACAGATGTACTGATTTACGTACCTCTTGTTCCTTTCAGGACGCACCGGATAGATGTAGCGAGAGAAGGGGCCGTCAAGATCGGCATTCTGAATACGTGAAAGAAAAGAAAGACTCACAACAATCTACCATTAAAAGAGAAAAGACTCCTCAGCAAAAGCCACAGTTTAAAAAGAAGAAGGTGGCAGCACTGACAGCTAAAAATGCCCGTATACTTGAGAACACTGTTGAGGAACAAGACGTGGGCAGTGACTCTGTTAGACAGCGCAGCAGAGGTCACGATATGTCGCCAGAGTCTGAAAGATCATCTGGATGCGACAGCAACTAGCGATTACATCGCAGTTGAAACAGCGGATGGCCACGTTCTCCCCCCGATAGGGTTTATGGTTTAAAAATTCAGATAGAGGGAGACGTGGAGTGCCTATTAGCCGAAAGAGACTGGCCACCTGAATACGTCTGAAAGCTCCCACATGGGGAAGATGTTATTTTGCCTTCTTTCTCTGATCTTGTTCCGGAAGCAGACAAAGAAGCCTATGCTTCTCAATGGGCTTTAGCACAGGCACCTGCGTTATATTGCAATCATGTAGGTTGGGGTAAGGAGTCTCCTTGTCATGTTATTCCCATCAGGTCTACACCCCAACCGCAGCCACAATATCTTGTTAAACATGAAGCAAAAGCTCCGGTGAGAGAGATCCTCGCCCAACTTGAGTACCAGGGAGTGATAGAGCCCTGTACATCTGCAATGAATAATACATAATTCCCCGTTGCAAAGCCGGACCATTCATATAGAATAGTCATTGATTATATACACTTAAATAGTCATACACGCACATATGCTATACAAAATTCACACAGCACAGCACTAATAAACAATATAGTGCGTAAAAAATATAAAACAACGTTAGACATATCTAATGGATTCTTCTGCCAGAATTTAGCACATGAAAGTCGGGACCTGAGTGCATTCTCATTTGGTTCTCAGAACGCTTTTGTCGTTTACCTCAAGGCTATTAAAATAGCCCGGGGCTATTTTCAGCCGATGTAACATCAATATTACATGATATTGATTATGAGGCGTTATCCTACGTGGATGACATATATCTCACAGACGACTTCCTCGATATTCATCTTGCAAGGGTTGATCGGATCATTTTGGGATTTGCAGACCTCGGTTACAAATTCAATTTTAAGAAAAGCAAGATAGCCTTTCTTAGTGTATTATTTCTGAGATATGAGCTATCAAACGAGGGAAAGAGCCTGGCCCCGCACTTTCTAAAAAAATGCACACAACTGCACCCTCCTAACACACTTAAGAAACTACAGTCATTACTAGGTTTCTTTAACTTTGGCAGAACATACATTCCAGATTATGCACAACGGATCAAGCCACTTTATGACTTGGTTCAGCCCAATTTTTCTAGCAGACACTGGACGGTTGAACACAGCTGCATCCTTAGGAAATGCAACAGGACCTGCTAGAAGCTAAATACTTGCACACATGTGACAATAAAACAAAATTTGGTCATCAGAATAATTGCTGATGCCATTGGATTTACTTATGTCACCTTCAATGAGGATGACACGGTATCCATAGCATATAAATCACATTTATACTACAATGCTGAACTTCGTTTTGCACCTACAGAAAAGATTCTGACGGCAGTTCAGATGGCGTCATAAAAGAGAGGCCACT
This sequence comes from Pleurodeles waltl, assembly GCF_031143425.1. Taxonomy (NCBI): domain Eukaryota; kingdom Metazoa; phylum Chordata; class Amphibia; order Caudata; family Salamandridae; genus Pleurodeles; species Pleurodeles waltl. The sequence goes on along the minus strand of NC_090444.1, from coordinate 34,683,038 downwards.
TGCCCAGGGCAAACGTATTATTGTTGTCTCCCCGGTGCCGGCCTTAGAGGCTGTCACCAAAGCGAGCGTTCGTAACGCTAAAGCATTACATCCACGTTGGATTCAATGGGCAACGGCTCTGACCGCCACTGATGTTGATTATATATTCGATCCAAAAGTTCAGACACAAGAGTTTCTCCAGTACGAACAAGAGTACCCCGCTCCTCTAAATATCTTGCCACTAGACAGCTACCATACTGTCACATACACTGATGGTTCAGCACAACCGGCTGTAGGCACTAAACATCAATACTCTGCAGCTTGCGCAGCCGTGAGCGGAGTGATGGAAGATGGAGTCTTCCACCCACACAACACCTACACGCAGACCCTAGGGGACTGCACGGCACAGTTGGCTGAACTTAAAGCTCTTATTCTAGCGCTCGAACATACTGAGCCAGGATGCCAGACTTTAATAGTCTGTGACATTTATTACTGCGTCCAGTCATACAATGACTATCTCAATCATTGAAAACTGAACGGGTTTAGAGATTCTAAGGGGAACATCATTAAACACAAAATATTGTGGGGTAGGGTGGCTGATCTTAAGGATAAGCTATTGTGTGTCCATGTAGTACATACATTGAGAAACCAACGTGTAGGAGTACACGTTACTGGCAATACATTGGCCGATGAAACGGCCAAAGCAGCAGTAGCTACGGCTTCTGTGGCTTCAGTGACTCGTTCTCAGACGAGATTGGATAATGAAATATTGACTGCCATTAAAGACTCGGTTGCAGGCAAGCCCCTTCCAAAAGGATACCCTACAAACTATACTTACCATATCAGTGCGCAGAATGTTGCTTTCACAACAATTCCTGGGGTTGGAGATCGAGTGATCCCCAATGAAGACCAGAGATTAGATCTAATTAAAGCAGCGCATGAGGGTGTCACTTTTGCACATGCTGGCATATCGGCCACGATAACACTCCTACAGAAACGCTTCAGGTGGCCTGGTCTATGCAGAAGAACAAAGCAGTATGTCCTTTGCTGTGACATTTGCCAGCAGATAAAGGGCTCTAATATCAAACGCCCACCACAGACATCCCTCTTAGTGTCCAACAGGCCACTACAGTGTGTGTACCTGGACCATTGTGGTCGCTTACAGCCTGATGGTGCATACAAATACATTTTAGTCGCTGTAGATTCTTGTTCTAGATTCCTGTGGGTATCAATCAATCAATCAATCAGCACATTTGTAAGGCGCGCTACATACCTGCTAGGGTTTCAAGGCGCTGGGGGGTTGGGGGGTTGCTGCTACTGGTCGAAGAGCCAGGTCTTGAGGAGTCTTCTGAAGGTGAGTAGGTCTTGGGTCTGTCGTGGGTTGGTAGGGAGAGTGTTCCAGGTCTTGGCGGCGAGGTAGGAGAAGGATCTGCCGCCGGATGTCTTTCGATGGATGCGGGGGACGATGGCGAGGGCGAGGCCTGTAGAGTGGAGCTCTCGGGTGGGGGTGTAGAAGCTGAGTCTGTTGTTCAGGTAGGCAGGTCCGGTGTTGTGGAGTGCTTTGTGTGCGTGGGTGAGGAGCTTGAATATGATCCTCTTGTCTATGGGGAGCCAGTGAAGGTCTCTCAAGTGGGGTGTGATGTGGCTGTGGAGGGGTACGTTAATGATCAGGCGGGCGGAGGCGTTTTTGATGCTTTAGAGGCGTCATAGGTGTTTGGCCGGGATGCCTGTGTAGAGTGCGTTGCCGTAGTCTAGCCTGCTGTTGACGGGGGCCTGTGTCACTGTTTTTCTTGTTTCTGTCGGGATCCACTTGTAGATCCTGCAGAGCATGCGGAGGGTGTTGTAGCAGAAGGAGGAGACTACGTTGACCTGTTTTGACATGGAGAGGGAGGAGTCGAGGACGAAGCCCAGATTGCGTGCGTGGTCGGTTGGTGTTGGGCTGAGGGATGAGCCCTGGGGTACGCCGCAGATGATGTTGGTGGCTTTGGAACGGAAGGGAGGGAGGCGGACTCTCTGGGTTCTGCCGGAGAGGATGGATGTGGTTAATTTGAGGGCTTTCTCTTGTATTCCGACTTCGAGGGGGCGTGTTCTTAGAGTGCGATGGCATACTGTATCAAAGGCGGCTGACAGGTCCAGGAGGATGAGGGCTGATGTTTCGCCATTGTCCATTTGGCATCTGATGTCGTCTGTGGCGGCGAGGAGGGCAGTCTCGGTGCTGTGGTTTCGTCTGAAGTCAGACTGGAAGGGGTCCAGGATGTCGTTGTCTTCGAGGTGGCGGGTCAGTTGTGTGTTGAAGATTTTCTCAATGAGCTTCGTCGGGAACGGGAGCAAGGAGATGGGTCGGAAGTTCTTGAGGTCCTGGGGGTCTGCCTTGGGCTTCTTAAGGAGGGTGTTGATTTCGGCATGTTTCCAGCTTTCCGGGAATGTTGCTGTTTTGAAGGTCTCTCAAGTGGGGTGTGATGTGGCTGTGGAGGGGTACGTTAATGATCAGGCGGGCGGAGGCGTTTTTGATGCGTTGGAGGCGTCATAGGTGTTTGGCCGGGATGCCTGTGTAGAGTGCGTTGCCGTAGTCTAGCCCGCTGCTGACGGGGGCCTGTGTCACTGTTTTTCTTGTTTCTGTCGGGATCCACTTGTAGATCCTGCAGAGCATGCAGAGGGTGTTGTAGCAGGAGGAGGAGACTGCGTTGACCTGTTTTGACATGGAGAGGGAGGAGTCGAGGACGAAGCCCAGATTGCGTGCGTGGTCGGTTGGTGTTGGGCTGAGGGATGAGCCCTGGGGTAAGCCGCAGATGATGTTGGTGGCTTTGGAACGGAAGGGAGGGAGGCGGACTCTCTGGGTTCTGCCGGAGAGGATGGATGTGGTTAATTTGAGGGCTTTCTCTTGTATTCCGACTTCGAGGGGGCGTGTTCTTAGAGTGCGATGGCATACTGTATCAAAGGCGGCTGACAGGTCCAGGAGGATGAGGGCTGATGTTTCGCCATTGTCCATTTGGCATCTGATGTCGTCTGTGGCGGCGAGGAGGGCAGTCTCGGTGCTGTGGTTTCGTCTGAAGTCAGACTGGAAGGGGTCCAGGATGTCGTTGTCTTCGAGGTGGCGGGTCAGTTGTGTGTTGAAGATTTTCTCAATGAGCTTCGTCGGGAACGGGAGCAAGGAGATGGGTCGGAAGTTCTTGAGGTCCTGGGGGTCTGCCTTGGGCTTCTTAAGGAGGGTGTTGATTTCGGCATGTTTCCAGCTTTCCGGGAATGTTGCTGTTTTGAAGGATATGTTGATGACCTTCCGTAGTTGGGGAGCGATGGCTGCGTCGGCTTTGATGTACACGTGGTGAGGGCATGGGTCTGATGGTGATCCTGAGTGGTATGGCCACAGCGGTCGGCTGACACCCGGACTGTTATAAAAGATCTTTATCGGTACAGATGCGTTGCAGCATTCCATTCGGACCAGGGCCCTGCATTTGCCTCTAAGGCATTCAGGGACACCATGGGGACGATAGGTGTTGAACTCCATCACTCCTCACCATACCATCCTGAGGGAAATTCGGTCATGGGGAGGCGGAATTGTGGTCTAAAGCAGTCCTTAACAGCTCGAGTATTAGGTTCAGGCTGCAGTTGGTTACATCACCTATATGGGGTCCAGAGAGCACTGAATATTCTGTCTAGACAGTCTTTAGGTGGACGCACTCCATATGAGGTTCTCTTTGGGATACCAATATATGTCCCAGATCTTGATGCCCCTGGTATGGTGGCAGCAGAAACACCATTCGACATAAATGAGCGTCTCACTGTTTTACAGGAGCTTCAGCAATTTTGTGATGATAAATCATCTGCTGCCACCTTAGGAATAAGGGATTTAGCGAAAACTTTGACTGGCTGGATTCCTAAAGTTGGGGATCTGGTTTGTGACAAGATCACAGTGAAAAAGGAGTTCGGTCCATCATAAAGAGCACCTGTATCGGTCTTGGGAATTCAAGGCACCAGGACTGTCATCTTACCACCACTGTCTGGTTCTAAAACGAACAGATTCATCTCCATTGATGACATCAAACTACACCATGTGGCCGATCCTTCACAGTAGATCAAGAGGTCCCTTGGGTGGTTCCCGATCCCCTCTCACTACCCAACAGGACATACATCTACATAGTAGGATGAACAACACTACTACAGACTATGCAACAATGTCTAATTCTGTTCCAGACACCTCCTCGACCATGGGGAGGGCGGAAAATGAGCTCTTGCTAGTTCCTGTCACTACTTCAGTGACTACCCCGGTCCAAGATTTGGCTGTTTTTTACACAAACACATCACAGACTAACGGCACTGTCTACCAAGAGCCCCCAGGTGAGGTGGACCAAAGTACAGATGGTGCACCGGCTCCCGTGTTTGCAGAGACTGCCTCTGGCTATTTAATTGACATTGATGGTTTTTCTTCGGATTCATCCACTACTGTGATTGACACTGTTTCAAAAAGAAGTAAGCTGTATCAATGGCTTGAAAAGAACTATTTGAAATACCCATGGAACTATTTATGGTTCTGTTTGACATTTTTTGCATTATTTTTATGGATTGGTTTTGTGACTGTTTTCTTTTTGCTTATAAATGGTCACTATATTCCTGATCGCTCCTCTGTGGAGCCAGTTGATGAAGTTTTAACTCCATATCATTTTTCACATAAGGTCCGAAGAGATTTGTCCCCTGTAAATATTACAGCAATACCGATTTCTGATGGGATTGTGTGGAACAAAGTTCCTTTTGATATATACGGGCCTACTTAAATTATTCAAATACCATACGTGTTTAAAATTTCAATGACTGATGTAATTACACCTGATGTCTCTGATGATTGGGATGTCCAAACAGTTGTTTCCATGCTAACTGAAATGAAGGACTATTCCGCTTTTGAAAGTGTTGATGTATATGAATATACAATGAATTATGGGGAAATGTTCTGCTATAACTATTGGGGACATTACTACCTACACCGTGCCACTAGATTCAGGCCAGTGTTAAACTACACACAGTGGGAACACTGTTCTACACCACCGGTGGGGAGCCCAAAGTACTATAGTGATAAATGTACATACTTTTATGGGCATGACACAATAAAAGCAGAGTCGTATTATTTTAAAATACCTCTGGCACAAATTAGGAAAGTTCTGCTAACTGATGCAAAACTGATTTATTCAGATCCCTTTGTTTCCCGGCTCGCAGTTGAAGGTTAATACAGGAAGAGCACTATTGATTTGAAAAGTGTATGGGGAACACAAGATTGGCAGATACATGGTAGGGAGGCTTTATTTCGAGCATGCCTGATTCCTGTGCAAATGATTTTCTTAAATGACACTATTCAGCAGACATCCTGTCTAGGGTTAGCAAAAATTAAAGACTTGAACACGCCCAGTATCCCCACTCCAGCAAGGTTTAAAGATTAGCAATACTTACTTAATATCACTGAGGACAAGCTAGATGCAATGGTCAAGGCTGGTACCTACAATTCTTCACTTTCCAGTCCCGGCGGGTGGTTAATATGGCCCACTGACACTAATGAGTGTCAATCGCGTTTTTTGAACTCTTCAGGGGGTTTATCAATTAACAGGCCAGACCCTTGCTTTGTATCGTGTCAACATACAGGTATAGTTACGACATACAGTGTGGGTAAGCTGTGCCAGCAATGGGTACAGACCAACACGTTAGCCGCAGTTAAGAAACACCTGAACACTCTTTCTGAAGTTGTAGACTTGCTGGATTTTCTGCTGGGTCCTAGGAAAAAGCGCTCAAAAAGGTTTTTATATGCTATGTACAATGAAATTTCGAAACTTTCCCAGGTTGAGGCTGCTGCACATTTAAGACAATTGGATAAAGAAAATTTAGAAAAGGCATTAGCAGTTGTCGACAACGGCATGAATACACTGTCCAACAGGATTTATTCACTATCAAGCATAGTGTTGTCTGCTATTGATATCACTCAGACAGACTTGTCCCGGTTATATCATGGGCAAACAGAGCTACGTTCCATCATGCAGCTAGGTTGGACATTACAGACACTGAAAAGTGGCCGCATTCCATGGAAGTATATTAATGCGAGTGAATTCTTCACTGCTTTTAATTTTTCCAAGGAACAACAGACAATAGCTAAAAGGGAGGCTAGTTTCACCATGCTTCACGTAGATAAGTTGCCCTTCTCGGTAGCAGAGTGTCCTTCAACTATCTGGCTCTTACTTGGCATAGTTAATTTACCGATTTTGACCTTTCGTTTCTCGAGCTGCCTGAAACATCTTGCAGTAGGAAGGTACGAGCAACTAGGAGAGAGCTATATTAAGGAAGAGTGGGAGTTATCTGAGGGGCGAAACAGAGGTCTTTCTTAGCGAATGTGAGACTGCTGTTCGTCATTCCATGATATGCAAGCAGGTGTCTCTTCATGGTCTTTGCAATGCGGGGGTCGCAAATTTGGCCTGTTTGCTGAAGGGTACTCCCGTCCCTTTGATTCGCCTAGTATTTTATGTACTTTCCAATGGAAGTTATGTGGTACTGAACGATCAAAGCTGTTGCGGCATGCAACCAGGAATTGCCTACGCAATCTCGGTCTCGAAGGTTGTTACGTGTTGTGGACATGTTTTGTTTCCCCCCACATGTGAGATAAAAGTATCTAACATGTGGCCCCACATAGATACTAGTAATGTGAGCTATGACAAGCTGAGCAAGCTAAAGGCGCTATTGTTTCAGAAACAGGTCGCCTTGACATCCGCAAAGGAGACATATGCTCTCCAGATTGCGAGATCATCAGCTGAGATACAATCCCTATGAAATACCAACTTCCCCAAGCACTTTGGAGAACTGGTATCCAGAATATTCAATGCTTCAAGCACCACTGGGATTGTTCATTTCTTTAAGGCTGTTGGATCTGGTTTTGTGTCCATCTTCCAGACTGTCTTCGGAGTCATCCCGTCAGCCATCCATTCGCTCTTTTCAAGTGTGTTTGGTGGCTTTCCAATTAATTTGGCTTTGATTGGCGTACTACTACTGCTATTTCTTCTGATTCGCAGTAGTTGTTTCTTTCCAGCAACGCAGAGCAATGGAGCCGCTCCCACCAACTCCACTGTGCCGTGAGCGCATGGTTCGGATCTTCGGTGCACCCTTGCAGTGGAATTGGAGCATGACTGGTCGTTGTCATTTTGGCCCCTTCTCTGGTGCATACAACCAGTCTTCTGCTGCATATGGTGCCTCTTTGAACATCTGCCCATGGTCTGTTTGCTTTTGCACCGACATCTCCTGTGGGCCATGAACTGCTGATGTCCACGATGAGTGGTCATACACGGTCATGCCCCTTGAGACTAAGGTTGCTCCGCGAGGCCACCTATCAGCTTTCCGTTTTGAGATCTACCGTGGATGAGGACACTACAACGGATAACGTTACACCAGGAAATACTGCTCACTACTGCTCTGTGGATCCGGTTGTCCACCCAGCACTCGATTTAACATCAGATGATGTTGACTCATTTTTTAGGTCCTTGGTTGGTGACTTCGATGACACTCTTCAAGATCATGCGTACAGCAAATAATTTGATGAATTGACTTGCCATTCCCGATTCAAAATTATGCATTTAAATTAACTTTGGTTTGGCACGCTGTGCTTGTCACGGTTGACATTAACATCTCTGTATGTGTTTTCGCGGAATTGTTTTTATTATCTTTTTAACACGTTTTAAAGATTTTTTTGTTGATTTTATGCTTTTGGCTTTTTAGTTCAGAGCAATTTTTGCGTTTGGGTTCCTGTACCTTCGTCATACCTGTTACGGCAATGGGGAGGGTGTAGTGAATCCTAGTTCGTTTTAATGGGATAACAGGAGTTAGCTTAGCCGCTGGCTTGCAGACTTGTGCCCCGTCACCTAGTGACTTTTAACCTACTTAGCTTGCTCTGTCTTAGCCCATTTAATTATTTAATTCTTGTAGGAAAGTACCATCTTGCCTGGCATGTTAGCCCCATCTTTCACTGTATGTATGTTGTTTCAGCCCTTGTGTCACTGGGATCCTGCTAGGAAGGACCCCAGTGCTCATAGTATGTGCCCTGTATGTGTTCCCTGTGTGGTGCCTAACTGTATCACTGAGGCTCTGCTAACCAGAACCTCAGTGGTTATGCTCTCTCTGCTTTCTAAATTTGTCACTGCAGGCTAGTGACTAAATTTACAAATTCTCATTGGCACACTGGTACACCCATATAATTCCCTTGTATATGGTACTGAGGTACCCAGGGTATTAGGGTTCCAGGAGATCCCTATGGACTGTAGCATTTCTTTTGCCACCCATATGGAGCTCAGACAATTCTTACTCAGGCCCGCCACTGCAGCCTGAGTGAAATAACGTCCACGTTATTTCACAGCCATTTTTCACTACACATAAGTAACTTATAAATAACCTATATGTCTAATCCTCACTTAGTGAAGGTTGGGTGCCAAGGTACTTACTGTGTGGGCACCCTGGCACTAGCCAAGGTGCCCCCACATTGTTCAGGGCAAATTCCCAGACCTTGTGAGTGCGGGGACACCATTACACGTGTGCACTATACATAGGTCACTACCTATGTATAGCATCACATGGGTAACCCCGAACATGGCCATGTAACATGTCTAAGATCATGGAATTGTCACCCCAATACCATTCTGGTATTGGGGGGACAATTCCATGATCCCCCGGGTCTCTAGCACAGAACCCGGGTACTGCCAAACAGCCTTTCCGGGGTCCCCACTGCAGCTGCTGCCAAACCCTCAGACAGGATTCTGCCCTCTTGGGGTCCAGGCAGCCCTGGCCCAGGAAGGCAGAACAAAGTATTTCCTCTGAGAGAGGGTGTTACACCCTCTCCCTTTGGAAAAAGGTGTGAAGGGCCTTGGAGGAGTAGCCTCTCCTGTCCTCTGGAAATGCCTTGAAGGGCACAGATGGTGCCCTCCTTGCATAAGCCAGTCTACACCGGTTCAGGGATCCCCCCCAGCCCAGCTCTGGCGCGAAACTGGACAGAGGAAAGGGGAGCGACCACTCCCCTGACCAGTACCTCCGAGGGGAGGTGCCCAGAGCTCCTCCAGTGTACCAGACCTATGCCATCTTGGAAACAGAGGTGTTGGGGGCACACTAGACTGCTCTGAGTGGCCAGTGCCAGCAGGTGACGTCAGAGACCCCCTCTGATAGGCTCTTACCTTTCTTGGTAGCCAATCCTCCTTTCTTGGTAGCCAAACCTCCTGTTCTGGCTATTTAGGGTCTCTCATCTGGGGAATTCTTCAGATAACGAATGCAAGAGCTCACCAGAGTTCCTCTGCATCTCCCTCTTCGACTTCTGCCAAGGATTGACCGCTGAATGCTCCAGGACGCCTGCAAAACTGCAACAAAGTAGCAAGATGACTACCAGAAACATTGTAGCGCCTCATCCTGACAGCTTTTTCGACTGTTTCCTGGTGGTGCATGCTCTGGGGGTCATCTGCCTTCACCCTGCACTGAAAGCCAAGAAGAATTCTCCCGTGGGTCGATGGAATCTTCCCCGTGCTGCCGCAGGCACCAAAAGACTGCATCACCGGTCCTCTGGGTTCCCTCTCATCCTGATGAGCATTGGCCCTGGAACACAGGAACTCTATCCAAGTGACTTCCACAGTCCAGTGATCCTTCAGTCCAAGTTTGGTGGAGGTAAGTCCTTGCCTCCCCACACTAGACTGCAAACCTGTGTACGGTGTGATTTGCAGCTGCTCCGGCTCCTGTGCACTCTTCCAGGATTTCCTTCGTGCACAGCCTAGCCTGGGTCCCCAGCACTCTGTCCCGTAGTGCTCAACCTGCTGAGTTGGCCTTCGACGTCGTGGGACCCTCCTTTGTGACTCTGAGCCAGCTCTGGTTCACAAACCTTCTAAGTGCCTGTTTTGGTACTTCTGCAGGTGCTGCCTGCTTCTGTAGGGGCTCTCTGAATTGCTGAGTGCCCCCTTTGTCTCCTCCTCCAAGGGGCAGCATCCTGGTCCTTCCTGGTCCCCAGCAGCACCCAAAAACCTCTACCACGACCCTTGCAGCTAGCAAGGCTTGTTTGTAGTATTTCTGTGTGGGAACACTTCTGCAACCTTCAGCACGACATGGGACATCTTCCATCCATAGGAGAAGTTCCTAGTCCTCTTCGTTGTTGCAGAATCCTAAGCATCTTCCATCAAGAGGCAGCTTCCTTGCACCTTCATCCGGGGTTTCCTGGGCTGCTGCCCCCCGGACACTATCGCGACTCTTGGACTTGGTCCCCTTGCCTTGTGGGTCCTCAGGTCCAGGAATCCATCTTCAGTGCTTTGCTGGTGTTTGTTGTTCTTGCAGAATCCCCCTATCACGACTATTGTGTCCTTTTGGGGTAGTAGGTGTACTTTACTCCTACTTTTACGGGTCTTAGAGTGGGGTATCTTGGACACCCTGACTGTTCTCTTACAGTCCCAGCGACCCTCTACAAGCTCCCATAGGACTGGGGTCAATTCGTGATTCGCATTCCAATTTTGGAGTATATGGTTTGTGTTGCCCCTATACATATGTTCACCTATTGCATCCTATTGGAATTCTACACTGTTTGCATTACTTTTCTTACTCTAACTTACCTGATTTGGGTTTGTGTACATATAACTTATGTATATCACTTACCTTCTTACTGAGGGTACTCACTGAGATACTTTTGGCATATTGTCATAAAAATAAAGTAACTTTATTTTTAGTAACTCTGAGTATTGTGTTTTACTATTGTGTTTCTGGCGAGGTACTGCTACTGAGCCGGTAAGGTTGGGACAACAGTTGCGACTTGTTGTAGGATAGGCATAGTCGCCTACAAGCAAAAGTACTGTCATCCTTTAACCAGCAGTCTTGCCCAGAGCAAGGGTCCAAACTACGACAACTACTAATCTACTAATAAGGGAAACTGGACCTGGCCCAAGGTGTAAGTACCATAAGGTACCAACTATAAGCCAGGCCAGCCTCTTACAATTCCACTTTCTTAGTATATTATTTGTGTTGCCCCTAGGCCTATTCCATCCTATTGTATTCTACAGTGTTTGCACAAGTTTTCCATCTGTTTACTTACCTGATTTTGAATTGTGTGTATATTTTGTGTATTTTACTTACCTCCTAAGGGAGTATATCCTCCGAGATATTTTTGGCACATTGTCACTAAAATAAAGTACCTTTATTTTTAGTATATCAGTGTATTGTGTTTTCTTATGATATTGTGCATATGACACCAGTGGTATAGTAGGAGCTTTGCATGTCTCCTAGTTCAGCCTAAGCTGCTCTGCTATAGCTACCTTCTATCAGCCTAAGCTGCTAGAAACACCTTTTCTACACTAATAAGGGATAACTGGACCTGGTACAGAGTGTAAGTACCACAAGGTACCCACTACAAGCCAGGCCAGCCTCCTACACAGAGGCAGCAGCAAACAGGTGGAGCTGCACAGAGGAGGGCAAACAGACGCTGACCAGGAGGTCAGAGGAGTCGCCCTCTCAGTGTGCAGTGGCCACCATTCAGAAGCAGAGGGAGGCAGGGGATCCGGTCAGCTGGGAGACGGGATGGTGGGAAAGCGCTTCACAGGGAGGGAGGGGGCAGGGCAGCAACAGCACGGGAAAACGTGGGGAGAGTGAAAGGAGAGAGAAAGAGACAAGAAGGAAAGAAAAGCCAAATTAAATAAAAATGACAGAAAAATAAGCAGAAGTAAAAAGCAGGGGTAAAGAGAGACAGAAAGATACTTACAAGCAGATGGCCAGTAGGCCAGCAGGGATGGGCCTCGAACTGAGAGTCAGGCAGGCACTCAGTTCGCTTGCAGCAGAGGCAGTAGTAGCAGCAAACAGGTGGAGCTGCACAGAGGAGGGCGAACAGATGCTGACCTGGAGGTTAGAGGAGTCGCCTGACTCCAAGCTGTCTAAGGTGACCAAGCCAGGGGCAGACCTCGTTTCAGGTTCCTGTGTGGGCTGTAGGCAAAGTCCTTTGAAATGTTCTCTCCAGCCATCCTGCCAGAAAGGATCTCTCCCACCTACACCAGAATCCAATTGTTCACTGTCCGGACCCAATACACATTCTTGAGGGGGGAACTATTAACAGGCCAACAAAGCTGGAAACTCATAGAAAGGCCTCAGAAACTTTGGGCAGGAAAATCCAAACTTTCTAAAAGTGGCATTTTCAAAATTATAATTTAAAATTCGACTTTACTATTAAAAGAGAATTTTAAATTACAGTTCATTTGAATGAAAAAACATGTCTCTGTCTGCTCCCAATCTAAAGTTAGAACTTATGAAATGTAATAAAGTAGCCCAGTGTGAGTCTATGGGGGAGATAGGCCTTAAAACAGCTAAAAACAACTTTAGTTTTCTACTACCAGGACATGCAAACCTTAAAACCACATGTCCTATGAACCCTACCCTATGAGCCTTTAGATCCTACATTAAGAGTGACATCATATACAAAAAGAAAGGTTTAGGCCTGGCAAAAGGTTTATTTTGGCAGTTTGAAATGGTAGTTTAAAACTGCTCTACAGGCTGCAGTGGCAGGCTTGAGACATGTTGTACAGGGCTACTTTAGTAGGTAGCACTATGAGTGCTGCAGCTTACTAGAAGAATTTAATTTAGAGGCCCTTAATACATGTAGTACCATTTACAAGGGACTTGCAAGTACATTTTTCATCATGTCTTATAATAAGTTTACTTACATGCAGAAAAATCTTACTATACAAACAAGTATATTGTTAACCAATGCTTAAAAGGTAGTGCCTAACCAATACAAATACCAACAACCAAAACCTAATTAATAACAAACACCATTAAAAAGCATTTCACAGCTCTCCAGACTTTTTCTTGATCAACCATTCAACAACTTTTCACAGTTCTGCAGTGTTTTTTTGATCACACATTTTTTTCAAAGCAAAAAGTCCCTTCATAAGTGACCCATGGCTTGGGTGTACAACAGTGTCAAGAAATCCAGTGTCAAGAGCTCAGTTCATTATCATAGATAGCAGCCCAACTCCCCGATGCCTTTGCCTATGCATTTCGATCTCCCAGGGACTTAGTTCCACAAGATCTTCATCGGGCCACCTCCTTAATAAAGGCAAGCGTGTGATAGTTCCATGTCAGAAAACAGGTGGTTCTGTGTGTAAAATAAAATTAAATAACACATTTTAAACAAGTAGTTATCAAAAAAATCCCACATCTCACCTGGCCTGGGTGCTCTCTCGCACATACCTGGTAATGTCAAAAAACTGCTTTTTAGGGTGCCGCAGTGCATTTTTTTAAAAAGCTGGAAAACATTATAATGCAAAAAAAAAAACATCAATGAGAGGAAGAGAACCAGAGAATAATATGATTACCCCATAGGATTTAATTCCCTATTGCCTCTGAGGTGAAAGTAATCCATGTGGAAGTAAACCAGTCCCTTCCACTGCACCCCCCCACTGAGAACCCATTGAGAGAGCCCACCACTCTGCCACGCTGGGGTACACCAGACACCAAATTGATGCAATAAGTCGGTTGCTGGTGACCACCATATGTACATAGACAACCCAGGGTGTCCCTGGGCTTTATCCTACATTGATAAACACAGCTTAACAGGCCCTCCTTACCACGCAGCTGAGCCTAAGAGAAAAAGTCCAATATCTTATCCTGAAGACAAATAATATTGTCTGAACAATGGTGTAGGAAAGAACCCTCTTTCTTGGCATGGTTACCCCCATTTTCTGCCTGTTTGTCTGTGTTCATTGGGATCCTGCTAACCAGGCCCCTAGTGATTATGCTCTCTCCCTTTAAACTTAGTTACTTGAACCACATACACCTCACATTTGGAATACTGATGCCCCATGTAAGTCCCTAGTATATGGTACCCAGGGCATTGGGGTAGCAAGGGATCCCCATGGGCTGCAGCATGTGTTATGCCACCCATGGGGAGCCCATGCAAAGTGTATCTGCAGGCCTGCCTTTGCAGCCTGCGTGAAGGGTGCATGCACCCTTTTCACTACAGGGCACTGTACCTGGTCACTGTAAGTCACCCCTATGGTAGGCCCTCCTAGCCCAGGGGGCAGGGTGCAAGTACTTGTGGGTGAGGGTAACCCTGCACTAGCAGAGGTGCCCCTACAAACTCCAGTTCCATTTTCCTGGAGTTTGTGAGTGCAGGGATACCATTTTATGTGTGTACTGGACATAGGTCACTACCTATGTCCAGCTACCTAATGGTAACTCCGAACCTGGGCATGTTTGGTATCAAACATGTCGGAATCATACCCCAAACTGTTGCCAGTATTGGAAGTATGATTCCATGCACCTTGGGGGCTCCTTAGAAGATACCCAGTATAGCTCCTACCAGCCTTCTGGGGTTTTCCAGGCAGCCCAAACTGCTGCCACTCCTCAGACATGTTTCTGCCCTCCTGCTGCTTGAACAGCTCAAGCCCAGAAAGGCAGAACAAAGGATTTCCTTTGGGAGAGGGGGTAACACCCTCGCCCTTCGGAAAAAGGTGTTTCATGGCTTGGGAGGGGTAGCCTCCCCAAGCCACTGGTATGCTTTGAAGGGCACATTGGTGCCATCTGTGCATAAACCAGTTTACACCAGTTCAGGGCCCCCCAGTCCCTGCTCTGGGGCAAAACTGGACAATGGAAAGGGGTGTGACCACTCCCATGTCCATCACCACCCCAGGGGTGGTGCCCAGAGCTCCTCCAGAGGGTCCCTGGGTTCTGCCATCTTGAATCCAAGGAGGACAGGGGCCTCTGGGAGCATCTGAGCGGCCAGGTCAGGCAGGTGATGTCAGACCCCCCTCCTGGTAGGTGATTGTAGGAGGCTGGCCTGGTTTGTAGTTGGTACCTAATACCAGGTAAAGTTATCCCTTATTTGTGAAATGTAGGCAGTGTTCTAGCAGCTAAGGCTGTCTAGAGGTAGCTGTAGCAGAGCAGCTTAGGCTGAACTAGGAGACATGCAAAGGTCCTGCAATACCACTATAGTTACACAGTACTTATACACAATAATAGGCAATGCTCAGTGTTACCAAAAATAAAGGTACTTCATTTTAGTGACACAAGGCCAAAAATATCTTAGAGGCAATGCTCCTTCTGGAGGTAAGTATTATACACAATATATAGACTAGAGACCAAAATCAGGTAAGTAAATAGTCATAGAATAGTGCAAACAGTAGAAAATACAATAGAATGCAATAGGCCTAGGGGCAACACAAACCATATATTAAGAAAGCAGAATGCGAATCGCAAATTCTCCCAAAGGCAAGTGTAGTGTGTAGAGGGTTGCTGGGAGTGTAAGAAAACACCAAAGGTAAGTAAAGTACCCCACCCCAGATCCCAGGAAAGTAGGAGTAAGGACCTGCAAGTTTCCTCACGACACACTACAAGTTGTGATAAGAGATACTGCAAGAACCAAGCAAGACTGCAATCAACAAACGGTGGATTCCTGGACCTGAAGACCTGTGAAGAGAGAAGACCAAGCCCAGAACATTCCAAGAAGGACAGGAGCCCCATGCAGAAAAGCACAAAAGAAGATGGCTGCGGGTTCCTGCGTGGGACAGGAGATGTCCCACATCGAACTGTTGGACGCAGGCTGTTTGCATCTCTGGATTAGTCCAACAAGCCTTGGTTCAAGCAGGTTTGAGGTTTGCGTCAAAATGGCGCTGCCTGGACCCAGGAGGGACCTGTGGGTCTCAACTCGGACTGAGGAGACAGAGGGGGTTCTCAGCACTGGAGGGAGCCCACAGATGACCAGGTAGCACCCACGGGAGTCCCAGGACACAGGGACAAAGAAGATGCAAAGTGCGGTTGGTGCAGCACAACCAAAGAAGGTCCCACCCCGCCAGAGAACAACTCAGCGAGTTGTGCTTAGCAGGATGGAGTGCTGGGGACATGAGTTACACTGTGCACAAAGGATTCTTGGAAGAAGTGCACAGAAGCCCAAGGAGCTAGAGATGACGAGGTGCACAGGGGTACTGCCGCAAACCGGTAAGGCAAGCTCTTACCTCCACCAAGGATGGACAGTTGGACCTTAGGACATCTGGGATGTGTCGGTCCACCACCTGTGTTCCAGGAAGCACACTCGTCATCAGGAGAGGAGTCCCAGAAGGATGCCTGCAGGAGCAGGGAAATGACTGTCACTCCACAGGGATTCCTTCAGGTATTCTAGTGCAGGGTGAAGACAAGGAGTCCTCAGAGCGTGCACACCTTGGAAACTGTTGCAAACGCTGGCTGGAGCTGAAGTTGCAGGTCACAGGAGTCATCCTGGATACTTTGTTGCAGTTACATGGGTTCCTGGAGCAGTCTGAAGTTGATCTGACGGTCAGAAGCTGACGCAGAGGGTACAGAGAATTCCTGGAGGAGTCTTACAAGCTGAATCTGAGGAACCACCCAGAGGAGAGACCCTAAATAGCCCTGAGAGGGGGATTGGCGACCTACCCAGGTATGCACCTATCAGGAGGGGTCTCTAACATCACCTGCTGGCACTGGCCACTCAGAGGTCTCCAGAGTGCCCCCACACCTTGGAATCCAAGTTGGCTAATGCCAGGAACACACTGGAGGATCTCTGATCACCACCCCTGGGTGGTGATGGACAGGGGAGTGGTCACTCCCCTTTGCTTTGTCCAGTTTTGCGGCAGAGCAGGGACTCGGGGTCCCTGAACCGGTGTAGACTGGCTTATGCAAGGGGGGCACCATCTGTGCCCTTCAAAGCAGTTCCAGAGGCTCTGAAAGGATACCCCTCCCAAGCCTGTAACAGCTATTTCCAAAGGGAGAGGGTGTAACACCCTCCTCCCAAAGGAAATGCATTGTTCTGCTTTTCTGGGAATGAGCTGCTCAGTCCCCAGGAGGGCATAAACCTGTCTTTGAGGTGGCAGTAGCTGTGGCTGCAGTGGAAGCCTCAGAGAGCTGGTTTGGCAGTACTGGGGGTCCATGGTGGAGCACCCAGGGTGCATGGGATTGCACCCCCACCCAATACGAGATTTGGAATGGGGGGACAATTCCATGATCTTAGACACCTCACATGGCCATATTTGGAGTTACCATTGTGAAACTACATATATGTATTGACATATATGTAGTGCATGCATGTAACGGTATCCCCGCACTCACGAAGTCCGGGAAATTGGCCCTGGATAACGTGGGGGCACCTTTGCTAGTGCAAGGGTGCACTCACACTTAGTAACGTTGCACCTAGTCTTCAGTAAATGAAGGTTAGACATATAGGTGACTTATAAGTTACTTAAGTGCAGTGAAAATGGCTGTGAAATAGTGTGGGCACTATTTCACTCAGGCTGCAGTGGCAGTCCTGAAGAAAGGTTTGTCTGGGCTCCTTATGGGTGGCAAAAGAAATGCTGCGGTCCTAAGGATCTCCTGGAACCCCAATGCCCTGGGTACCATATACTAGGGACTTATAAGGGGAGTCCAGTGTGCCAATTGGAATTGGAATTTGAAGTCACTAAACTATAGTGACCAGTTTGGTAAGTAGGGAGAGCATAAGCACTGGAGTTCTGGTTAGCAGAATTTCAGTGACACAATTGAGCATACTGATAACACACACATAGGCCACACACTATGAGCACTGGGGTCCTGGCTATCAGGATCCCAGTGAGACAGGTAAAACACACTGACAAATAAGGTTTTAACTATGAGCACTGGGATTCTGGCTAGCAGGATCCGAGTGAGACAGTAAAAACACACTGACACACACTAACAAACAGGCCAGAAATGGGAGTAACCATGCATAACCCCCCCTCCCCCAAAGGAAGGACAATAAGACTAACCTTGGCCAGTTGAGACTTTATTGTCTAAGTAGTGGTAAGTGGAGAGAAGATCTGCAATAGAGTGGTTACTCCCTTTATCGTCCACTGTATGGTTACTTCCCTGTGGGGATGTAAACCAACCTGTTTGGAGATTTTTACCTAAACAACAGTGTGAGCGTAAATTCTCAGAGTTTCTATTTGTAACTTTTAAAGTTGGGCAGTGGGATTGGTCCACTGGGCCTATGTCAAATGAAGAGAATGCCAGACAGGGATGCTGTCTCAGTAAAGCCATAGCTGAGCAAAAAGTTTGTCCACATGGCTGTAAGAGAGAACGGGGTTGTTTCTCTCTGAGGGCAACCGGTTTTTAATCTGCACGAGAAGGAAGAAGGAATCTCCCTTGGAGTGAAGGAGTCACTCCCTTGCATCCGCAGGCACCAACTGCAATGAGGACTGGCTGCGTTGATTTCTTCTCATCGTGAGCGACATAGATCCTACATCGCGGGTGGTGGTCCGGAGTAGTCCTCTTGGTCCTCTCTGCCAGCTGTCCAACTTTGGTAAAGGTAACCCCTTGCCTTCCCACACAGGACAGTAGCCCTGTTCACCGTGTCTCTTGCAGCTACTAAGGCTTGTTGGCATCTCCTCCAAGCTTCAAGCTCCGTGTAGCCCCAGCCCCCAGCACTTCTTCCTGCGACGCACAGTCCTCTGCGTGCTTCTCCTGCGGTGTGAGACCCTTCTCCAGTTGTGCTGCGTGGGTTCCTCTGCAACTCCTGGGTCCTCTTCCATTGGTTCTCCTCTGGGGGCTGCCTTTTTTTCTGTGAACTCTCTTCCTTGCTGAGGGTCGCCCCAGGACTCCTGCTGTGGGTTGAGTCCTCCTGGACCTTGCTGGTCCCTGGCAGTTCCACTTTTGCCTCACTGTGACTTCTGCTTTTGCCAAGGTTTTTTGGTGGCTTCTCCACACCACTGACCGACTGCAATCATCCATCCAGCATGGGACGTTGACTGCATCTTCCAGGAAGTCTTCACCAACTCCAGGGCCGCATTGCTGACCATCTTTGTCCTATGGTGAACGAACTCCTGCAACCACAGATGGTTGGGTAGTGGCTCCTGCCCCCACTGGACACTTCTGTGACTTCTGGACTTGGTTCCCTTCTTCCACAGGTATTCCTCTTCAGGAATCCCCAGCTGGTTTCTCGCAGTCTTGTCTGGGTGTTGTATTATCTTCTTTATCGTCATTTTGGAAAATCCAGTAACTTACTCCTTTCTTCCTGGTCGCTGGGGGGCACTGTGGTATTTACCTTTGGGGTTTCCTAGTTCCCCCAGCTCCTCACTATACACTCCACTTACCTAGGTGGGGGTCCTGCATTCGCATTCCATTTTTATTAGTGTATGGTTGGCTCCCCCTAGGGTCACTATTGCCTATTTGCTATTGCACTGTTTTCTATCACTTTCTATGCCTATTCCTGACTACTAGTGTACAAATCTAGTGTGTTACTTAATTCCTATTGGAGGGTTGCCTCTCTAGTAGTTTTTGGTAATTGTGTCACTAAAATAAAGTACTGTTATTTTTGTACACTGAGTGTTTACTTTTATGTGTGTAAGTGGTGTGTGACTACAGTGGTATTACATGAGCTTTACATGTCTCCTAGATAAATCGTGGCTGCTCATCCACAGCTACCTCTAGAGAGCCTGGCTTCTAGAAACTGACTACACTACACTAATAGGGAATCCCTGGACCTGGTATATGGTGTATGTACCTCAGGTACCCACCACACACCAGGCCAGCATCCTACAAATGGTCATTAGCATGTTATCTCTGTTCCCTGTGTCTGATGTTCTAACAGTGCGCTACCTTCAAGTGTCAGTCTTGACTCTTCAGCTGCACTACCCCCCAGAAGACTAAAAAAGAAGTACTTGGCAGTTCATATGTCTCTTGTGGTTTTAGGAACAACAGTCCATCTTTCCCTTCTAGTGCAACTCTTTATTCTCCATTCAGTAATGAAAATGACATTCAGACCTGGCCCACGCTAGTCCCTATGTGACAAAGTCTGTTTTTTGGCCTTATGAGTCAACTTCAGCAGCACTATGCACTTGATTCATGCAAGTCCCCAGGAGGCCGAGAAAGCCTTACCCAACCTGATGGCAGCCAATGAGTGCAGGAAAACCAAGTCACATATTTGTGGGCACTGGGCTCTTGATGCTGGTGGACTGTGACCTCTCCAGGTCTTTTTCTAATGACGTGTCGGGCTGCCACAGCCTCCGGACAGCCCATGTCAGACATTCTCTCTCTGGCTCTTTGGATGTTGGTAAGTACCACAATGGCGGTGATCTCTGGGGCAGGCTACTCATGGGTGATCCTTCGGCTAGGATTTCCTTGACTTGACTTGAAAGTTGCCGCCTTCACTCAGTGAGAGTAACAGCACTGACATCACAGTGGTTCCCACCTGACAAACGGGTTGGGTTTGGAGTCGCCAAGAGTTCTTAATTACCTACAATACAAGCCAAGAGAGTAACTGGGGATCAAACCTGGCTGTCAACCTCCACTAAAATCAATCAATCAATCAGGTATTTTTAAAGTGTGGCTTATCACCTAGAGGGTCTCAAGGCGCTGTGGGGAAGGATGTGGATCAGTCGAAGAGCCAGGTCGTGAGGTTCCTTCTGTACTGGATGAGCGAGGGGGATTGCCTGAGGTAGAGAGGCAGCTGGATGGAGCGGAGCTGTCAGGTGGGAATGTAAAAGGATAGGCAGTGACTGAGGTAGGCAGGTCTGATGTTGTGTAGGGCCTTGTATGCATGTGTGAGCAGCTTGAAGGTGATTCTTTGGTTGAACGGTACCTAGTGGAGGTCTCTCAGGTGTGCAGTGAAGTGCTTGTGGTGGGGATGTCAAGGATGAGTCTAGCCGCAGCGTTCTGGATTCTTTGGAGTCTTGTTTGGAATTTCTTGGTGAAGCCGGCATAAAGTGCGTTACTCTAGTCAAGCTTGCTGCCGGCTGGGTTACTTCTTCTTGCCTCTATGGGGATTCATTTGAAGATATTTCGGGACAGGCGATGCATGTGGAATCACGATGATGAGACGGCATTGACGGTGGGCCACTGAGAATGAGGAGTCGAGGATGAGGGTCAGTGGGTGAGGGGAGCTGGGGGCCACCAGGAGTCGTCCCAGACAGAGGGGGTGGAGGCCAGGATGAGGACCACAGTCTTGTCAGAGTTGAGCTTGAGACAGTTGTCTTTCATCCAGGCGGAGAATGCCTTTGTTCTATTGTGGAAGTTGTTCTTGGCTGGTGATGGTTTGTCGGTGAGGGAGAGAATCAGCTGCGTGTCGTCGGCGTAGAAGACGATGTTGAGACCATGTCTGACAATGTTGGCAAGCAGGTTCATGCACTCTCTGGGTTCGGCAGGTGAGGAAGGAGCAATCTACTGAAGGGCTTTGTTGTGGATGCAGGCGTCATGTAGTCTGGTGCAGAGGGTGGCATGGGAGATGGTGTCGGAAGCAGCAGAAAGGTCCAGGAGGATGAGGGCTGCTGTTTCGCTGCGGTCGAGGAGGGTGCGGATGTCAGCTGTGGCTGTGGGGAGTGCGGTCTCCGTGCTGTGGTTGCTCCTGAATCCAGATTGGGAGGGGTCCAAGATGTGGTTGGTCTTGATGGATTTGGGAGCTGGGCATTGATGGCCTTCTCAACAACTTTGGCTCGGAAGGGAAGCAGTGAGATGGGTCCACAGTTTTTCAGGTCCATCGGGTCGATGGAGGGCTTTTCAACAGAGGGCTGATCTCTGCATGTTTCTGGTCTTCCGGGAAGATGGTTGCCTCAATGGAGCAGTTGATGGTGTGGCACAGTTCAGAGCAATGGTGGAGCCGGCTCGGTTGAAGATGTGAGAGCAAGGGTAGGAATGTGCCACCGTTGGCATGGTTGCCCCCTCACATTTTGCCTAGTGTTGATGCCAACTTTGATTAGAAGTGTGCTGGGACCCTGCTTACCAGGCCCCAGCACCAGTGTCCTTTACCTAAAACTGTACCTTTGTTTCCACAATTGGCACAGCCCTGACACACAGTTAAGTCCCTTGTAAAAGGTACCCATGGTATCAAGAGCCCTGTGGAAAGGTCGCTAAGGGCTACAGCATGCATTATGCCGCCCTGGGGACCCCTCACTCAGCACATGCCCACTGCTATGCAGCTTGTGTGTGCTGGTAGGGAGAAAAAGACAAAGTCAACGTGGCACCCCTATCAGGGTGCCATGCCCACAAACCACTGCCTGTGGCATAGGTAAGTCACCCCTCTAGCAAGCCTTACAGCTCTAAGGCAGAGTGCACTATACCACAGGTGAGGGCATAGCTGCATGAGCAATATGCCCCTACAGTGTTGAAGTCCATTCTTAGACATTGTAAGTGCAGTGTAACCATATTGAGCATATGGTCTGGGAGTTTGTCATTACGAACCCCACAGCTCCATAATGGCTTCAATGAATACTGGGAAGTTTGGTATCAAACTTCTCAGCACAATAAACCCACACTGATGCCAGAGTGGAATTTACTAAAAAATGCACGCAGAGGGCATCTTAGAGATGCCCCCTGCATGTTAGCCAAATTGCTAGTGTAAGACTGACCGGTCTGTGCCAGCCTGCCACTTTCAGACAAGTTTCTGACCACATGGGGTGAGTGCCTTTGTGCACTCTGTGATCAGAAACAAAGCCTGTCCTGGGTAGAGGTGCTTCACACCTTTCCCCGCAGGAAACCGTAACATCTGGCAGTGAGCCTTAAATGCTCAAGCCTCGGGTTACAGTGCCCCAGGGCACTCCAGCTAGTGGAGATGCCTGCCCCAGGACAAAGCCCCACTTTTGGTGGTAAGTCCGATGGGAAAATAAGGGAAAACAGGGAGGGGTGACCCCCCCCAGCCAGGACCACCCCTAAGGTGTCCAGAGCTAAGGTGACCCTTCCTCCATGCAGAATCCTCCATCTTGGTATGGAGAACAGGAACCAATAGGGATAGGAATGTGTTACCTTCCCCAAAGGGAGTGGGCACAAGGCGGGTGTAGCCACCCTCAGGGACAGTAGCTACTGCCCTCTGACCCCTAAGAACGCTCCTAAATCTAAGATTTAAGGGTCTCCCTGAGCCCAGCTCACCAGATCCCTGGCAGCCTACAAGAAGAAGAAGAAGAAGAAGAAGGACTGCTAAGTTGAACTCCCAGCCGAGAAGAAGGAAGATGACAACTGCTTTGGCCCCAGCCCTACCGGCCTGTCTCTTGCTTCAAAGAACCAGCAAAAAGACCAGCGACGCGTCCAGCGGGCCCAGCGACCTCTGCCAAGTCCAGAGGACTGCCCTGCTTCCAAAAGGACAAGGAACTCCAGAGCGACTCTGTCTAAATAAACCTACAACCAAGGATTCCCACCTCACTCCGGATGCATGAGTCTTGACCCCAGTGCACCCGACATCCACGGCCCGTGTCCAGGTGGTCCATCCAGCAAGAGAGGCTCCCCAGGCGATTGCGAGCAAGTGCCCACCCTGGGTTTACCTCTCTGCCCCTCGACGACGACACCTGCAGAGGGAATCCGAGGACCCCCCTGACGGTGAAGCTCCGGACGAAGATATCTGATGCCTAAGAACACACTGCACCCGCAGCCCCCAAGCCTTCGAGAAACTGACTCCCAGTGCATCATCATTCAGCAGGCGGTCCTCCTTCCTGTCCGACCGATGGTGTGCCCGAGACAACCCCCTGGACCTCGCCTGCTGCCTCTGCGGGACCCCCAAGGTCTCCTCATAGACCAGCATTTAAAACCTGACATCCTGTTGGCACCCTGCACCCGGCCGCCCCTGAACCGATGAGGGTGTGTGTTTGGTGCCTTCTTGTGACATCTTCAGTGCTCTTCTAATAACCCCTGGTCTGCCCTCCGAGCTGCGGGTACGTACCTGCAGGCAGGCCTCCCGAGTACTCCCTGTCTCCATAGGAGCTAATGTTAAATTTGCTCAACTTTGACCTTTGCACCCGGTCGACCCCTTGTTGCTCGTGGTGGGTGTTTGGGGTTAACTTGAACCCCAATGGGTTGACTTCCTAAAACCCGGAGCCTGAAACTGTAAGTGTTGTACTTACCTGTAAACCAACTTAACACTTCTTTCCCCCAGGAACTGTTCTAAAAACTGTAGTGTGTCCACTTTTAAAACACATTATTGCCAATAATTCAAAAACTGTATTACTTACCTATTTCAAACAAAGTACTGTTGATACCTGTGTGAAATACAAGTCTTTTAAGGTACTTACCTGCAACTTTAACCTTGTGGTCCTAGAAATAACTTTAAAAATATATTTTTACAATATAAAAACCATTGGTCTGGAGTTAAGTCATTGAGTGTGTGCTTCTCTTTTCTGTGTGCTTTGTGCTTTGTGCATATGCTTTGCACTACCCTCTGATAAGCCTAACTGCTCGACCACACTACCACAAAAGAGAGCATTAGTATTATCTACTTTAGCCTCTGTTAAGCCTTTGGGGAGCCCCTGGACTCTGTGCACAATATATCTCACTTTGATATAGTATATAAAGAAGTGATAGAGCACTCTGACAGCCCCCGGGCTATCCGCGGCCCGAAGTGGATTGATTTCATGATCTTGAGGGTGTCTTCTGAGGTGACGGGGGTCCATTGGTGGAGGGTTGGCAGGCTGGTGGAGTCTTTGGGGTATGATGGCAGTGGGCAGGGTGGGGGTGTCTTGGGTGGTGAATCCGTTATGGATATCCTGGATCTTGCGGTGGAAGAAAATGGTGAGATTGTCGCAGAGATCTTGGAAGGGTGGGATGTCTGTGGAGTCCGTACTAAGTTTGGTGAATTCTTTGACTACGGTGAAGAGTTCCTTGCTGTTCTGAGCGTTGTAGGAAAGTACCATCTTGCCTGGCATGTTACCCCCATTTTTTGCTTGTGTGTCAGTTTGTTTTTGCCTGTCTCACTGTGAACCTGCTAGCCAGGACCCCAGTGCTCATAGTTGTGGCCTGAATGTGTTCCCTGTGTGGTGCCTAACTATGTCACTAATGCTCTACTAATCAGAACCTCAGTGCTTATGCTCTCTCTGACTTTAAAATTGTCACTGCAGGCTAGTGACTATTTTTTACCAATTCTAATTGGCACACTGGAACATCCTTATAATTCCCTAGTATATGGTACCTAGGTACCCAGGGTATTGGGGTTCCATGAGATCCCTATGGGCTGCAGCATTTCTTTTGCCACCCATAGGGAGCTCAGACAATTCTAACACAGGACTGCCACTGCAGCCTGAGTGAAATAACGTCCATGTTATTTCACAGCCATTTCACACTGCACGTAAGTAACTTATAAGTGACCTTTATGTCTAACCCTCACTTGGTGAAGGTTATGTGCCAAGTTACTAAGTGTGAGGGCACCCTGGCACTAGCCAAGGTGCCCTCACATAGTTCAGGGCAATTTCCCCGGACTTTGTGAGTACGGGGACACCATTACACACATGCACTACATATAGGTCAATACCTATATGTAGCTTCACAATGGTAACTCCGAATACGGCCATGTAACATGTCTAAGATCATGGAATTGTACCCCCATGCCAAATCTGGTATTGGGGTGCCAATCACATGCATCCCCAGGGCTCCAGCATGGACCCCGGGTACTGCCAAACCAGCTCTCTGGGGTTTTCTCTGCACCTACCGCTGCTGCCAACCCACAGACAGGGTTCTACCCTTCTGGGGTCTGGGCAGCCCAGTCCCAGGAAGACAGAACAAAGGATTTCCTCTGAGAGAGGGTGTTACACCCTCTCCCTTTGGAAATAGGTGTTAAGGGCCTGAGAGGAGTAGCCTTTCCTGGCCTCTGGAAATGCTTTGAAGGGCACAGATGGTGCCCTCCTTGCATAACCCAGTCTACACGCTTCGATGCTCTTTGAGCAGGAACACGCTTTATAAATCTCGAATTACATTACATTACATTGCATTACATTACATTACACCGGTTCAGGGATGTAGGAGGCTGGACTGGCTTGTAGTGAGAACCAAGGGATACTTGCACCTTGCACCAGGCCCAGTTATCCCTTATTAGTGTATAGGGTGTCTAGCAGCTTAGGCTGATAGATAATGGTAGCTTAGCAGAGCAGCTTAGGCTGAACTAGGAGACGTGTGAAGCTACTACAGTACCACTTAGTGTCATATGCACAATATCATAAGAAAACACAATACACAGTTATACTAAAAATAAAGGTACTTTATTTTTATGACAATATGCCAAAGTATCTTAGAGTGTACCCTCAGTGAGAGGATAGGAAATATACATAAGATATATATACACAATAGCAAAAATATGCAGTATAGTCTTAGAAAACAGTGCAAACAATGTATAGTTACAATAGGATGCAATGGGCAAACATAGGGATAGGGGCAACACAAACCATATACTCCAGAAGTGGAATGTGAACCACGAATGGACCCCAAACCTATGTGACCTTGTAGAGGGTCGCTGGGACTATTAGAAAATAGTGAGAGTTAGAAAAATAACCCTCCCCAAGACCCTGAAAAGTGAGTGCAAAGTGCACTAAAGTTCCCCTAAGGACAAAAGAGTCGTGTTAGAGGAATAATGCAGGAAAGACACAAACCAGCAATGCAACAACTGTGGATTTCCAATCTAGGGTACCTGTGGAACAAGGGGACCAAGTCCAAAAGTCACAAGCAAGTCGGAGATGGGCAGATGCCCAGGAAATGCCAGCTGCGGGTGCAAAGAAGCTTCGACTGGACAGAAGAAGCTGAGGTTTCTGCAGAAACGAAAAGGGCTAGAGACTTTCCCTTTGGTGGACGGATCCCTCTCGCCTTGGAAAATCGTGCAGAAGTGTTTTCCCGCCGGAAGGACGCCAACAAGCCTTGCTACATGCAAATCGTGCGTTTGGCGTTTTTGGACACTGCTGGGGCCCAGGAGGGACCAGGAGGTCGCAAATTGGACCTGCAGAGAGAGGGGACGTCGAGCAAGATAAGGAGCCCTCACTGAAGCAGGTAGCACCCGGAGAAGTGCCAGAAACAGGCACTACGAGGATGCGTGAAACAGTGCTCGCCGAAGTTGCACAAAGGAGTCCCACGTCGCCGGAGACCAACTTAGAAAGTCGTGCAATGCAGGTTAGAGTGCCGTGGACCCAGGATTGGCTCTGCACAAAGGATTTCCGACGGAAGTGCACAGGGGCCGGAGTAGCTGCAAAGTCGCGGTTCCCAGCAATGCAGCCCAGCGAGGTGAGGCAAGGACTTACCTCCACCAAACTTGGGCTGAAGAGTCACTGGACTGTGGGGGTCACTTGGACAGAGTCGCTGGATTCGAGGGACCTCGCTCGTCGTGCTGAGAGGAGACCCAAGGGACCGGTGATGCAGCTTTTTGGTGCCTGCGGTTGCAGGGGGAAGATTCCGTCGACCCACGGGAGATTTCTTCGGAGCTTCTGGTGCAGAGAGGAGGCAGGCTACCCCCACAGCATGCACAAGCAGGAAAACAGTCGAGAAGGCGGCAGGATCAGCGTTACAGAGTTGCAGTAGTCGTCTTTGCTACTATGTTGCAGGTTTGCAGGCTTCCAGCGCGGTCAGCGGTCGATTCCTTATCAGAAGGTGAAGAGAGAGATGCAGAGGAACTCGGCTGAGCTCATGCATTCGTTATCTCAAGTTTCCCCAGAGACAGAGACCCTAAATAGCCAGAAAAGAGGGTTTGGCTACCTAGGAGAGAGGAAAGGCTACTAACACCTGAAGGAGCCTATCACAAGGAGTCTCTGACGTCACCTGGTGGCACTGGCCACTCAGAGCAGTCCAGTGTGCCAGCAGCACCTCTGTTTCCAAGATGGCAGAGGTCTGGAGCACACTGGAGGAGCTCTGGACACCTCCCAGGGGAGGTGCAGGTCAGGGGAGTGGTCACTCCCCTTTCCTTTGTCCAGTTTCGCGCCAGAGCAGGGGCTAAGGGGTCCCTGAACAGGTGTAGACTGGCTTATGCAGAATTGGGCACATCTGTGCCCAACAAAGCATTTCCAGAGGCTGGGGGAGGCTACTCCTCCCCTGCCTTCACACCATTTTCCAAAGGGAGAGGGTGTCACACCCTCTCTCAGAGGAAGTTCTTTGTTCTGCCATCCTGGGCCAGGCCTGGCTGGACCCCAGGAGGGCAGCTGCCTGTCTGAGGGGTTGGCAGCAGCAGCAGCTGCAGTGAAACCCCAGGA
This sequence comes from Pleurodeles waltl, assembly GCF_031143425.1. Lineage (NCBI taxonomy): Eukaryota > Metazoa > Chordata > Amphibia > Caudata > Salamandridae > Pleurodeles > Pleurodeles waltl. The sequence continues at coordinate 34,655,166 of NC_090444.1, read as the reverse complement.
AGGGCAGTTTGGCAGTACCAGGGTCTGTGCTACAGACCACTGGAATCATGGAATTGTACCAACAATGCCAGGATGGCATAGAGGGGGCAATTCCATGATCATAGACATGTTAAATGGCCATATTCGGAGTTACCATGGTGAAGCTACATATAGGTAGTGACCTATATGTAGTGCACGCGTGTAATGGTGTCCCCGCACTCACAAAGTTCAGTGAATTGGCTCTGAACAATGTGGGGGCACCTTGGCTAGTGCCAGGGTGCCCTCACACTAAGTAACTTTGCACCTAACCTTTACCAGGTAAAGGTTAGACATATAGGTGACTTATAAGTTACTTAAGTGCAGTGTAAAATGGCTGTGAAATAACGTGGACGTTATTTCACTCAGGCTGCAGTGGCAGGCCTGTGTAAGAATTGTCTGAGCTCCCTATGGGTGGCAAAAGAAATGCTGCAGCCCATAGGGATCTCCTGGAACCCCAATACCCTGGGTACCTCAGTACCATATACTAGGGAATTATAAGGGTGTTCCAGTAAGCCAATGTAAATTGGTAAAAATGGTCACTAGCCTGTCAGTGACAATTTGGAAAGAAATGAGAGAGCATAACCACTGAGGTTCTGATTAGCAGAGCCTCAGTGAGACAGTTAGTCACTACACAGGTAACACATTCAGGCACACTTATGAGCACTGGGGCCCTGGGTTACCAGGGTCCCAGTGACACATACAACTAAAACAACATATATACAGTGAAAAATGGGGGTAACATGCCAGGCAAGATGGTACTTTCCTACACAACCCCCCCCCAAACGAAGGACAATAAGACTAGCCATTACCTGATGAGTCTTCATTGTCTAAGTGGAAATATCTGGAGAGTCCATCTGCATTGGAGTGGCTACTCCCAGGTCTATGTTCCACTGTATAGTCCATTCCCTGTAGGGATATGGACCACCTCAACAATTTAGGATTTTCACCTTTCATTTGTTTTAGCCAAAGTAGAGGTTTGTGGTCTGTCTGAACAATGAAGTGAATGCCAAACAGGTATGGCCTCAACTTCTTCAGAGCCCAGACCACAGCAAAGGCCTCCCTCTCAATGACAGACCAACGCTTTTCTCTAGGGGTCAACCTTCTACTAATAAAAGCAACAGGTTGATCCTGGCCCTCAGAATTAAGTTGTGATAGGACTGCCCCTACTCCTAATTCAGATGCATCAGTTTGGACATAGAATTTTTTAGAGTAACAAGGGCTTTTCAGGACAGGTGCAGAGCACATGGCCTGCTTCAGCTCCTCAAAAGCTTTCTGACAGCTTGCTGTCCATAATACCTTTTTAGGCATTTTCTTGGATGTGAGGTCATTAAGAGGGGCTGCAATGGAGCCATAGTTCTTAATGAACCTCCTGTAATACCCAGTGAGGCCTAGGAAGGATCTCACCTGAGTCTGAGTGGTAGGGGGAACCCAATCAATAATAGTTTGGATTTTCCCCTGAAGTGGTGCAATCTGTTCCCCACCAACAAGGTGTCCCAGATAAACCACCTTACCCTGCCCTATCTGGCACTTTGAAGCCTTGATAGTGAGGCCTGCCTTTTGCAGGGCCTCCAAAACTTTCCATAGGTGGACCAGGTGATCATCCCAGCTGGAGCTAAAGACAGCTATATCGTCCAAATATGCTGCACTGAAAGCTTCCAGCCCTTGCAGGACTGTGTTCACCAACCTCTGAAAAGTGGCAGGTGCATTTTTCAAACCAAAAGGCATTACAGTAAACTGGTAATGTCCTCCAATGGTAGAGAATGCAGTCTTAGGTTTAGCATCTTCTGACAATTTGATCTGCCAATACCCTGCAGTCAAATCAAAAGTGCTTAGATACTTGGCAGATGCCAGTGTATCTATGAGCTCATCTGCCCTGGGTATAGGGTGAGCATCAGTTTTGGTTACCAAGTTGAGACCTCTATAGTCTACACAAAACCGCATTTCCTTCTTTCCATCTTTAGAATTGGGTTTTGGTACCAGTACCACAGGAGAAGCCCATGGACTGTCAGAGTGCTCAACTACTCCTAGTTCCAACATTTTCTGAACTTCTTTCTTTATGCAGTCCCTGACATGGTCAGGCTGCCTATAGATCTTACTTTTGACAGGTAAACTGTCTCCAGTATCTATAGTGTGCTCACACCAAGAAGTGGTGCCTGGCACAGTAGAGAAGAGTTCTGAAAATTGTCCCAGGAGATTTATGCAATTATCTTTCTGCTCAGCAGTAAGACAATCAGCCAAAACTACACCTTACACAAGAGCATCTTGTTCTGTGGAAGAGAAGAGATCAGGTAGAGGATCACTGTCTTCTTCCTGTCCCTCATCTGTTGCCATGAGCAGGGTGAGATCAGCCCTGTCATAGTAGGGTTTCAGGCGGTTGACATGGAGCACCCTAAGGGGACTCCTGGCAGTGCCTAAGTCAACCAAGTAGGTGACTTCACCCTTCTTTTCAACAATTGTGTGTGGACCACTCCATTTATCTTGGAGTGCTCTTGGGGCCACAGGCTCCAAGACCCACACTTTCTGCCCTGGTTGGTACTGAACCAAAACAGCCTTCTGATCATGCCATTGCTTCTGGAGCTCTTGGCTGGCCTGAAGGTTTTTACTGGCCTTTTTCATGTACTCAGCCATCCTTGATCTGAGGCCAAGTACATAATCCACAATATCCTGCTTAGGAGCTTTTAAAGGTTGTTCCCAACCCTCCTTTACAAGTGTGAGTGGACCCCTAACAGGGTGTCCAAAAAGAAGTTCAAAGGGGCTGAAGCCCACTCCTTTCTGGGGTACCTCCCTGTAGGCAAAAAGGAGGTATGGTAGAAGGATATCCCATCTCCTGCGGAGTTTTTCAGGGAGTCCCATAATCATGCCTTTGAGAGTTTTATTAAATCTCTCCACCAGTCCATTTGTTTGTGGGTGATAGGGTGTTGTGAACTTGTAAGTTACACCACACTCCTTCCACATGGCCTTTAAGTATGCAGACATGAAATTGCTTCCTCTGTCTGATACTACTTCCTTTGGGAAGCCCACCCTGGAAAATATTCCCAGTAGGGCCTTTGCCACTGCAGGAGCTGTATTGGTCCTTAAAGGAATTGCTTCAGGATATCTTGTGGCATGGTCCACTACCACTAAGATAAACCTATTGCCTGAAGCAGTAGGAGGGTCAAGGGGGCCAACTATGTCAACCCCTACCCTTTCAAAGGGAACCCCAACCACAGGCAGTGGGATAAGGGGTGCCTTTGGAGTGCCACCTGTCTTGCCACTGGCTTGACAGGTTTCACAGGACTTGCAAAATTCTTTTGTGTCCTCAGACATCCTAGGCCAATGAAACAGGGGAACAAGCCTGTCCCAAGTTTTCATTTGTCCTAGATGCCCAGCTAAGGGAATGTCATGTGCCAGTGTTAGGAGGAACTTTCTGTACTCCTGAGGAATCACTAATCTCCTGGCAGCTCCAGGTTTAGGATCCCTATGCTCAGTGTACAAGAGGTTGTCCTCCCAGTAAACTCTGTGAGAGTCACTGACATCCCCATTAGCCTGTTTGACAGCTTGCTGTCTGAGACCCTCTAATGTGGGACAGGTTTGCTGTGCCACACTCAGCTCCTCTCTGGCAGGCCCCCCTTCACCCAAAAGCTCAGCAGTGTCTGCTTCCAGCTCCTCTGGTGTAGGTTCTGCACAGGGAGGGAATTCTTCTTCCTCAGAAGTAGAATCCACTGTAGAGGGAGGGATAGTAGGAAGTGGTTTGCTTCTACTAGCCCTAGCTTTAGGGAGTACTTGGTACATTGTTCCAGGATCCAAGCTTCCCTGTCCTTTTTGCTTTTTGGCCTGAGCCCTTGTCAAAGCAAAAATATGCCCTGGGATGCCCAGCATTGCTGCATGGGCCTCCAACTCCACATCTGACCAAGCTGATGTCTCCAAATCATTCCCTAATAGACAGTCTACAGGTAAATCTGAAGCTACCACAACTTTCTTTGGACCAGTTACCCCCCCCCCCCCAGTTGAGATTTACAACAGCCATGGGGTGGCTTTGTGTTATGTTGTGAGCATCGGTTACTTGGTACTGGTGTCCAAGTATGTGTTGTTCAGGGTGCACCAGTTTCTCAATCACCATTGTGACACTGGCACCTGTGTCCCTGTAGGCCTGGACCTCAACACCATTTATTAGGGTTAGTTGCTTGTACTTCTCCAAGTTATGGGGGCAAGCAACCAAAGTGGCTAAATCAATAGCCCCTTCAGAGACTAAAGTAGCCTCTGTGGTCTCCCTAATCAGACCAACCCCAACTAAATTACCAAAAGTGAGCCCAGCTACTCCCTTGGATTGGCTATTAGTAGGTTTGCTCCCACCACCACTGCTATTAGTAGGGACACTAGGTGTAGCAGTAGGGGTTGTAGTGGTAGGAGCTGTGGTGCCTTTCTTTGGACAACTGGGATCTGTTGTCCAATGGCCTTTTATTTTACATAAATAGCACCATGGTTTCTTTTCCTTGTTCTGATTAAAGGAGGATTTGGACCCACCACCCCCACCAGAGTGTTTTTGTGGGCCTGATGAAGACTCATTTTTAGATTTGTCCCCACCTTTGTCAGAAGACTTACCATCCTTCTTTTTGTTGCCATCTTTGTCACCCCCTGTATGAACTTTTCTGTTCACTCTTGTTCTGACCCATTTGTCTGCCTTCTTTCCCAATTCTTGGGGAGAGGTCAGATCAGAGTCCACCAAGTACTGGTGCAACAAATCAGACACACAATTATTAAGAATATGCTCTCTCAGGATTAAGTTATACAGGCTGTCATAATCAGTAACTTTACTGCCATGTAACCACCCCTCCAAGGCCTTCACTGCCTGGTCAATGAAATCAACCCAGTCTTGTGAAGACTCCTTTTTGGTCTCTCTGAACTTTATCCTGTACTGTTCAGTGGTTAAGCCATAACCATCCAGGAGTGCATTCTTAAGAACTTGGAAATTATTAGCATCATTTACTTTTACAGTAAGGAGCCTATCCCTACCTTTTCCAGTAAATGATAGCCAAAGGATAGCAGCCCACTGCTTTTGAGGGACATCCTGTACAGCACAGGCCCTCTCAAGTGCAGCAAACCACTTGTTAATGTCATCCCCCTCCTTATAAGGGGGAACTATCTTGTGCAGATTCCTGGAATCATGCTCTTTTGCAGGATGACTATGGGGAATACTGCTGCTGCCACCATGGGTTTCTAAACCCAACTTCTGTCTTTCCCTCTCTATTTCTAAAGACTGTCTATCCAAATCCAGCTGTTGCTTCTTGAGCTTCAGTCTGGTTTGTTCCACTCTCAATCTATTGAGCTCCCTTTCTAACAATCTGTCATCAGGGTGGGTGGGAGGGACATTTCTAGATACAGAGGTATGATGGGAATGAACAGAAGGAGACCTGTCCCTTACAGAGGGCACCCTAACAGCTTGGCTACCAGTATAATGTGAGAGCACACCATTAGTATGGTGTGAATCAACCTCTGTACCAACTATGCTAGACTGTCTAGTAATGGGCAGGCTGAGAAGTTTCTTTCCTGAACCTTTTCCTGGGGGAGTCCCTGGATCAGATTGAGAACCATTAGCTACTTTTTCTACAGATTGGGCACTTATGGCCTTATCCTGTACTCTAAGCATATTAATTAACAGTTCTAAGGAAGGATTCTTCCCTACACTCAAACCTCTCTCTATGCAGAGACTCCTTGCTCCTTTCCAGCTAAGGTGATCATATGCAAGTTTGGACAGTTCAACATTTTTTCCTGTGCCAGACATTTTTTAGAGAGAGTTAAAGTGATAGAAAAAGAGAAAAAAGTTTTCAGAACTTTTTGGAAAGACAGAAAAACTTTTTAAACTTTTAAGAACTTTTTGAAAGTTTTAGAAGTACTTTTCAGCACTTAGAAAAGAGTGAAAAGAGGAAATGCAAAACTTTTTGGCTATGTGTATATACACTGACCTTGTTTTGTATATTTTTCTCTTATGAAAAGTACAATGACAAGAGTGGTAAGTAGTCTCCAGCACTTATCCCACCACTGCACAACCAATGTAGGAGGCTGGACTCGCTTGTAGTGAGTACCAAGGGGTACTTGCACCTTGCACCAGGCCCAGTTATCCCTTATTAGTGTATAGGGTGTCTAGCAGCTTAGGCTGATAGATAATGGTAGCTTAGCAGAGCAGCTTAGGCTGAACTAGGAGACGTGTGAAGCTACTACAGTACCACTTAGTGTCATATGCACAATATCATAAGAAAACACAATACACAGTTATACTAAAAATAAAGGTACTTTATTTTTATGACAATATGCCAAAGTATCTTAGAGTGTACCCTCAGTGAGAGGATAGGAAATATACACAAGATATATATACACAATAGCAAAAATATGCAGTATAGTCTTAGAAAACAGTGCAAACAAGGTATAGTTACAATAGGATGCAATGGGGAAACATAGGGATAGGGGCAACACAAACCATATACTCCAGAAGTGGAATGTGAACCACGAATGGACCCCAAACCTATGTGACCTTGTAGAGGGTCGCTGGGACTATTAGAAAATAGTGAGAGTTAGAAAAATAACCCTCCCCAAGACCCTGAAAAGTGAGTGCAAAGTGCACTAAAGTTCCCCTAAGGACAAAAGAGTCGTGTTAGAGGAATAATGCAGGAAAGACACAAACCAGCAATGCAACAACTGTGGATTTCCAATCTAGGGTACCTGTGGAATAAGGGGACCAAGTCCAAAAGTCACAAGCAAGTCGGAGATGGGCAGATGCCCAGGAAATGCCAGCTGCGGGTGCAAAGAAGCTTCGACTGGACAGAAGAAGCTGAGGTTTCTGCAGGAACAAAAAGAGCTAGAGACTTCCCCTTTGGTGGACGGATCCCGCTCGCCTTGGAGAGTCGTGCAGAAGTATTTTCCCGCCGGAAAGACGCCAACAAGCCTTGCTACACGCAAATTGTGCGTTTGGCGTTTTTGGACGCTGCTGGGGCCCAGGAGGGACCAGGAGGTCGCAAATTGGACCTACAGAGAGAGGGGACGTCGAGCAAGACAAGGAGCCCTCACTGAAGCAGGTAGCACCCAGAGAAGTGCCAGAAACAGGCACTACGAGGATGCATTAAACGGTGCTCACCGAAGTTGCACAAAGGAGTCCCACGTCGCCGGAGACCAACTTAGAAAGTCGTGCAATGCAGGTTAGAGTGCCGTGGACCCAGGCTTGGATGTGCACAAAGGATTTCCACCGGAAGTGCACAGGGGCCGGAGTAGCTGCAAAGTCGCGGTTCCTAGCAATGCAGCCCAGCGAGGTGAGGCAAGGACTTACCTCCACCAAACTTGGGCTGAAGAGTCACTGGACTGTGGGGGTCACTTGGACAGAGTCGCTGGATTCGAGGGACCTCGCTCGTCGTGCTGAGAGGAGACCCAAGGGACCGGTGATGCAGCTTTTTGGTGCCTGCGGTTGCAGGGGGAAGATTCCGTCGACCCACGGGAGATTTCTTCGGAGCTTCTGGTGCAGAGAGGAGGCAGGCTACCCCCACAGCATGCACAAGCAGGAAAACAGTCGAGAAGGCGGCAGGATCAGCGTTACAGAGTTGCAGTAGTCGTCTTTGCTACTATGTTGCAGGTTTGCAGGCTTCCAGCGCGGTCAGCGGTCGATTCCTTATCAGAAGGTGAAGAGAGAGATGCAGAGGAACTCGGCTGAGCTCATGCATTCGTTATCTCAAGTTTCCCCAGAGACAGAGACCCTAAATAGCCAGAAAAGAGGGTTTGGCTACCTAGGAGAGAGGAAAGGCTACTAACACCTGAAGGAGCCTATCACAAGGAGTCTCTGACGTCACCTGGTGGCACTGGCCACTCAGAGCAGTCCAGTGTGCCAGCAGCACCTCTGTTTCCAAGATGGCAGAGGTCTGGAGCACACTAGAGGAGCTCTGGACACCTCCCAGGGGAGGTGCAGGTCAGGGGAGTGGTCACTCCCCTTTCCTTTGTCCAGTTTCGCGCCAGAGCAGGGGCTAAGGGGTCCCTGAACCGGTGTAGACTGGCTTATGCAGAATTGGGCACATCTGTGCCCAACAAAGCATTTCCAGAGGCTGGGGGAGGCTACTCCTCCCCTGCCTTCACACCATTTTCCAAAGGGAGAGGGTGTCACACCCTCTCTCAGAGGAAGTTCTTTGTTCTGCCATCCTGGGCCAGGCCTGGCTGGACCCCAGGAGGGCAGCTGCCTGTCTGAGGGGTTGGCAGCAGCAGCAGCTGCAGTGAAACCCCAGGAAGGGCAGTTTGGCAGTACCAGGGTCTGTGCTACAGACCACTGGGATCATGGAATTGTACCAACAATGCCAGGATGGCATAGAGGGGGCAATTCCATGATCATAGACATGTTACATGGCCATATTCAGAGTTACCATGGTGAAGCTACATATAGGTAGTGACCTATATGTAGTGCACGCGTGTAATGGTGTCCCCGCACTCACAAAGTTCAGTGAATTGGCTCTGAACAATGTGGGGGCACCTTGGCTAGTGCCAGGGTGCCCTCACACTAAGTAACTTTGCACCTAACCTTTACTAGGTAAAGGTTAGACATATAGGTGACTTATAAGTTACTTAAGTGCAGTGTAAAATGGCTGTGAAATAACGTGGACGTTATTTCACTCAGGCTGCAGTGGCAGGCCTGTGTAAGAATTGTCTGAGCTCCCTATGGGTGGCAAAAGAAATGCTGCAGCCCATAGGGATCTCCTGGAACCCCAATACCCTGGGTACCTCAGTACCATATACTAGGGAATTATAAGGGTGTTCCAGTAAGCCAATGTAAATTGGTAAAATTGGTCACTAGCCTGTCAGTGACAATTTGGAAAGAAATGAGAGAGCATAACCACTGAGGTTCTGATTAGCAGAGCCTCAGTGAGACAGTTAGTCACTACACAGGTAACACATTCAGGCACACTTATGAGCACTGGGGCCCTGGGTTACCAGGGTCCCAGTGACACATACAACTAAAACAACATATATACAGTGAAAAATGGGGGTAACATGCCAGACAAGATGGTACTTTCCTACAAGGGACCCTCCAGCCCCTGCTGTGGCGAAACTGGAAAAAGGAAAGGGGTGGTGCCCAGAGCTCCTCCAGTGTGTCCCAGACCTCTGCCATCTTGAATGCAGAGGTGTGAGGGCACAATGGAGGCCTCTGAGTGCCAGTGCCAGCAGGTGATGTCAGAGACCCCTCCTGATAGGTGCTTACCTGTCTAGATGGCCAATCCTCCTCTGAGGGCTATATAGGGTCTCTCCTGTGGGCTTCTCGTCAGATAATGAATGCAACAGCTCACCAGAGTTCCTCTGCATCTCCCTCTTTGACTTCTGCCAAGGATCGACTGCTGACTGCTCCAGGACGCCTGCAAAACTGCAACAAAGTAGCAAGAAGACCACCAGAGATATTGTAGCGCCTAATACTGCCGGCTTTCTTGACTGTTTCCTGGTGGTGCATCCTCTGGGGGCTGTCTGCCTTCACCCTGCAGTGGAAGGCAAGAAGAAATCTTCTGTGGGTCGACGTAATCCTTCCCCTGCTAACGCAGGCACCAAACTTCTGCTTCACTGGTCCTCTGGGTCCCCTCTCATCGTGACGAGCATGGTCCCTGGAACACAGGAGCTGGATCCAAGTGACCCTGACAGTCCAGTGGTCCATCTAACCAAATTTGGTGGAGGTAAGTTCTTGCCTCCCCAGGCCAGACAGTAATCCTGTGTACTGCGTGAACTGCAGCTGCTAGGGCTTCTGTGCACTTTTGCAAGGAATCCTTCATGCACAGCACAGCCCAGGTCCCCAGCACTCTGTCCTGCATTGCTCAACTCGCTTAGATGACCACTGGCTTAGTTGGACCCTCTTTTGTAGTGTGGAGACAACCGCTGTGCTCAGTTTTCTTGAACCCGTGTTCAAGTACCTCTGCGGGTTCTGCCTGCTTCTGCGTGGGCTCTCTGTATTGCTGAGCACCCCCTCTGTCTCCTCCTGCAAGGAGCCACCTCCTGGTCCTTCCTGGGCCCAGGCAGACCCCATTTTCTTCATCCACGACCTTTGCAGCTAGCAAGGCTTGTTTGTGGTCTTTCTGCAAGGAAACAACTTTGCATCCTCCAGCACGCTGTGGGACATCTGTGCAAAGGAGAAGTTCCTGGCATCTTCCGTTGGTGCAGAATCTTCAGCTTCTTCCACCCGGAGGCATCCTTTTTGCACCTTTATCCGGGGTTGAGTGGGCTCCTGCACCCCCCTGGACACTTTCGTGACTCTTGGACTTGGTCCCTTTCCTTTACAGGTCCTCAGGTCCAGGAATCTGTCTTCAGTGCTTTGCAGTCAGTTGTGGTCTTTGCAGAATCTCCTATCACGAATTTAGTGTATTTCTGGGTAAGTAAGGTAACTTTACTGCTACTTTTCAAGGTCTTGTGGTGGGGTATCTTGGACACCCTTAGTGTTTTCCTACACTCCCAGCGACCCTCTACACACTACACTAGGCCTGGGGTCCCTAAGTGGTTCACATTCCACTTTCTTAGTTTATGGTTTGTGTTGTCCCTAGGCCTATTGCATCCTATTGTATTCTACAGTGTTTGCACTACTTTTTAACTGCTTACTTACCTGATTTTGGTTTGTGTGTATATTTTGTGTATTTTACTTACTTCCTAAGGGAGTATATCCTCCGAGATATTTTTGGCACATTGTCTCTAAAATAAAGTACCTGTATTTTTAGTAACTCTGAGTATTGTGATTCTTATGATATAGTGCTATATGATATAAGTGGTATAGTAGGAGCTTTGCATGTCTCCTAGTTCAGCCTAAACTGCTCTGCTATAGCTACCTCTATCAGCCTAAGCTGCTAGAATACTACTAATCTATTAATAAGGGATAACTGGGCCTGGCACAAGGTGTAAGTACCATCAGGTACCCACTATTAGCCAGGCCAGCCTCCTACAGGCGTTGGTGTTGAAGCGTTACTGAATGGCTGATTTTCTTGCTGTTCTGATAAGGAGGTAGAGCGCAGTGACGGCAGTTTTAAAGGCTTTGTGGTCTGCCGTGTTTTTTCTGCTTCTTCCCTTTCTCTCGAATCGTCTAAAGGTGTGCTTGGATTCTTGGAGGTCAAGGGAGAACCAGCTGATTTCTTGTGGTGTTGATTGTTGGAGGGTTTCCTGAGGGGGGCCAGAGTGTTGGTGCCGTTGGAGATCCATTGGTGAAGGTTGTGGGCTGACGCGTTGGCGTCTGTGGTGTCCAGTGGTGGGCTTCTGAGACCTTGCTCAAGCTTCTGCCGGGGTGGTGGTGGGTGTTGTGGCATTCTGTCTTCTTGGTGAAGGAGAAGTGGACACAGTGGTGGTCAATCCAGTGTAGTTCGGAGGTGTGTGAGACAGGGATGTTTCCGGCAGATACGACTGGGTCAAGGGTGTGTCCTGCTGAATGGGTTGGGGAGTTGAACAGATGTTCAAGTCCGAGGGTGGTGAGGTTCTCTTGTAGGGTTGAGGTGTTCTGGTCTCTGAGGTTGTCTTTGTGGAAATTGAGGTCACCTAGGAGGATGTAGTCCCTTGAGGTGAGGGCATGTGGCCCGATGCAGTTGGCTATGGTCTTGCTGAATTGGGGGCAGGGTCCTGGCAGTCTGTAGATGAGGGTGCAGCAGATGGTGTTGTTCTGGTCTGAAACTGGAAGTGGAGATGTTCCATGCTGGGTGAGTGGTTGCCAGAGCTGTTTGTGAGGCGGAGGGTGTTTTTGTGGACTATGGAAACACCCTTTCCTGGTTGGTTGATGTGGTCTTTGTGGATGATCTTGTAGACATTGGGGATGGCAGTGGCAAAGTCTGGGGCTGAGGTGGGAGTTATCCAGGTTTCCGTGAAGAAGGCGACGTCTGGGAAGATGGTGTCTAGCAGGTCCCATATCTCTATGCCTTGTCTGACGAGGGAGCAGGTGTTGAGCAGCCCTTCAGCTGAGGTATCCTGGTGGGTGTGTACTGGGTGGGTCCGGGGTTCAAAGGCAGATAAAGGTGCAATTGCAGTGGTGGTAGCAGTCAGTGGATCCTCCAGTGTTGAGGCAGTGGAGGGTGCTGGAGTCGTACCATTGGATTGTGTGGGAACCAGGGTCTGCGGCGCTGGGAACTGTCTGGGCACAGATGGGCTTGCTTTGGTGAGCCTTCGGCATGACAGGGGTGCAGCCACACAGCGGCCGCCATTAATAAGGGCAGGGAGGTGGGAGGGGCTTGTCAGCTGGGAGGCAGGAATTGTGACGCTGAGGGGGGGCTGCAGGGGTGAAGCAGCGGCAGATGCGGGAAGGGAGAGGAGCAGCAGAAGGGAGGATGAGAGGAGCGAAGGAAAAAGCACAAGAAAGAGCAAAAGCAGGATAAAGAGCAAAAAGAAGAGATAAGAGGAAAAAGCACAATAAGAAGAAACAAGGCAGAGACAGAGAGAGGCTCGCCACTGGGCTACCAGGGATGAGGCGCAGGCAGGAGCCAGCGGGTAGAGGGCCTCGAACTCACAGCAGCAGAGCTTGCACAGCAGCGTGAGGAGCAGCAGCATACTGGTGGAGCTGCGCAGTGGGGAGCAGAAGACGCTGACCAGAGGTCAGCCTCACAAAGGTCCATAGGACTAAGCATACTATGATTCCTTGCTCCAACAGTGTCAACCTTACCAGACCCACCATCTCACCTGACAATGAGTCCGTATCCCACTGAACAATAACTCTTCGGGAATCAGAGAGCACTTTGATGTGCACAGAGGTTGACCTGCGCTTCCTCCAGTGTGTGTGTTGCCACCTTCAGGAAAGCCAGGGATCTACATCTGTGTGGGGTACTGGACGCCTCACCTCCAACTAGCCTTTCCAGGCCCTTGCTTTTCAAAATGGAAACCGCATACATTCAAGCACACAGATGCAAGCATCATGCGCTGCAGGGCAGTACATAATAACATCAAGTAGACCCAGCTGCACAACTTTACATGAGTGGCCGGTAGGCATTACTTCTGGGACACGCGTAAAAAGGCCTGTTCACAGTACTGATTACTACTGAACATAAAACCGGCGTGCTGCCACCACCATGCCTGTGGCTGTCTACTGTTACGGGGTAGTGCTTGGGGTGCCTTGCTTGGTCTAACAAGACCACATTACCATGACACATGCCTAGGTCATGGCACACATCCATGATCACCCATGACCAAAAATCAGTACAAAGTTTCCAGATGCAGCTGAGGCACTCAGGCAGGGGTGTACATCCATCACCATGCAGGGGACTTCTCAGTCCCGTCACCAAGTTACAGCTGAGTTCCATAGGCTATAAATAACTAACCTCCCATAAACGTATATTTTGTGAGCACAGCAGTCACAAGCCCACCAAACTTCACGTGTATGTTCACCAGACCAGTTCCTACCCATCTTTTAAGATCAACTTCAGCGGTCCTGCTCTCAGTGTCAAGAATCACAAAAGGCGGTCATCATTTCTCATTCCTAATGGTTACTCTCTGGAACATTCCTCCCTCTCCTCTTCAGTGCCAGCACGCCTGTCTCTGTTCAGAAAACCTCTTTCAGCTTATCCCTTCACACATCAACCAGATGTACTCCCTTAACATTCTGCTTCCCATACAGTGCCATGATGCCCGTCATGTGGTAGCGCCCTCTGTAACGCCTCACTCAGCCCCAGTAGTCAATAGAAGAGGCTTTCAATTAGACTGATACCTGCACACGTGGGCGAGGCATGCAAGGGAATGTGATTCAGTTGACTGCATCATGTCCTCTAATTCTCAACTCTCTTCTCATTCATCCACAGCCCTGAAGGAGCTGGACCTGTATGAAGGAGGATGGCAGAAGATGCTAATGGCTGTTGATGTTGACAGAAACATTCAAATCAGGTATAAGAAACATGGAAATCCATTTGCCTGTGGCTTCTACTCGGTAAGGGAGGACCGAACAATCCCTCGGCAGATCGATCAAGTTGGAGGAAACGAGCATACAGTGATTGCCCTGTCTCTTGGTGCACACTTCCGGGCTTTCCCCATGCATCTCTTCATCCGAAGGGCCATCAACATCCGCAGGGCCATCGAACGCCTCTTCCTGCGGAGCCCAGAGACCCGGGTAGTCATCAAAACAGAGAACACGAGTGACATGGAGAGAGACTTCGAAAAGCTTAGTGACTTTCATGGATTTGTTCAATACTCAATATTAAATTCCATATTCCGTGGTCTGAACGTTGGAGTAGTTGATGCATGGGACATCACCACTGCCTTTGCATCAAACAATATGCACCCGTCACCAACAGTGATCGAAAACGAAATAAATCTTTTCCTAACCCTCATCTGTTGAGGATCACAAAATGGTGTCAGGCGGAAATCTAGAAAAAGAATATCTACAAAGAAGATCAAATGATATTTAGTTACTGATTTGGGATTATATTTGAGAAGCTGAGGATCCATGGACTGAGGTGGCTCAGTCCCTGAAACAAGAAGTTAAAACTCCACCGACTGACTCACTTATTCAAAGGCTCACTCACTCCCTGACCGACTGACTCACTCACATGTCTAACAGTGACATTAACCCAAATGAACAATAATGTAAGACACCATTTAAATATTTAGGCCATAAAAACATCATATTTCAAGTGTTTGTTCCAATCCTGTTGTGCTAAGTACTAGTGTGGTTGAACAATACACAGTGACAAAATCTACATTTGTAATTAATTCCTGTCCGAGGTGGTCGTAGTAGTGAAAGAGATTGTCAGATCTCACACGGGTGCCACAGAGTAAACAGGGTCTTCTGGGCCCAGTCCATGATGGGGAAGGTTGTTTGCTGTTGGTGTCCTGGGCCCCATCTTAATAATGTTCTCCAAACTGGGACAAGACACGAGAACCCAATAATCAACCAGCAGGCACAAAAACTAGAATGTGCAGTCCAGTGCCTGTCTTTGGGAATATAAAGAACTTCAAAATACACGTGATTCACAGAGGCAGAGTGTTTCTCTTGCTCACAGATCTGCCTCTCATGTGGTGCTGCCTGACCACCTCTCTATTCAAGGCTCTGTTTCCCCTGGAGTGACCCTATGCACTGTAGTCCCCTCCTCAGGCTCCTAACAAAAGAGTAAATAAGATTCACATCATATACCGTCTCCACAGATTTTAAATGTGCATTCAATAACTCTGGTCCCACCCCTATAGAGGTATGTGGGCAGATTCAGTCTCAAGTCCTTTGTGCTTGACTCAGCATTGTTATGTGTATGTGTAAAGCGCACTGTCACTCGTGGGGGTATTGTGGCACCGAGCAGGTGTGTGTGCCTAGACCTGCCTATGGTAGGTTGGCTAGTTGAAAAGGCAGGTCTTACGCCGTTCTTACTTCCGACAACGCCCTCAGCACTTGTTGTCTGTGTCACAGTCAAGGAGGAAGGTCGAGTGCTACCCACATCTTCTACATTCATGATCTCCCAGGAAAACAGATGAAAAGCAATTCAGCCACCTGCTGTCATCAAGATTCTGGCATCTTCAGCATTTGTCCAGGCTGATGTCGGCAGGTCTTATGGTTAGCAATCACGATCAGCTTCTCTGTCGATACAGACAAACGTCACCATTAGGACAATCCTCTTCTGGGACAACGTAACAATTTCACGGTGAAGCTTTCTCTCTGAATCAATGTGTGCTCTGGACCACTGCAGTTCAAGAGGCTCTCTTTCTCTGGGTATTCACCACATTCCTGGGCTCCTCTTCCTGAGCAGTCTTTCCTCCTGCTGGGCCAGGGTGAACCCTTAACTTTCTAAGCAAGGAAGCCAGGCTTCTAGTTGCTAGGCAGTCTCTCAGATCATCCAGCAGAAAGTGCAACCTTCAGTTGATGTCCCCTCACCTCTGGGAGACCTTTCAGACAGATGCCAGCTCTGGTCACACAACTGCCCTTTGAATATTCTGCAAAACACTCCTTTCTTTGGTCATGAAGAACCTGGAGCTGGAGCTTTCGTGCACCTGCTCTAGACAGGGGATGTGGGTCTCAAACTTCAGAAGATGTTTGTTGTGGTCCTTTGGACTTGTCCTTCTGAGGCTGCTCTCCAGACACAGCCTGTGTGTAAAGTGATGCTTCTTGCAGCAGGAAGCACCCAAACGCTGGGCACAGTGAAGTGTGAGGTGTCTTCACCAAGCTGTCATCAGTCTCTCTAAATCAGTAATTAGGGGCGACCAAAAGGGCAAGACCTGCCCAGAAACTTCCTCACCTTGAACAAGAGAAACTGCAGTCCCACCCCTCACTCCTACCACCAAGCAAGCGGCGGTGGCCCCGGACAAACTAATCTGCAAACCCTCCCTAGTCCTCATGTAATTTTTAAAGGTGGCCCTGCCTCGATCCTTCTCTTTTCCATGTCTGAATCTTCACCCTCCAGCCACCGGAACTCAGGCAATTCACTTCCACTCTCGGGGAGGCTGTCCCTCCCTCAGTCTTGTGCCATGGCATGTTTGGTAGACTTATAACATACTCTTTCACCCGAGGGGGTCATGGCGCTGCAGAACACTACTTTTGTGGCGAGACAAGACCAATTAACTAAATAAAAGGGTTTTTTAAGTTTTTTTTTTCCTAAATAAAATGTGGAAAGATAACTTAATGTCTGGTGGCACTGTACTTAATACCTGTGAAAGCACAGCCCACTATGGAAGATCTGCTACAGGAAGGGAGATTATGAACACACTGTTGATCTGGGGGGTGGCACATAGTGAGATGCAGGTCCATATATACAGAGATTTTTCAGATTAATCTAGCCTGCCTACGAAGCTGATTAAGGTATTCTAGAATAGGTGTATGTGGAGTGAAGTGAGGGGCTGAGATTGTCAGCACAGACCCTTGATTATGAATGATAAATTAATGTCTCATTGATGAATCACTGACAGAATATCGGTAACAAAAATGTTGTGCGGTGAGAATACTGTGTCAATCAATCAATCAAGCAATAATTTGTTAAGCGCGCTACTCTCCCAGAAGGGTCTCAAGGTGCTGGAGGTTGGGGTGTGGGGGTTCGGGTGCTACTGCTCAAAGAGCCATGTTTTGAGGCAATTTCTGAAGGTTAGGAGGTCCTGGGTATTACGTAGGGTGGTGGGGAGAGAGTTCCAGGTTTTGGTGGCGCGGTGGGAGAAAGATCTTCCGCCGGATGTGGTGCGTTGGATGCGAGGGCCTGTTGCAATGGCGAGGTTGGCAGAGCAGAGTTGGCGGTTTGGGATGTGGAAGTTAAGTTGTTTGTTTAGGTAGGACGGTCCGGAGTTGTGGAGGGCTTTGTGTGCGTGGATTAGGATTTTGAAGACGATCCTTTTGTTGATGGGTAGCCAGTGTAAGGTTCTGAGGTGGGCGGAGATGTGTTTGTGGCGAGGGAGGTTGAGGATGAGATATGCTGTGGTGTTTTGGATGAGTTGGAGTTTTCTCTGGAGCTTGGCTGTGGCCCCAGTGTAGATGGCGTTGCCGTAGTCCAGCCTGCTACTGACTAGGACGTGGGTGACCGTTCTTCTGGTTTCTGTTGGAATTCACTTGAAGGTCTTGCGGAGCAAAGGGAGGGTGTTGAAGCAAGGAGACGATATGGCGTTGAATTGCTGAGTCATGGAGAGAGATGAGTCAAGTATGAAGCCGAGATTGCGTGCGTGGGTGGTGGGTTTCTGGGGTGTTCCTAGGATGGCAGGCCACCATGATTCGTTCCATGCTGACTTGTTGGGTCCGAAGATGATGATCTCGGTTTTTCCTGAGTTCAGTTTGAGGTGGCTTGCCAATTAGCGATGGTGAGAAGACCTGTGTGGAGGTTGTTCTTGGCGGTAGAGGGGTTCCTCGTGAGGGAGAGGATGAGCTGGGTGTCGTCGGCGTAGGAAATGATGTTGAGGCAGTGGGGTCGGATGATGTTGGCGAGCTGCGCCATGTAGATATTGAAGAGGGTGGGGCTGAGTGATGATCCTTGGGGGACTCCACATATGGGTTTAGTGGCTTCAGACCGAAATGGGGGGAGGCAAACACTTTGGGTTCTCTCAGAGAGGAAGGAAGTGAGCCAGTCCAGGGCTTTGTGGCAAATACCGGCATCAAAGAGGCGTGTGCAAAGGGTTTTGTGGCATATGGTGTCGAAGGCTGAGGAGAGGTTGAGAAGGATGAGGGCAACGGTTTCACCCTTGTCAAGTCTGGTCCTGATGTAGTCGGTGCAGGCGATGAGGGTGGTCTCGGTGCTGTGGTTTTTGCGGAATCCAGATTGGGAAACGTCGAGTATATTGTTGTCTTCCAGGAAGCTGGACAGCTGTTTGTTGACTACTTTCTCTATGACCTTCGCGGGGAAGGGGAGTAGAGAGATAGGTCGGTAGTTTGTGAGGTCTTCGGGGTCTGCTTTGATTTTTTTAGCAAGGTGTTGACTTCGGCGTGTTTCCAAATATCTGGAAAGGTGGCGGTCTTGAAGGAGCTGTTGATGACGGACCGGGGCTGGGGAGCGATGATTTGGCTGGCCTTGTTGAAGACGTGGTGGGGCAGGGGTCTGTTGGAGAGCCTGAGTGGATGGTGCTCATGGTCTTGGTGGTTTCTTCATCGTTGGCGGGGGTCCAGGTGCTCAGTACGTTGGTGTGGTGGTGTGCGGTGGGGTTGGCTGTGTCAGTGGTGGTGATGGTGGGTGACGTCGTTATGAAGCTGTAGGAAAGTACCATCTTGCCTAGCATGTTACCCCCATTTTTCACTGTATATATGTTGTTTTAGTTGTATGTGTCACTGGGACCCTGGTAACCCAGGGCCCCAGTGCTCATAAGTGTGCCTGACTGTGTTACCTGTGTAGTGACTAACTGTCTCACTGAGGCTCTGCTAATCAGAACCTCAGTGGGTATGCTCTCTCATTTCTTTCCAAATTGTCACTAACAGGCTAGTGTCCATTTTTACCAATTTACATTGGCTTACTGGAACACCCTTATAATTCCCTAGTATATGGTACTGAGGTACCCAGGGTATTGGGGTTCCAGGAGATCCCTATGGGCTGCAGCATTTCTTTTGCCACCCATAGGGAGCTCTGACAATTCTTACACAGGCCTGCCACTGCAGCCTGAGTGAAATAACGTCCACGTTATTTCTCAGCCATTTTACACTGCACTTAAGTAACTTATAAGTCACCTATATGTCTAACCTTTACCTGGTAAAGGTTAGGTGCAAAGTTACTTAGTGTGAGGGCACCCTGGCACTAGCCAAGGTGCCCCCACATTGTTCAGAGCCAATTCCCTGAACTTTGTGAGTGCGGGGACACCATTACACGCGTGCACTACATATAGGTCACTACCTATATGTAGCTTCACAATGGTAACTCCGAATATGGCCATGTAACATGTCTATGATCATGGAATTGCCCCCTCTATGCCATCCTGGCATAGTTGGCACAATCCCATGATCCCAGTGGTCTGTAGCACAGACCCTGGTACTGCCAAACTGCCCTTCCTGGGGTTACACTGCAGCTGCTGCTGCTGCCAACCCCTCAGACAGGCATCTGCCCTCCTGGGGTCCAGCCAGGCCTGGCCCAGGATGGCAGAACAAAGGACTTCCTCTGAGAGAGGGTGTTACACCCTCTCC